>NW_028322237.1:3333333-3636363 GCF_059928025.1 Delphinapterus leucas
GGAAATTAAAATCAAAAACACAGCCACCCCAAAGTTTGGGACGGCTCTGTTTACAAGAACCTCGTCTACGGTACAAGTTAAATATCCGAGAAAGCAAAAACTGTATAAAGCAGTTGTGGTACGCACGTACAATGGAATATCACTCAGCAATGAAATCTACGTCATCAGGCCCGTAGCGGCATAATGAGTGGATTCAGGTACGATGATTCTACGAGAAATAAGTCACACAGAAAAAGAAACATCATAAGATATCACTAATACACGGAATGTAAACTTGGCTACACATGAACTGAATTACAAAACAGAACAGGGTCTCAAATTGAGAAAACCAACTTATGCTTGCTTATGGGGAAAGGTGAGTTGGCGTGCTGCATAAAACCAGAGATTGAAATTAGCACAGATACTGTTCCATAAGCCAAATATATAATAGACAAGACCTACTCCTTGCTCAACGAAATGGACTCAACACCCCATATTCAACGCCTTGCAAGATACCTGACAAGTAAGAATCTTAAAAGCCATGGATTTATATGTCTCCATAAGGGAATCAAGCGAGTGTACAGCGGCCTAAACGCAGCAGTGAAAATCCGATAAATCCCATTATCAAAATAAATTTCAAAAACAAAACACAATGACAGTGAAATAGAGAGCAATTCTTAAATAATTCATTCAGGGCTTGTGATGCAACCTGGATTTACCACATCTACACCCAGAGCTGGGTGAGACATAAGGCTGGACACTTCAGGCTGATAGCATTGGTGAGGTTCGGTGAGCAAACGCAGACCCTTTGAAGTCACCCTGCATGGTATCCATTCCATGGGTCCCAAATCTCCATGTTTAAGGGATTCTTCCTTCAGCTAAAACATGCGTGGGAAACCCAGAGTATGGTCCACCGTGTGATTGGGAAACGTTTTCAAATGCATCTCAGTTTTCGTCCCCTGGTACTCGGGTTCACCATTCCAGACGCTTTACTAACACTCTCCCCACTTGGAGAGTCAGTGCCTTTAACCTCCTGTTTGGCACAGTTTGCAATTTCTGCGCAAGATGAACAGGAATAGGGAGAACCAATGAGAGACTAGCTGTAGTTGTCTGCACGGGCAATTGGAACGCTCATTTACCACCAGGAAAAGGAATTTACCAAAGGCTCAGCGTGCCCTTCGGGAAACAGATTAGTCCCTGAAGCAATCCTGCAGTTTTGCGGCCAGCTCACAAGAAAGCGAGTTGAAGAAAGGAGCTCTGGACACCGTAATTCACAAACCTGCAGAGTTATGAATGACAGCTATCATCCAAAAATGTACTGAAGTAAGTCTTCGAAGAGGACTTGAAAGCGGGACAGAATTTCAGGAAAACTATTTCAGGGGGCAGACTGGAATTGCACTTACAGCATAGGAAACGAGGCAGAATGTCGACAGTGATGCACTTGGCCAAAAAGAGCGTATGCGTTTTTTCCTGAATATATTCAGGAAAAAACGCATATGCCGTTTTTGGACAACCAAGCAAGCGTGTAAAGGAAATCTGCACTACAATGAAGTCTCACTGCCCCCCGGTCAAAAGGGCCATCTGAAAAAAGTTTAAAATCCAGAAAGGCAGGACAGGTCATGGAGAACAGGGAGCCTTGTTATGCTGATGGGCGGGATGTAAATTGCCAACAGCCACTCTGGAGAAGTGTATGGTGTTTCCTGAAACGCCTAAAAAACAAAGCAACGGAGCCTATGGCACTTCCACTTATGGTCCGACAGCTTAGGGAAATTAAAATCAAAAACACAAAGCAACCCCAAAGTTTGGAACGGCTCTGTTTACAAAAACCTCGTCTACGGTACAAGTTAAATATCCGAGAAAGCAAAAAATGGATAAAGAAATTGTGGTACGTACGTACAATGGAATATCACTCAGCAATGAAATCTACGTCATCAGGCCCGTAGCGGCATAATGAGTGGATTCAGGTACGATGATTCTACGAGAAATAAGTCACACAGAAAAAGAAACATCATAAGATATCACTAATACACGGAATGTAAACTTGGCTACACGTGAAATGAATTACAAAACAGGACAGGGCTTCAAATTTAGAAAACCAACTTATGCTTGCTTATGGGGAAAGGTGAGTTGGGGTGCTGCATAAAACCAGAGATTGAAATTAGCACAGATACCGTTCCATAAGCCAAATATATAATAGACAAGACCTACTCCTTGCTCAACGAAATGGACTCAACACCCCATATTCAACGCCTGGGAAGATACCTGACAATTAAGAATCTTAAAACCCATGGATTTATATGTCTCCATAAGGAAATCAAGCATGTGTACAACGGCCTAAATGCAGCAGTGAAGATCCGAAAAATCCCATTATCAAAATTAATTTCAAAAACAAAACACAGAGGGGGGACCTTGAAGATGGCGGAAGAGTAAGACGCGGAGATCGCCTTCCTCCCCACGGATACACCAGAAATACATCTACACGTGGAACAACTCCTACAGAACACCTACCGAAGGCTGGCAGAAGACCTCAGACGTCCCAAAAGGCAAGAAACTCCCCACGTACCTGGGTAGGGCAAAAGAAAAAACAGAGACAGAAGAATAAGGATGGCACCTGCGCCAGTAGGAGGGAGCTGTGAAGGAGGAAAAGTTTCCACACACTTGGAAGCCCCTCCGCGGGCGGAGACTGCGGGAGGCGGAGGGGGGGGCTTCGGGACCGAGGAGTAGTGCACAGCGACGGGTGCGGAGGGCAAAGCGGGGAGATTCCCGCACAGAGGATCGGTGCCGACCGGCACTCACCAGCCCGAGAGGCTTGTCTGCTCACCCGCCCGGGTGGGCGGGGCTGCGAGCTGAAGCTCGGGTTTCGGTTTTGGACGGAGCGCAGGGAGAGGACTGGGGTTGGCGGCTTGAACATAGCCTGAAGGGGTTAGTGCACCACGACTAGCCGGGAGGGAGTTCGGGGAAAAGCCTGCACCTGCCGAAGAGGCAAGAGACTTTTTCTTCCCTCTTTGTTTCCTGGTGCGCGAGGAGAGGGGTTTAAGAGCGCTGCTTAAAGGAACTCCAGAGACGGGCGCGAGCCGCGGCTAAAAGCGCGAACCCCAGAGACGGGCGCGAGCCGCGGCTAAAAGCGCGAACCCCAGAGACGGGCGCGAGCCGCGGCTAAAAGCGCGGACCCCAGAGACGGGCGGGAGACGCTCGGGCTGCTGCTGCCGCCACCAAGGGGCCTGTGCAGCCCGCCCCTGCCAGGTTCCCGGGAACCTCCACACCCCTCTTCCGCGGAGCCTGTGCAGCCCGCCACTGCCAGGTTCCCGGGAACCAGGGACAACTTCCCCGGGAGAACGCACGGCAGGCCTCAGGCTGGTGCAACGTCACGCCGGCCTCTGCCACAACGTCACGCCGCCTCTGACGCCGCAGGCCCGCCCCGCACGCAGTGCCCCTCCTTCCCCCCCCTCACCCCCGGCCTGAGTGAGCCTGAGCCCCCGAATTAGCGGCCCCTTTAACCCTTTCCTGTCTGAGCAAAAAACAGACGCCCTCCAGCGACCTACACGCAGAGGCAGGGCCAAATCCAAAGCTGAGCTCCTGTGAGCTGTGAGAACAAAGAAGAGAAAGGGAAATCTCCCCCAGCAGCCTCAGAAGCAGCGGATTAAAGCTCCACAATCAACTTGATATACCCTGCATCTGTGGAATACCTGAATAGACAAGAAATGATCCCAAATTGAAGAGGTGGAATTTAGGAGCGAGATCTATGATTTTTTTCCCTTTTCCTCTTTTTGTGAATGTGTACGTGTATGCTTATGTGTGAGATCTTGTCTGTATACTCTTGCTTCCACCATTTGTCCTAGGGCTCTATCCGTCCATGGTTTTTAAAAAAAAAATTTTTTTTCTCAATAATTTTAATTGTAATAACTTTATTATACTTTACCGTCGTTCCTTCTTTCTTTCTTTCTTTCTTTCCGTCCTTCCCTCCTTTAGACAACGAATCACCCCAAATTGAGGAGGTGGTCTCTGAGAGCAAGATTTATGATTTTTCCCCCTTTACCTCTTTTTGTGAAGGTGTATGTGTATGCTTCTGTATAAGATTTTCTCTGTATAGCTTTGCTTCCAACATTTGTCCTAAGGTTCTATCCGTCCCTCTTTTTTTTTTTTTTCTAAATATTTTTTAATTCAATAAATATATTATACTTTATTTTATTTTTACTGTATCTTCTTTCTTTCTGTCTTTTTTCCTTCTTTCCCTCCTTCCTTCCTTCCTTCCTTCCTTCCTCCCTCCCTCCCTCCTTTCTTTCCTTCTTTGCTTCTTTCTTCCTTCCTTCCTTTCCTCCTTTCCTTCTTTCTTTCCTCATACATCTACTAATTCTCTCTACTTTTTCTCCCTTTTATTCTGAGCCGTGTGGATGAAAGGCTCTTGGTGCTCCAGCCAGGAGTCAGGGCTCTGCCTCTGAGGTAGGAGAGCCAACTTCAGGACACTGGTCAAAAGAGACCTCCCAGCTCCACATAATATTAAACGGTGGAAATCTCCCAGTGACCTCCATCTTAACACCAGCACCCAGCTTCACTCAACGACCAGCAAGCCACAGTGCTAGACAACCTATGCCAAACAACTAGCAAAACAGGAACACAACCCCACCCATTAGCAGAGAGGCTGCCTAAAATCATAATAAGGCCACAGACACCCCAAAACACACCACCAGACGTGAACCTGCCCACTAGAGAGACAAGATCCAGCCTCATCCACCACAACACAGGCACTAGTCCCCTCCACCAGGAAGCCTACACAACCCACTGAAACAACCTTAGCCACTGGAGACAGACATCAAAAACAACGGGAACTACGAACGTGCAGCCTGCAAAAAGGAGACCCCAAACACAGTAAGATAAGCAAAATGAGAAGACAGAAAAACACACAGCAGATGAAGGAGCAAGATAAAAATGCACCAGACCTAACAAATGAAGAGGAAATAGGCAGTCTACCTGAAAAAGAATTCAGAATAATGATAGTAAGGATGATCCGAAATCTTGGAAGTAGAATGGACAAAATGCAAGAAGCAGTTAACAAGGACCTAGAAGAAATAAAGGTGAAACAAGCAATGATGAACAACGCAATAAATGAAATTAAAAGTACTCTAGATGGGATCAATAACAGAATAACTGAGGCAGAAGAACGGATAAGTGACCTGGAAGATAAAATAGTGGAAATAACTACTGCAGAGCAGAATAAAGAAAAAAGAATGAAAAGAACTGAGGACAGTCTCAGAGACCTCTGGGACAACATTAAACGCACCAACATTCGAATTATAGGGGTTCCAGAAGAAGAAGAGAAAAAGAAAGGGACTGAGAAAATATTTGAAGAGATTATAGTTGAAAACTTCCCTAATATGGGAAAGGAAATAGTTAATCAAGTCCAGGAAGCACAGAGAGTCCCATACAGGATAAATACAAGGAGAAATACGCCAAGACACATATTAATCAAACTGTCAAAAATTAAATACAAAGAAAGCATATTAAAAGCAGCAAGGGAAAAACAGCAAATAACACACAAGGGAATCCCCATAAGGTTAACAGCTGATCTCTCAGCAGAAACCCTACAAGCCAGAAGGGAGTGGCAGGACATACTGAAAGTGATGAAGGAGAAAAACCTGCAACCAAGGCTACTTTACCCAGCAAGGATCTCATTCAGATTTGATGGAGAAATTAAAACCTTTACAGACAAGCAAAAGCTGAGAGAGTTTAGCACCACCAAACCAGCTTTACAGCAAATGCTAAAGGAACTTCTCTAGACAAGGAACACAAGAGAAGGAAAAGACCTATAATAACGAACCCAAAACAATATAGAAAATGGGAATAGGAACATACATATCGATAATTACCTTAAATGTAAATGGACTAAATGCTCCCACCAAAAGACACAGATTGGCTGAATGGATACAAAAACAAGACCCTTATATATGCTGTCTACAAGAGACCCACTTCAGACCTAGAGACACATACAGACTGAAAATAAGGGGATGGAAAAAGATATTCCATGCAAATGGAAACCAAAAGAAAGCTGGAGTAGCAATTCTCATATCAGACAAAATAGACTTTAAAATAAGGACTATCACAAGAGACAAAGAAGGACACTACATAATGATCAAGGGATCGATTCAAGAAGAAGATATAACAATTGTAAATATTTATGCACCCAACATAGGAGCACCTCAATACATAAGGCAAATACTAACAGCCATAAAAGGGGAGATTGACAGTAACACATTCATAGTAGGGGACTTTAACACCCCACTTTCACCCATGGACAGATCATCCAAAATGAAAATAAATAAGGAAACACAAGCTTTAAATGGTACATTAAACAAGATGGACTTAATTGATATTTATAGGACACTCCATCCAAAAACAACAGAATACACATTTTTCTCAAGTGCTCATGGAACATTCTCCAGGATAGATCATATCTTGGGTCACAAATCAAGCCTTGGTAAATTTAAGAAAATTGAAATTGTATCAAGTATCTTTTCTGACCACAACGCCATGAGACTAGATATCAATTACAGGAAAAGATCTGTAAAAAATACAAACACATGGAAGCTAAACAATACACTACTTAATAATGAAGTGATCACTGAAGAAATCAAAGAGGAAATAAAAAAATACCTAGAAACAAATGACAATGGAGACACAACGACCCAAAACCTATGGGATGCAGCAAAAGCAGTTCTAAGGGGGAAGTTTATAGCAATACAAGCCCACCTTAAGAAGCAGGAAACATCTCGAATAAACAACCTAACCTTGCACCTCAAGCAATTAGAGAAAGAAGAACAAAAAAACCCCAAAGCTAGCAGAAGGAAAGAAATCATAAAAATCAGATCAGAAATAAATGAAAAGAAATGAAGGAAACGATAGCAAAGATCAATAAAACTAAAAGCTGGTTCTTTGAGAAGATAAACAAAATAGATAAACCACTAGCCAGACTCATCAAGAAAAAAAGGGAGAAGACTCAAATCAATAGAATTAGAAATGAAAAAGGAGAAGTAACAACTGACACTGCAGAAATAAAAAAAATCATAAGAGATTACTACAAGCAACTCTATGCCAATAAAATGGACAATCTGGAAGAAATGGACAAATTCTTAGAAATGCACAACCTGCCAAGACTGAATCAGGAAGAAATAGAAAATATGAACAGACCAATCACAAGCACTGAAATTGAAACTGTCATTAAAAATCTTCCAACAAACAAAAGCCCAGGACCAGATGGCTTCACAGGTGAATTCTATCAAACGTTTAGAGAAGAGCTAACACCTATCCTTCTCAAACTCTTCCAAAATATAGCAGAGGGAGGAACACTCCCAAATTCCTTCTACGAGGCCACCATCACCTTGATACCAAAACCAGACAAGGATGTCACAAAGAAAGAAAACTACAGGCCAATATCACTGATGAACATAGATGCAAAAATCCTCAACAAAATACTAGCAAACAGAATCCAACAGCACATTAAAAGGATCATACACCATGATCAAGTGGGGTTTATTCCAGGAATGCAAGGATTCTTCAATATACGCAAATCTATCAATGTGATAAACCATATTAACAAATTGAAAGAGAAAAACCATATGATCATCTCAATAGATGCAGAGAAAGCTTTTGACAAAATTCAACACCCATTTATGCTAAAAACCCTGCAGAAAGTAGGCATAGAGGGAACTTTCCTCAACATAATAAAGGCCATATATGACAAGCCCACAGCAAACATCATCCTCAATGGTGAAAAACTGAAAGCATTTCCACTAAGATCAGGAACAAGACAAGGTTGCCCACTCTCACCACTCTTATTCAACATAGTTTTGGAAGTTTTAGCCACAGCAATCAGAGAAGAAAAGGAAATAAAAGGAATCCAAATCGGAAAAGAAGAAGTAAAGCTGTCACTGTTTGCAGATGACATGATACTATACATAGAGAATCCTAAAGATGCTACCAGAAAACTACTAGAGCTAATCAATGAATTTGGTAAAGTAGCAGGATACAAAGTTAATGCACAGAAATCTCTGGCATTCCTATATACTAATGATGAAAAATCTGAAAGTGAAATCAAGAAAACACTCCCATTTACCATTGCAACAAAAAGAATAAAATATCTAGGAATAAACCTACCTAAGGAGACGAAAGACCTGTATGCAGAAAATTATAAGACACTGATGAAAGAAATTAAAGATGATACAAATAGATGGAGAGATATACCATGTTCTTGGATGGGAAGAATCAACATTGTGAAAATGACTCTACTACCCAAAGCAATCTACAGATTCAATGCAATCCCTATCAAACTACCACTGGCATTTTTCACAGAACTAGAACAAAAAATTTCACAATTTGTATGGAAACACAAAAGACCCCGAATAGCCAAAGCAATCTTGAGAACGAGAAAAGGAGCTGGAGGAATCAGGCTCCCTGACTTCAGACTATACTACAAAGCTACAGTAATCAAGACAGTATGGTACTGGCACAAAAACAGAAAGATAGATCAATGGAACAGGATAGAAAGCCCAGCGATAAACCCACGCACATATGGACACCTTATCTTTGATAAAGGTGGCAGGAATGTACAGTGGAGAAAGGACAGCCTCTTCAATAAATGGTGCTGGGAAAACTGGACAGGTACATGTAAAAGTATGAGATTAGATCACTCCCTAACACCATACACAAAAATAAGCTCAAAATGGATTAAAGACCTAAATGTAAGGCCAGAAACTATCAAACTCTTAGAGGAAAACATAGGCAGAACACTCTATGACATAAATCACAGCAAGATCCTTTCTGACCCACCTCCTAGAGTAATGGAAATAAAAACAAAAATAAACAAATGGGACCTAATGAAACTTCAAAGCTTTTGCACAGCAAAGGAAACCATAATCAAGACCAAAAGACAACCCTCACAATGGGAGAAAATATTTGCAAATGAAGCAACTGACAAAGGTTTAATCTCCAAAATTTACAAGCAGCTCATGCAGCTCAATAACAAAAAAACAAACAACCCAATCCAAAAATGGGCAGAAGACCTAAATAGACATTTCTCCAAAGAAGATATACAGAATGCCAACAAACACATGAAAGAATGCTCAACATCATTAATCATTAGAGAAATGCAAATCAAAACTACAATGAGATATCATCTCACACCAGTCAGAATGGCCATCATCAAAAAATCTAGAAACAATAAATGCTGGAGAGGGTGTGGAGAAAAGGGAACACTCTTGCACTGCTGGTGGGAATGTGAATTGGTTCAGCCACTATGGAGAACAGTATGGAGGTTCCTTAAAAAACTACAAATAGAATTACCATATGACCCAGCAATCCCACTACTGGGCATATACCCTGAGAAAACCAAAATTCAAAAAGAGTCATGTACCAAAATGTTCATTGCAGCTCTATTTACAATAGCCCGGAGATGGAAACAACCTAAGCGCCCATCATCGGATGAATGGATAAAGAAGATGTGGCACATATATACAATGGAATATTACTCAGCCATAAAAAGAAACGAAATTGAGCTATTTGTAATGAGGTGGATAGACCTAGAGTCTGTCATACAGAGTGAAGTAAGTCAGAAAGAAAAAGACAAATACCGTATGCTAACGCATATATATGGAATTTAAGGGGAAAACAAATGTCATGAAGAACCTAGGGGTAAGACAGGAATAAAGACGCAGACCTACTGGAGAACGGACTTGAGGATATGGGGAGGGGGAAGGGTGAGCTTTGACAGGGTGAGAGAGAGTCATGGACATATACACACTAACAAACGTAGTAAGGTAGATAGCTAGGGGGAAGCAGCCGCAAGGCACAGGGATATTAGCTCGGTGTTTTGTGACAGCCTGGAGGGGTGGGATAGGGAGAGTGGGAGGGAGGGAGACGCAAGAGGGAAGACATATGGGAACATATGTATATGTATAACTGATTCACTTTGTTATAAAGCAGAAACTAACACACAATTGTAAAGCAATTATACCCCAATAAAGATGTTTAAAAAAAAAAAAAAAAAAGAAAATATTGGGAGCCCAGGAGTTAGGGCCTGACGCCAGAGGGCCCTCATTACCGAGGGGAGGAGACACCCAGCAGGCACCAAATCCCACCAGAGGGCCGACGTCGCCAAGGCGGGGTGTACCAGCCAGGCAGGAGTGACCTCAGAGAAGAGGGCCCACCTCACAGAAGTGTGAGGAACCCAACCAGGATCAGACTCTCACCGGAGGGCCCACATCACCAAGGGGATGGGAACCAGGCAGGAGTGTCCTCACACCAGTGGGGCCACATCAGCCAAAGGTGAGGAACGCAGCACATGTGGCCTCAAACCAGAGGACACACATCACCAAGGGGCTAGGAGTGAGGCAGGTGTCTGGAGGGGCACATTTAACTCTAATTTCCCACCAGGAAGTGGAATGAACCAAAGTCTCAGAGTGCCGTGCCGGACCCTGATTACGGCCTGAAGCAAACCTGCGGTTCTGTGGCCAGTTTTCAAGGAAACGAGTTAAGAAAGGAAATCACGGGCACTGTAATTCACAAACCTGCAGAGTTATAAATGACAGCTATTGGCAAAAATATATGGAAGTAAGTCTGCAAAGAGGACTTGAAAACGAGGCAGAATTGCAGGAATCATATGTCAGGAGGTAGATTGGAATTGCATTTAAAGCATGTGAAAAGCGGCAGATCTTTGACAGTGATGCACTTGGACCAAAGTGCGTAAACATTTTTTCCTGAATATATTCAGGAAAAAACACATATGCCCTTTTTGGCCAACCAAGCACTCGAGCAATGGAAATCCGCACTACAATGAAGTCTCATTTCCCATTCGTCAAAAGGGCCATCTGAAAAAAGTGTAAAAACCAGAAACACAGGACAGGCCATGGAGAACAGGGAGCCTTGTTATGCTGATGGGCGGGATGTAAATGCCAACAGCCACTCTGGAGAAGTGTATGGTGTTTCCTGAAACACCTAAGAAACAAAGCAACGGAGACTACGGCACTTCCACTTATGGTCTTATAGATCACGGAAATTAAAATCAAAAACAGACAGCCACCCCAAAGTGTCGGACGGCTCTGTTTACAAGAACCTCGTCTAAGGAACAAGTTAAATATCCCAGAAAGCGAAAAATGGATAAAGAAGTGTGGTACGTACGTACAAATGAATATCACTCACCAATGAAATCTATTTCATCAGGCCCGTCGCGGCATAATGAGTGGATTCAGGTACGATGATTCTAAGTGAAATAAGTCACACAGAAAATGAAACATCATAAGTTATCACTAATACACGGAATGTAAACTTGGCTACACATGAACTGAATTACAAAACAGAACAGGGTCTCAAATTTAGAAAACCAACTTATGCTTGCTTAAGGGGAAAAGTGAGTTGGGGTGCTGCATAAAAGCAGAGATAGAAATTAGCACACATACCTTTCCATAAGCCAAATATGTAATAGTCAAGACCTACGCCTTGCTCAACGAAATGGACTCAACACCTCATATTCAACGCCTAGGAATACACCTGACTAGTAAGAATCTTCAAACCCATGGATTCATATGTCTCCTTAAGACAATCAAGCGTGTGTACAGCTGCATGAACGCAGCAGAGAAAATCCAATAAATCCCATTATCAAAATGAATTAGAAAAACAAAACACAATGAGAGTGAAATAGAGAGCAATTCTTAAATAATTCATTCAGGGCATGTGATGCAACCTGGATTTACCACATCTACATCCAGAGCTGGGTGAGACATAAGGCTGGACACTTCGTGCTGATATCATTGTTGAGGTTCGGTGAGCAAACGCAGACCCTTTGAAGTCATACTGCATGGTACCCATTCCATGGGTCCAAACTCTCCAGGTTTAAGGGATTCTTCCTTCAGCTAAAACATGCATGGGAAACCCAGAGTATGGTCCACCGTGTGATTGGGAAACGTTTTCAAATGCATCTCAGTTTTCGAACCCTGGTACTCGGGTTCACCATTCCAGACGCTTTACTAACACTCTCCCCACTTGGAGAGTCAGTGCCTTTAACCTCCTGTATGGCACAGTTTGCAATTTCTGCGCAAGATGTACAGGAATAGGGAGAACCAATGAGAGACTAGCTGTAGGTCTCTGCACGGGCAAAAGGAATGCTCATTTCCCACCAGGAAGAGGGATTAAACAAAGGCTCAGGGTGCTCTGCCGGAAACAGATTAGGGCCTGAAGCAATCCTGCGGTTTTGTGGCCAGCTCACAAGAAAGCGAGATGAAGAAAGGAGCTCAGGGGCACTGTAATTCACAAACCTGCAGAGTTATGAATGACAGCTATCGTCCAAAAATGTATTGAAGTAAGTCTTCGAAGAGGACTTGAAAGCGGGGCAGAATTTCAGGAACACGATTTCAGGGGATAGACTGGAATTGCACTTAAAGCATAGGAGAAGAGGCAGAATGTCGACCATGATGCACTTGGCCAAAAAGGGCGTATGCGTTGTTTCCTGAATATATTCAGGAAAAAACGCATACGCCCTTTTTGGCCAACCAAGCAAGCGTGTAAAGGAAATCTGCACTACAATGAAGTCTCACTGCCCCCCGGTCAAAAGGGCCATCTGAAAAAAGTGTAAAATCCAGAAAGACAGGACAGGTCATGGAGAAGAGGGAGCCTTGTTATGCTGATGGGTGGGATGTAAATTCCCAACAACCACTCTGGAGAAGTGTATGGTGTTTCCAGAAACACGTAGGAAACAAAGCAACACAGCCTATGGCACTTCCACTTATGGTCCTATAGCTTAGGGAAATTAAAATCAAAATCACACAGCCACCCCAAAGTTTGGGACGGCTCTGTTTACAAGAACCTCGTCTACAGTACAAGTTAAATATCCCAGAATGTGAAAAATGGTTAAAGAAGTTGTGGTACGCACGTACAATGGAATATCACTCACCAATGAAATCTATGTCATCAGGCCCGTCGCGGCATATTGAGTGGATCCAGGTACGATGATTCTAAGTGAAATAAGTCACACAGAAAATGAAACATCATAAGATATCACTAATACACGGAATGTAAACTTGGCTACACATGAACTGAATTACAAAACAGAACAGGGTCTCAAATTTAGAACACCAACTTATGCTTGCTTATGGGGAAAGGTGAGGTGGGGTGCTGCATAAAACCAGAGATAGAAATTAGCACACATACCTTTCCATAAGCCAAATATGTAATAGTCAAGACCTACACCTTGCTCAACGAAATGGACTAAACACACCATATTCAACTCCTAGGATTACACATGACTAGTAAGAATCTTCAAACCCATGGATTTATATGTCTCCGTAAGAGAATCAAGTGTGTGTACAGCTGCATGAAGGCAGCAGAGAAAATCCGATAAATCCCATTATCAAAATAAACTACAAAAACAAACACAATGACAGTGAAATAGAGAGCAATTCTTAAATAATTCATTCAGGGCTTGTGATGCAACCTGGATTTACCACATCTACACCTAGAGCTGAGTGAGACATAAGGTTCGACACTTTGGGCTGATAGCATTGGTGAGGTTCGGTGAGAAAATGCAGGCCCTTAGAAGTCATACTGCATGGTACCCATTGCATGGGTCCCACCTCTCCAGGTTTAAGGGATTCTTCCTTCAGGTAAAACACGCATGGGAAACCCAGAATATGGTCCACCGTGTGACCGGGAAACCTTTTTACATGCATCTCAGATTTCTTCCCCTGATACTCGGGTTTACCATTCCAGACGCTTTACTAACACTTTCCCCAATTGGAGAGTCAGTGCCATTAACCTCCTGTTGGCACAGTTTGGAATTTCTGAGCAAGATGAACAGGAATAGGGAGAACCAATGAGAGATTAGCTGTAGGTGTCTGCACGAGCAAATTTAACGCTCATTTCCCATCAGGAAGAGGAATTAGCCAAAGGCTCAACATGCCGTGCCGGAACCAGATTAGGGCCTGAAGCAATCCTGCGGTTTTGCGGCCAGCTCACAAGAAAGCGAGTTGAAGAATGGAGCTCAGGGGCACTGTAATTCACAAACCTGCAGAGTTATAAATGACAGCTATCATCCAAAAATATATTGAAGTAAGGCTGCAAAGAGGACTTGAACGCGGGGCAGAATTCCAGGAATACGATTTCAGGAGGTAGACGGGAAGTCCTCTGAAAGTATAGGAGAAGAGGCAGAACTTCGACAATGATGCACTTGGTCAAAAAGGGCATATGCGTTTCTTCCAGGGCCCTCATTAAAGAGGGTAGGAGGCTCCCAGCATGCTTCAGTGGCCAACAGAGA
Organism: Delphinapterus leucas; assembly: GCF_059928025.1. Lineage (NCBI taxonomy): Eukaryota > Metazoa > Chordata > Mammalia > Artiodactyla > Monodontidae > Delphinapterus > Delphinapterus leucas. Next base: position 3,347,606 of record NW_028322237.1, read on the forward strand.
GCCTACGTCGCCAAGGCGACGTGAGCCATTCAGGCAGGAGTGACCTCACATCAGAGCGCCCACCTCACAGAAGGGTAAGGAACCCAGTCATGATCAGACTCTCACCAGAGTGCCCACATAAGCAAGGGGCTGGGAATCAGGCACGAGTGTCCTCACACCCGTGGGGCCACATCATCGAAAGTTGAGGTACCCAGCACATGTGGCCTCAAACCAGAAGTCCCACATCACCATGGGTCTCAGAGCGAGGCAGGCAGGATTAACCTCAAAACACATGGCCCATTGTATAAAAAGGTGAGGAATCCAGCAGTTGGAACATCCCAGCAGGCGGCCCAGAGCACCGAGGCTATGGGATCCAGGCAGTGATGAACTCACAACAGAGGGCCCTCATCGTGATACTGTAAGCAACCCAGCCGTTGTGACCTCAGAACACAAGGCCCACATCCCCATGGGTAAGGGAACCAAGCAGGAGTGTCATCGCACCAGTGGGCACACAACAGAAAATGTGGGGAGCCCAGCAGTTAGGGCCGGATGCCAGAGGGCCCTCATCACTGAGGAGAGGAGGCTCCCAGCAAGCTCCAACTGCTACCAGAGGGCCGACGTCGCCAATGCGGGGTGTGCCAGCCAGGCAGGAGTGACCTCAGAGCAGAGGGCCAACCACACAAAAGTGTGAGGAACCCAAAGAGGATCAGACTCTCACCAGAGGGCCCACATCACCAAGGGAATAGAAACCAGGCAGGAGTGTCCTCACACCAGTGGGGCCACATCACCGAAATGTGCGGACCCAGCACACGTGGCCTCAAACTACAGGACACACATCACCAAGGGGCTGGGAGTGAGGCAGGCAGGAGGAGCCTCAAAACAGAGGGCCCATTGCGTAAAAAAGGTGAGGAATCCCGCAGTTGGAACCTCCCAGCAGGCGGCCAGGAGCAGCGAGGCTATGGGATCCAGGCCTGAGTGAACTCAAAACAGAGGGCCCTCATCATGAAACTGTGAGCAACCCAGCCGTTGGGACTTTAGAGCAGAAGGCCCACATTCCCATGTGGTTGGGAACTTGGCAGAAGTGTACTCGCACCACAGGGTGCACATCAGAGAATTTTGGGAACCCAGAAATTAGGGCCTGATGCCAGAGGGCCCTCATTACCAAGGGGAGGAGACCCCAAGCAGGCACCAATTCCCTATGGAGGGACCATGTCGCCAAGGTGACGTGCAACAGCCAGGCAGGAGTGACCTCACAGCTGAGGGCCTACCTCACAGAATGGTGAGGAACTCAGCCAGGATTAGACTCTCACCAGAGGGCCCACATCACCAAGGGCATCAGAACCAGGCAGGACTGTCTTCACACCAGGGTGACCACATCATAGAAAGGTGAGGAACCCAGCACATGTGGCCTAAACCAGCGGACCCAGATCTCCAAGGGGTTCGGAGTGAGGCAGGCATGAGTAGCCTCACAACACAGGGTGAATAGAATAAAAAAGCTGAGGAATCCTGCAGTGGGAACCTCCCAGTGGGCGGCCCAGAGCACCGAGTCTATGCGATCCAGGCCACAGTGAACTCACAGCAGAGGGCCCACATCATGAAACTGTGAGCAACCCCGCCGTTTGGACCTCAGAGCAGAAGGCCCACATCACCATGGGGTTGGGAACATGGCACGAGTGTCCTCGCACAACTTAGCACGTATCAGAAAATGTGGGTACCCAGCAGTTAGGGCCTGACGCCAGAGGGCCGTCATCACCGAGGGGAGGAGGCTCCCAGTAGGCTCCAACTGCCACAAGAGGGCCGACATTGCCAAGGCGGGGTGTGCCAGCCAGGCAGGAGTGACCTCACAGCAGAGGGCCCACCTCACAGAAGTGTGAGGAACCCAGCCAGGATCAGACTCTCACCAGAGGGCCCACATCACCAAGGGGATAGGAACCAGGCAGGAGTGTCCTCACACCAGTGGGGCCACATCATCGAAAGGTGAGGGACCCAGCACACGTGGCCTCAAACCAGAGGACACACATCACCAAGGGGCTGGAAGTGAGGCAGGCAGGAGGAGTCTCAAAACAGAGGGCCCATAGAAGGAAAAAGGTGAGGAATCCCACAGTTGGAACTTCCCCGCAGGTGGCCAGGAGCAGCGAGGCTATGGGATCCATGCTGGAGTGAACTCACACCAGAGGGCCCTCATCAAGAAACTGAGCAACCCACGGTTGGGACCTCAGAGCAGAAGGCCCACATTCCCATGGGGTTGGGAACCTGGCAGGAGTGTACTAGCACCACAGGGCGCACAACAGAAAATTTTGGGAGCCCAGGAGTTAGGGTCTGACGCCAGAGGGCCCTCATTACCGAGGGGAGGAGACTCCCAGCAGGCACCAACTCCCAACTGAGGGCCCACGTCGCCAAGGTGACCTGGGCCAGCCAGGCAGGAGTGACCTCACAGCAGAGGGCCTACCTCACAGAAGGGTGAGGAACCCAGCCAGGATAAGACTCTCACCAGAGGGCCCACATCACCAAGGGGATCGGAACAAGGCAGGAGTGTCCTCACACCAGTGGGGCCACATCAGCGAAAGGTGAGGAACCCAGCACATGTGGCCTAAACCAGAGGACCCACATTTCCAAGGTGCTCCGAGTGAGGCAGGCAGGAGTAGCCTAACAACACAGGGCCCACAGAATAAAAAATGTGAGGAATCCAGCAGTTTGAACCTCCCAGCAGGTGGCCCAGAGCATGGAGTCTATGGGATCCAGGCCACAGTGAACTCACAGCAGAGGGCCCACATCATGAAACTGTGAGCAACCCAGCCAGTGGGACCTCAGAGCAGAAGGCCCACATCCCCATGGGGATGGGAACCTCGCAGGAGTGTCCTCGCACAACTTAGCACGTATCAGAAAATGTGGGAACCCAGCAGTTATGGCCTGACGCCAGAGGGCCCTCATCACTGAGGAGAGGAGGCTACCAGCAGGCTCCAAATGCCACCAGAGGGCCGACGTCACCAAGGCAATGGGAGTAAGCCAGGCAGGAGTTACCTCACAGCAGAGGGCCCACCTCACAGAAGTGTGAGGAGCCCAAACAGGATCAGACTCTAACCAGAGCGCCCACATCACCAATGGGATGGAAACCAGGCAGGAGTGTCCTCACACCAGTGGGGCCACATCAGCGAAAGGTGAGGAACACAGCACATGTGGCCTCAAACAAGGGGACACACATCACGAAAGGGCTGGGAGTGAGGCATGCAGGAGGAAACTCACAACAGAACGCCCATAGAATAAAAAAGGTGAGGAACCCCGCAGTTGGAAGCTCCAAGCAGGTGGCCCAGAGCACCGAGGCTATGGGATCCATGCCGGAGTGAACTCACAGCAGAGGGCCCACATTCTGACACTGTGAGCAACCCAGCCTTTGGGACCTGAGAGCAGAAAGCCCACATACCCATGGGGATGGGACCCTGGCTGGAGTGTACTCGCACGACAGGGCGCACATCAGAAAATTTTGGGAGCCCATGAGTTAGGGTCTGACGCCAGAGGGCCCTCATTACCGAGGGGAGGAGACTCCCAGCAGGCACCAACTCCCAACTGAGGGCCCACATCGCCAAGGTGACGTGTGCCAGCCAGGCAGGAGTGACCTCACAGCAGAGGGCCCACCTCCCAGAAGTGTGAGGAATCCAGACAGGATCAGACTCTCACCAGAGGGCCCCCATCACCAAGGGGATGGGAACCAGGCAGGAGTGTCCTCACACCAGTGGGGCCACATCAATAAAGGTGAGGAAACCGGTACATGTGGCCTTAAACCAGAGGACCTACATCACAAATGGGCTGGAAGTGAGTCAGGAAGTAGGAGCATGAAAACACAGGACCCAAAGAATAAAAGAGTTAAGGAATCCAGCAGTAGGAACCTCCCAGCAGGCCGCTCAGAGCACAGAGTCTATGGGATCTAGGCCTGGGTGAACTAACACCAGAGAGCCAACATCAAGAAACGGTTAACAACACAGGTGTTGGGACCTTAGATCAGAAGGCCCACATGCCCATGGGGATGGGAACCTCGCAGGAGTGTCCTCGCACCACTTAGCACGTATCAGAAAATGTGGGTACCCAGCAGTTAGGGCCTGAGGCAAGAGGGACCCCATCACCGAGGGGAGGTTCTCAGCAGGCTCCAACTGCCACAAGAGGGCCGATGTTGCCCAGGTGGGGTGTGCCAGCCAGGCAGGAGTGACCTCACAGCAGAGGGCCCCCCTCACAGAAGGGTGAGGAACCCAGCCAGGATCAGACTCTCACCAGAGGGCCCACATCATCAAGGGGATAGGAACCAGGCAGGAGTGTCCTCACATCAGTGGGGCCACATCATCGAAAGGCGAGGGACCCAGCATACGTGGCCTCAAACCAGAGGACACACATCACCAAGGGGCTGGGAGTGAGGCAGGCAGGAGGAGTCTCAAAACAGGGGGCCCATAGAAGAAAAAAGGTGAGGAATCCCGCAGTTGTAACCTCCCAGCAGGTGGCCAAGAGCAGCGAGGCTATGGGATCCATGCTGGAGTGAACTCACACCAGAGGGCCCTCATCAAGAACCTGAGCAACCCACGGTTGGGACCTCAGAGCAGAAGGCCCACATTCCCATGGGGTTGGGAACCTGGCAGGAGTGTACTAGCACCACAGAGCGCACAACAGAAAATTTTGGGAGCCCAGGAGTTAGGGTCTGACGCCAGAGGGCCCTCATTACCGAGGGGAGGAGACTCCCAGCAGGCACCAACTCCCAACTGAGGGCCCACGTCGCCAAGGTGACCTGGGCCAGCCAGGCAGGAGTGACCTCACAGCAGAGGGCCTACCTCACAGAAGGGTGAGGAACCCAGCCAGGATAAGACTCTCACCAGAGGGCCCACATCACCAAGGGGATCGGAACAAGGCAGGAGTGTCCTCACACCAGTGGGGCCACATCAGCGAAAGGTGAGGAACCCAGCACATGTGGCCTAAACCAGAGGACCCACATTTCCAAGGTGCTCCGAGTGAGGCAGGCAGGAGTAGCCTAACAACACAGGGCCCACAGAATAAAAAATGTGAGGAATCCAGCAGTTTGAACCTCCCAGCAGGTGGCCCAGAGCATGGAGTCTATGGGATCCAGGCCACAGTGAACTCACAGCAGAGGGCCCACATCATGAAACTGTGAGCAACCCAGCCAGTGGGACCTCAGAGCAGAAGGCCCACATCCCCATGGGGATGGGAACCTCGCAGGAGTGTCCTCGCACAACTTAGCACGTATCAGAAAATGTGGGAACCCAGCAGTTATGGCCTGACGCCAGAGGGCCCTCATCACTGAGGAGAGGAGGCTACCAGCAGGCTCCAAATGCCACCAGAGGGCCGACGTCACCAAGGCAATGGGAGTAAGCCAGGCAGGAGTTACCTCACAGCAGAGGGCCCACCTCACAGAAGTGTGAGGAGCCCAAACAGGATCAGACTCTAACCAGAGCGCCCACATCACCAATGGGATGGAAACCAGGCAGGAGTGTCCTCACACCAGTGGGGCCACATCAGCGAAAGGTGAGGAACACAGCACATGTGGCCTCAAACAAGGGGACACACATCACGAAAGGGCTGGGAGTGAGGCATGCAGGAGGAAACTCACAACAGAACGCCCATAGAATAAAAAAGGTGAGGAACCCCGCAGTTGGAAGCTCCAAGCAGGTGGCCCAGAGCACCGAGGCTATGGGATCCATGCCGGAGTGAACTCACAGCAGAGGGCCCACATTCTGACACTGTGAGCAACCCAGCCTTTGGGACCTGAGAGCAGAAAGCCCACATACCCATGGGGATGGGACCCTGGCTGGAGTGTACTCGCACGACAGGGCGCACATCAGAAAATTTTGGGAGCCCATGAGTTAGGGTCTGACGCCAGAGGGCCCTCATTACCGAGGGGAGGAGACTCCCAGCAGGCACCAACTCCCAACTGAGGGCCCACATCGCCAACGTGACGTGTGCCAGCCAGGCAGGAGTGACCTCACAGCAGAGGGCCCACCTCCCAGAAGTGTGAGGAATCCAGACAGGATCAGACTCTCACCAGAGGGCCCCCATCACCAAGGGGATGGGAACCAGGCAGGAGTGTCCTCACACCAGTGGGGCCACATCAATAAAGGTGAGGAAACCGGTACATGTGGCCTTAAACCAGAGGACCTACATCACAAATGGGCTGGAAGTGAGTCAGGAAGTAGGAGCATGAAAACACAGGACCCAAAGAATAAAAGAGTTAAGGAATCCAGCAGTAGGAACCTCCCAGCAGGCCGCTCAGAGCACAGAGTCTATGGGATCTAGGCCTGGGTGAACTAACACCAGAGAGCCAACATCAAGAAATGGTGAACAACACAGGTGTTGGGACCTTAGATCAGAAGGCCCACATGCCCATGGGGATGGGAACCTCGCAGGAGTGTCCTCGCACCACTTAGCACGTATCAGAAAATGTGGGTACCCAGCAGTTAGGGCCTGAGGCAAGAGGGACCCCATCACCGAGGGGAGGTTCTCAGCAGGCTCCAACTGCCACAAGAGGGCCGATGTTGCCCAGGTGGGGTGTGCCAGCCAGGCAGGAGTGACCTCACAGCAGAGGGCCCCCCTCACAGAAGGGTGAGGAACCCAGCCAGGATCAGACTCTCACCAGAGGGCCCACATCATCAAGGGGATAGGAACCAGGCAGGAGTGTCCTCACATCAGTGGGGCCACATCATCGAAAGGCGAGGGACCCAGCATACGTGGCCTCAAACCAGAGGACACACATCACCAAGGGGCTGGGAGTGAGGCAGGCAGGAGGAGTCTCAAAACAGGGGGCCCATAGAAGAAAAAAGGTGAGGAATCCCGCAGTTGTAACCTCCCAGCAGGTGGCCAAGAGCAGCGAGGCTATGGGATCCATGCTGGAGTGAACTCACACCAGAGGGCCCTCATCAAGAACCTGAGCAACCCACGGTTGGGACCTCAGAGCAGAAGGCCCACATTCCCATGGGGTTGGGAACCTGGCAGGAGTGTACTAGCACCACAGGGCGCACAACAGAAAATTTTGGGAGCCCAGGAGTTAGGGTCTGACGCCAGAGGGCCCTCATTACCGAGGGGAGGAGACTCCCAGCAGGCACCAACTCCCAACTGAGGGCCCACGTCGCCAAGGTGACCTGGGCCAGCCAGGCAGGAGTGACCTCACAGCAGAGGGCCTACCTCACAGAAGGGTGAGGAACCCAGCCAGGATAAGACTCTCACCAGAGGGCCCACATCACCAAGGGGATCGGAACAAGGCAGGAGTGTCCTCACACCAGTGGGGCCACATCAGCGAAAGGTGAGGAACCCAGCACATGTGGCCTAAACCAGAGGACCCACATTTCCAAGGTGCTCCGAGTGAGGCAGGCAGGAGTAGCCTAACAACACAGGGCCCACAGAATAAAAAATGTGAGGAATCCAGCAGTTTGAACCTCCCAGCAGGTGGCCCAGAGCATGGAGTCTATGGGATCCAGGCCACAGTGAACTCACAGCAGAGGGCCCACATCATGAAACTGTGAGCAACCCAGCCAGTGGGACCTCAGAGCAGAAGGCCCACATCCCCATGGGGATGGGAACCTCGCAGGAGTGTCCTCGCACAACTTAGCACGTATCAGAAAATGTGGGAACCCAGCAGTTATGGCCTGACGCCAGAGGGCCCTCATCACTGAGGAGAGGAGGCTACCAGCAGGCTCCAAATGCCACCAGAGGGCCGACGTCACCAAGGCAATGGGAGTAAGCCAGGCAGGAGTTACCTCACAGCAGAGGGCCCACCTCACAGAAGTGTGAGGAGCCCAAACAGGATCAGACTCTAACCAGAGCGCCCACATCACCAATGGGATGGAAACCAGGCAGGAGTGTCCTCACACCAGTGGGGCCACATCAGCGAAAGGTGAGGAACACAGCACATGTGGCCTCAAACAAGGGGACACACATCACGAAAGGGCTGGGAGTGAGGCATGCAGGAGGAAACTCACAACAGAACGCCCATAGAATAAAAAAGGTGAGGAACCCCGCAGTTGGAAGCTCCAAGCAGGTGGCCCAGAGCACCGAGGCTATGGGATCCATGCCGGAGTGAACTCACAGCAGAGGGCCCACATTCTGACACTGTGAGCAACCCAGCCTTTGGGACCTGAGAGCAGAAAGCCCACATACCCATGGGGATGGGACCCTGGCTGGAGTGTACTCGCACGACAGGGCGCACATCAGAAAATTTTGGGAGCCCATGAGTTAGGGTCTGACGCCAGAGGGCCCTCATTACCGAGGGGAGGAGACTCCCAGCAGGCACCAACTCCCAACTGAGGGCCCACATCGCCAACGTGACGTGTGCCAGCCAGGCAGGAGTGACCTCACAGCAGAGGGCCCACCTCCCAGAAGTGTGAGGAATCCAGACAGGATCAGACTCTCACCAGAGGGCCCCCATCACCAAGGGGATGGGAACCAGGCAGGAGTGTCCTCACACCAGTGGGGCCACATCAATAAAGGTGAGGAAACCGGTACATGTGGCCTTAAACCAGAGGACCTACATCACAAATGGGCTGGAAGTGAGTCAGGAAGTAGGAGCATGAAAACACAGGACCCAAAGAATAAAAGAGTTAAGGAATCCAGCAGTAGGAACCTCCCAGCAGGCCGCTCAGAGCACAGAGTCTATGGGATCTAGGCCTGGGTGAACTAACACCAGAGAGCCAACATCAAGAAACGGTGAACAACACAGGTGTTGGGACCTTAGATCAGAAGGCCCACATGCCCATGGGGATGGGAACCTCGCAGGAGTGTCCTCGCACCACTTAGCACGTATCAGAAAATGTGGGTACCCAGCAGTTAGGGCCTGAGGCAAGAGGGACCCCATCACCGAGGGGAGGTTCTCAGCAGGCTCCAACTGCCACAAGAGGGCCGATGTTGCCCAGGTGGGGTGTGCCAGCCAGGCAGGAGTGACCTCACAGCAGAGGGCCCCCCTCACAGAAGGGTGAGGAACCCAGCCAGGATCAGACTCTCACCAGAGGGCCCACATCATCAAGGGGATAGGAACCAGGCAGGAGTGTCCTCACATCAGTGGGGCCACATCATCGAAAGGCGAGGGACCCAGCATACGTGGCCTCAAACCAGAGGACACACATCACCAAGGGGCTGGGAGTGAGGCAGGCAGGAGGAGTCTCAAAACAGGGGGCCCATAGAAGAAAAAAGGTGAGGAATCCCGCAGTTGTAACCTCCCAGCAGGTGGCCAAGAGCAGCGAGGCTATGGGATCCAGGCCGGAGAGAACTCGCAGCAGAGGGCCCTCATCATGAAACTGAGTAACCCACGGTTGGGACCTCAGAGCAGAAGACCCACATTCCCATGGGGTTGGGAACCTGGCAGGAGTGTACTCGAACCACAGGGCGCATATCAGAAAATATTGGGAGCCCAGGAGTTAGGGCCTGACGCCAGAGGGCCCTCATTACCGAGGGGAGGAGACACCCAGCAGGCACCAAATCCCACCAGAGGGCCGACGTCGCCAAGGCGGGGTGTGCCAGCCAGGCAGGAGTGACCTCAGAGAAGAGGGCCCACCTCACAGAAGTGTGAGGAACCCAACCAGGATCAGACTCTCACCGGAGGGCCCACATCACCAAGGGGATGGGAACCAGGCAGGAGTGTCCTCACACCAGTGGGGCCACATCAGCCAAAGGTGAGGAACCCAGCACATGTGGCCTCAAACCAGAGGACACACATCACCAAGGGGCTAGGAGTGACGCAGTTGTCTGGAGGGGCACATTTAACTCTAATTTCCCACCAGGAAGTGGAATGAACCAAAGTCTCAGAGTGCCGTGCCGGACCCTGATTACGGCCTGAAGCAAACCTGCGGTTCTGTGGCCAGTTTTCAAGGAAACGAGTTAAGAAAGGAAATCACGGGCACTGTAATTCACAAACCTGCAGAGTTATAAATGACAGCTATTGGCAAAAATATATGGAAGTAATTCTGCAAAGAGGACTTGAAAACGAGGCAGAATTGCAGGAATCACATTTCAGGAGGTAGATTGGAATTGCATTTAAAGCATGTGAAAAGCGGCAGATCTTTGACAGTGATGCACTTGGACCAAAGTGCGTAAACATTTTTTCCTGAATATATTCAGGAAAAAACACATATGCCCTTTTTGGCCAACCAAGCACTCGAGCAATGGAAATCCGCACTACAATGAAGTCTCATTTCCCATTCGTCAAAAGGGCCATCTGAAAAAAGTGTAAAAACCAGAAACACAGGACAGGCCATGGAGAACAGGGAGCCTTGTTATGCTGATGGGCGGGATGTAAATGCCAACAGCCACTCTGGAGAAGTGTATGGTGTTTCCTGAAACACCTAAGAAACAAAGCAACGGAGACTACGGCACTTCCACTTATGGTCTTATAGATCACGGAAATTAAAATCAAAAACAGACAGCCACCCCAAAGTGTCGGACGGCTCTGTTTACAAGAACCTCATCTACGGAACAAGTTAAATATCCCAGAAAGCGAAAAATGGATAAAGAAGTGTGGTACGTACGTACAAATGAATATCACTCACCAATGAAATCTATTTCATCAGGCCCGTCGCGGCATAATGAGTGGATTCAGGTACGATGATTCTAAGTGAAATAAGTCACACAGAAAATGAAACATCATAAGTTATCACTAATACACGGAATGTAAACTTGGCTACACATGAACTGAATTACAAAACAGAACAGGGTCTCAAATTTAGAAAACCAACTTATGCTTGCTTAAGGGGAAAAGTGAGTTGGGGTGCTGCATAAAAGCAGAGATAGAAATTAGCACAGATACCTTTCCATAAGCCAAATAAGTAATAGTCAAGACCTACCCCTTGCTCAACGAAATGGACTAAACACCTCATATTCAACGCCTAGGAATACACCTGACTAGTAAGAATCTTCAAACCCATGGATTTATATGTCTCCTTAAGACAATCAAGCGTGTGTACAGCTGCATGAACACAGCAGAGAAAATCCAATAAATCCCATTATCAAAATGAATTAGAAAAACAAAACACAATGAGAGTGAAATAGAGAGCAATTCTTAAATAATTCATTCAGGGCATGTGATGCAACCTGGATTTACCACATCTACATCCAGAGCTGGGTGAGACATAAGGCTGGACACTTCGGGCTGATAGCATTGGTGAGGTTCGGTGAGCAAACGCAGACCCTTTGAAGTCATACTGCATGGTACCCATTCCATGGGTCCCAACTCTCCAGGTTTAAGGGATTCTTCCTTCAGCTAAAACATGCATGGGAAACCCACAGAACTGTGCACTGTGTGACCGGGAAACGTTTTCAAATGCATCTCAGATTTCGTCCCCTGGTACTCGGGTTCATCATTCCAGACGCTTTACTAACACTCTCCCCACTTGGAGAGTCAGTGCCATTAACCTCCTGTTGGCAAATTTTGCAATTTCTGCGCAAGATGTACAGGAATAGGGAGAACCAATGAGAGACTAGCTGTAGGTGCCTGCATGGGCAAATGGAACGCTCATTTCCGAATAGGAAGAGGAATTAAACAAAGGCTCAGCGTTCCCCCCCGGAAAGAGATTATGGCCTGAAGCAATCCTGCGGTTTTGCGGCCAGCTCACAAGAAAGAGAATTGAAGAAAGGAGCTCAGGGGCACTGCAATTCACAAACCTGCAGAGTTATGAATGACAGCTATCGTCCAAAAATGTATTGAAGTAAGTCTTAGAAGAGGACTTGAAAGCGGGGCAGAATTTCAGGAAAACGATTTCAGGGGGTAGACTGGAATTGCACTTAAAGCATAGGAAAAGAGGCAGAATGTCGACAATGATGCACTTGGCCAAAAAGGGCGTATGCGTTTTTTCCTGAATATATTCAGGAAAAAACGCATACGCACTTTTTCGACAACCAAGCAAGCGTGTAAAGGAAATGTGCACTACAATGAAGTCTCACTGCCCCCCGGTCAAAAGGGCCATCTGAAAAATGTGTAAAATCCAGAAAGGCAGGACAGGTTTTGGAGAACAGGGAGCCTTGTTATGCTGATGGGCGGGATGTAAATTGCCAACAGCCACTCTGGAGAAATGTATGGTGTATCCTGAAACACGTAGGAAACAAAGGAACACAGCCTATGTCACTTCCACTTATGGTCCTATAGCTTAAAGAAATTAAAATCAAAAACACACAGCCACCCCAAAGTTTGGGATGGCTCTGTTTACAAGAACCTTGTCTACGGTACAAGTTAAATATCCGAGAAAGGAAAAAATGGATAAAGAAGTTCTGGTACGCACGTACAATGGAATGTCATTCAGCAATTAAATCTACGTCTTCAGGCCCGTAGCGGTATAATGAGTGGATTCAGGTACGATGATTCTACGAGAAATAAGTCACACAGAAAAATAAACATCATAAGGTATCAGTAATACACGGAATGTAAACTTGGCTACACATAAACTGAATTACAAAACAGAACAGGGTCGCAAATTTAGAAAACCAACTTATGCTTGCTTATGGGGAAAGGTGAGTTGGGGTGCTGCATAAAACCAGAGATTGGAATTAGCACAGGTACCGTTCCATAAGCCAAATATATTATAGACAAGACCTACTACTTGCTCAACGAAATGGACTCAACAGCCCATATTCAACGCCTGGCAAGATACCTGACAAGTAAGAATCTTAAAAACCATGGATTTATATGTCTCCATAAGGAAAACAAGCGTGTGTACAGCAGCCTAAACGGAACAGTGAAAATCCGGTAAATCCCATTATCAAAATAAATTTCAAAAAAAAAAACACAATGACAGTGAAATATAGAGCAATTCTTAAATAATTCATTCAGGGCTTGTGATGCAACCTGGATTTACCACATCTACACCCAGAGCTGGGTGAGACATAAGGCTGGACACTTCGGGCTGATAGCATTGGTGAGGTTCGGTGAGCAGACGCAGACCCTTTGAAGTCATACTGCATGGTACCCATTCCATGGGTCCCAACTCTCCAGGTTTAAGGGACTCTTCCTTCAGCTAAAACATGCATGGGAAACCCAGACTATCGTCCGCCGTGTGATTGGGAAACGTTTTCAAATGCATCTCAGTTTTCGTCCCCTGGTACTCGGGTTCACCATTCCAGACGCTTTACTAACACTCTCCCCACTTGGAGAGTCATTGCCTTTAACCTCCTGTTTGGCACAGTTTGCAATTTCTGCGCAAGATGAACAGGAATAGGGAGAACCAATGAGAGACTAGCTGTTGGTGTCTGCATGGGCAAATTGAACACTCATTTCCCACCAGGAAGAGGGATTAAACAAAGGCTCAGGGTGCTCTGCCGGAAACAGATCAGGGCCTGAAGCAATCCTGCGGTTTTGCGGCCAGCTCACAAGAAAGCAAGTTGAAGAAAGAGCTCAGGGGCAGTGTAATTCAGAAACCTGCAGAGTTAGAATGACAGCTATCGTCCAAAAATGTATTGAAGTAAGTCTTCGAAGAGGACTTGAAAGCGGGGCAGAATTTCAGGAATACGATTTCAGGGGATAGACTGGAATTGCACTTAAAGCATAGGAAAAGAGGCAAAATGTCGACAATGATGCAGTTGGCCAAAAAGGGCGTATGCGTTTTTTCCTGAATATATTCAGGAAAAAACGCATACGCACTTTTTGGCCAACCAAGCAAGCGTGTAAAGGAAATCTGCACTACAATGAAGTCTCACTGCCCCCCGGTCAAAAGGGCCATCTGAAAAAAGTGTAAAATCCAGAAAGGGAGGACAGGTCATGGAGAACAGGGAGCCTTGTTATGCTGATGGGCGGGATGTAAATTGCCAACAACCGCTCTGGAGATGTGTATGGTGTTTCCAGAAACACGTAGGAAACAAAGCAACACAGCCTATGTCACTTCCACTTATGGTCCTATAGCTTAGGGAAATTAAAATCAAAAACACACAGCCACCCCAAAGTTTGGAATGGCTCTGTTTACAAGAACCTCATCTACGGTAGAAGTTAAATATCCGTGAAAGCATAAAATGGATAAAGAAGTTGTGGTACGCACGTATAATGGAATATCACTCAGCAATGAAATCTACGTCATCAGGACCGTAGCGGCATAATGAGTGGATTCAGGTACGATGATTCTACGAGAAATAAGTCAGACAGAAAAAGAAACATCATAAGTTATCACTAATACACGGAATGTAAACTTGGCTACCCATGAACTGAATTACAAAACAGAACAGGGTCTAAAATTTAGCAAACCAACTTATGCTTGCTTATGGGGAAAGGTCAGTTGGGATGCTGCATAAAACCAGAGATTGAAATTAGCACAGATACCGTTCCATAAGCCAAATATATAATAGACAAAACCTACTCCTTGCTCAACGAAATGGACTCAACACCCTATATTCAACACCTGGGAAGATACCTGACAAGTAAGAATCTTAAAACCCATGGATTTATATGTCTCTATAAGGAAATCAAGCGTGTGTACAGCGGCCTAAACGCAGCAGTGAAAATCTGATAAATCCCATTATCAAAATGAATTTCAAAAACAAAACACAATGACAGTGAAATAGAGAGCAATTCTTAAATAATTCATTCAGGGCTTGTGATGCAACCTGTATTTACCACATCTACACCCAGAGCTGGATGAGACATAAGGCTGGACACTTCGGGCTGATAGCATTGGTGAGGTTCGGTGAACAAACGCAGACCCTTTGAAGTCATACTGCATGGTACCCATTCCACGGGTCCCAACTCTCCAGGTTTAAGGGATGCTTCCTTCAGCTAAAACATGCATGGGAAACCCAGACTATCGTCCGCTGTGTGATTGGGAAACGTTTTCAAATGCATCTCAGTTTTCGTCCCCTGGTACTAGGTTTCACCATTCCAGACGCTTTACTAACACTCTCCCCACTTGGAGAGTCAGTGCCTTTAACCTCCTGTTTCGCACAGTTTGCAATTTCTGCGCAAGATGAACAGGCATAGGGAGAACCAATGAGAGACTAGCTGTTGGTGTCTGCACGGGCAAATTGAACGCTCATTTCCCACCAGGAAGAGGAATTAACCAAAGGCTCAGTGTACCATGCCGGAAACAGTTTAGGGCCTGAAGCAATCCTGCGGTTTTGCGGCCAGCTCACAAGAAAACGAGTTGAAGAAAGGAGCTCAGGGGCACTGTAATTCACAAACCTGCAGAGTTATGAATGACAGCTATCGTCCAAAAATGTACTGAAGTAAGTCTTCAAAGAGGACTTGAAAGCGGGGCAGAATTTCAGGAAAACGATTTCAGGGGGTAGACTGGAATTGCACTTAAAGCATAGGAAAAGAGGCAGAATGTAGACAATGATGCACTTGGCCAAAAAGGGCGTATGCGTTTTTTCCTGAATATATTCAGGAAAAAACGCATACGCCCTTTTTGGCCAACCAAGCAAGCGTGTAAAGGAAATCTGCACTACAATGAAGTCTCACTGCCCCCCGGTCAAAAGGGCCATCTGAAAAAAGAGTAAAATCCAGAAAGACAGGACAGGTCATGGAGAACAGGGAGCCTTGTTATGCTGATGGGCGGGATGTAAATTGCCAACAGCCACGCTGGAAAAATATATGCTGTATACTGAAACACGTAGGAAACAAAGCAACACAGCCTATGTCACTTCCACTTATGGTCCTATAGCGTAGGGAAATTAAAATCAAAAACACACAGCCACCCCAAAGTTTGGGATGGCTCTGTTTACAAGAACCTTGTCTACGGTACAAGTTAAATATCCGAGAAAGGAAAAAATGAATAAAGAAGATCTGGTATGCACGTACAATGGAATATCACTCAGCAATGAAATCTACGTCTTCAGGCCCATAGCGGCATAATGAGTGGATTCAGGTACGATGATTCTACGAGAAATAAGTCACACAGAAAAAGAAACATCATAAGTTATCACTAATACACGGAATGTAAACTTGGCTATGCATAAACTGAATTACAAAACAGAACAGGGTCTCAAATTTAGAAAACAAACTTATGCTTGCTTATGGGGAAAGGTGAGTTGGGGTGCTGCATAAAACCAGAGATTGAAATTAGCACAGATACCGTTCCATAAGCCAAATATATAATAGACAAGCCCTACTCCTTGCTCAACGAAATGGACTCACCACCCCATATTCAACGCCTGGCAAGATACCTGACAAGTAAGAATCTTAAAACCCATGGATTTATATGTCTCCATAAGGAAATCAAGCGTGTGTACAGCGGCCTAAACGCAGCAGTGAAAATCCGATAAATCCCATTATCAAAATAAATTTCAAAAACAAAACACAATGACAGTGAAATAGAGAGCAATTCTTAAATAATTCATTCAGGGCTTGTGATGCAACCTGGATTTACCACATCTACACCCAGAGCTGGGTGAGACATATGGCTGGACACTTCGGGCTGATAGCATTGGTGAGGTTCGGTGAGCAAACGCAGACCCTTTGAAGTCATACTGCATGGTACCCATTCCATGGGTCCCAACTCTTCAGGTTTAAGGAATTCTTCCTTCAGCTAAAACATGCATGGGAAACCCAGACTATCGTCGGCCGTGTGATTGGGAAACGTTTTCAAATGCATCTCAGTTTTCGAACCCTGGTACTCGGGTTCAACATTCCAGACGCTTTACTAACACTCCCCCCACTTGGAGAGTCAGTGCCTTTAACCTCCTGTTTGGCACAGTTTGCAATTTCTGCGCAAGATGAACAGGCATAGGGAGAACCAATGAGAGACTAACTGTCGGTGTCTGCACGGGCAAATTGAACGATCATTTCCCACCAGGAAGAGGAATTAACCAAAGGCTCAGCGTGCCCGGCCGGAAACATATTAGGGCATGAAGCAATCCTGCGGTTTTGCGGCCAGCTCACAAGAAAAGGAGTTGAAGAAAGGAGCTCAGGGGCACTCTAATTCACAAAGCTGCAGAGTTATGAATGACAGCTATCGTCCAAAAATGTACTGAAGTAAGTCTTCAAAGTGGACTTGAAAGCGGGGCAGAATTTCAGGAAAACGATTTCAGGGGGTAGACTGGAATTGCACTTAAAGTATAGGAAAAGAGGCAGAATGTCGACAATGATGCACTTGGCCAAAAAGGGCGTATGCGTTTTTTCCTGAATATATTCAGGAAAAAACGCATACGCCCTTTTTGGCCAA
This sequence comes from Delphinapterus leucas, assembly GCF_059928025.1. Taxonomy (NCBI): domain Eukaryota; kingdom Metazoa; phylum Chordata; class Mammalia; order Artiodactyla; family Monodontidae; genus Delphinapterus; species Delphinapterus leucas. The sequence continues at coordinate 3,364,696 of NW_028322237.1, forward strand.
CCAAGCAAGCGTGTAAAGGAAATCTGCACTACAATGAAGTCTCACTGCCCCCCGGTCAAAAGGGCCATCTGAAAAAAGTGTAAAATCCAGAAAGGCAGGACAGGTCTTGGAGAACAGGGAGCCTTGTTATGCTGATGGGTGGGATGTAAAGTGCCAACAGCCACTCTGGAGAAATGTATGGTGTATCCTGAAACACGTAGGAAACAAAGCAACACAGCCTATGTCACTTCCACTTATGGTCCTATAGCTTAGGGAAATTAAAATAAAAAACACACAGCCAACCCAAAGTTTGGGACGGCTCTGTTTACAACAACCTCGTCTACGGTACAAGTAAAATATCCCAGAAAGTAAAAAATGGATAAAGAAGTTGTGGTACGCACGTACAATGGAATATCACTCAGCAATGAAATCTACGTCATCAGGACCGTAGCGGCATAATGAGTGGATTCAGGTACGATGATTCTATGAGAAATAAGTCAGACAGAAAAAGAAACATCATAAGTTATCACTAATACACGGAATGTAAACTTGGCTACGCATGAACTGAATTACAAAACAGAAAAGGGTCTCAAATTTAGCAAACCAACTTATGCTTGCTTATGGGGAAAGGTCAGTTGGGATGCTGCATAAAACCAGAGATTGAAATTAGCACAGATACCGTTCCATAAGCCAAATATATAATAGACAAAACCTACTCCTTGCTCAACGAAATGGACTCAACACCCCATATTCAACGCCTGGGAAGATACCTGACAAGTAAGAATCTTAAAACCCATGGACTTATATGTCTCCATAAGGAAATCAAGCGTGTGTACAGTGGCCTAAATGCAGCAGTGTAAATCCGATAAATCCCATTATCAAAATGAATTTCAAAAACAAAACACAATGACAGTGAAATAGAGAGCAATTCTTAAATAATTCATTCAGGGCTTGTGATGCAACCTGGATTTACCACATCTACACCCAGAGCTGGATGAGACATAAGGCTGGACACTTCGGGCTGATAGCATTGGTGAGGTTCGGTGAGCAAACGCAGACCCTTTGAAGTCATACTGCATGGTACCCATTCCATGGGTCCCAACTCTCCAGGTTTAAAGGATTCTTCCTTCAGCTAAAACATGCATGGGAAACCCAGAGTATGGTCCAGCGTGTGATTGGGAAACGTTTTCAAATGCATCTCAGTTTTCGTCCCCTGGTACTCGGGTTCAACATTTGAACGCTTTACTAACACTCTCCCCACTTGGAGAGTCAGTGCCATTAACCTCCTCTTTGGCACAGTTTGCAATTTCTGTGCAAGATGAACAGGAATAGGGAGAAGCAATGAGATACTAGCTGTAGGTGTCTGCACGGGCAAATGGAACGCTCATTTCCCACCAGGAAGAGGAATTAACCAAAGGCTCAGCGTGCCCTGCCGGAAAAAGATTAGGGCCTGAAGCAATCCTACGGTTTTGCGGACAGCTCACAAGAAAGCGAGTTGAAGAAATGAGCTCAGGGGCACTGTAATTCACAAACTTGCAGAGTTATGAATGACAGCTATCGTCCAAAAATATATTTAAGTAAGTCTTCGAAGAGGACTTGAAAGCGGCGCAGAATTTCAGGTAAACGATTTCAGGGGGTAGATTGGAATTGTACTAAAAGCATAGGAAAAGAGGCAGAATGTCGACAATGATGCACTTGGCAAAAAAGGGCGTATGCGTTTTTTCTTGAATATATTCAGGAAAAAACGCATACGCACTTTTTGGCCAACCAAGCAAGCGTGTAATGGAAATCTGCACTACAATGAAGTCTCACTGCCCCACGGTCAAAAGGGCCATCTGAAAAAAATGTAAATTCCAGAAAGTCAGGACAGGTCATGGAGAACAGGGAGTCTTGTCATGCTGATGGGCGGGATGTAAATTGCCAACAACCATTCTGGAGAAGTGTATGGTGTTTCCAGAAACACGTAGGAAACAAAGCAACACAGCCTATGGCATTTCCACTTATGGTCCTATAGCTTAGGGAAATTAAAATCAAAAACACACAGCCACCCCAAAGTTTGGGATGGCTCTGTTTACAAGAACCTTGTCTACGGTACAAGTTAAATATCCGAGAAAGGAAAAACTGGATAAAGAAGTTCTGGTACGCACGTACAATGGAATATCCCTCAGCAATGAAATCTACGTCATCAGGCCCGTAGCGGCATAATGAGTGGATTCAGGTACGATGAATCTACGAGAAATAAGTCACACAGAAAAAGAAACATCATAAGATATCACTAATACACGGAATGTAAAGTTGGCTACACATGAACTGAATTACAAAACAGAACGGGGTCTCAAATTTAGAAAACCAACTTATGCTTGCTTATGGGGAAAGGTGAGTTGGGGTGCTGCATAAAACCAGAGATTGAAATTAGCACAGATACCGTTCCATAAGCCAAATATATAATAGACAAGACCTACTCCTTGCTCAACGAAATGGACTCAACACCCCATATTCAACGCCTGGCAAGATACCTGACAAGTAAGAATCTTAAAACCCATGGATTTATATGTCTCCATAAGGAAATCAAGCGTGTGTACAGCGGCCTAAACGCAGCAGTGAAAATCCGATAAATCCCATTATCAAAATAAATTTCAAAAACAAAACACAATGACAGTGAAATAGAGAGCAATTCTTAAATAATTCATTCAGGGCTTGTGATGCAACCTGGATTTCCCACATCTACACCCAGAGCTGGGTGAGACATAAGGCTGGACACTTCGGGATGATAGCATTGGTGAGGTTCGGTGAGCAAACGCAGACCCTTTGAAGTCATACTGCATGGTACCCATTCCATGGGTCCCAACTCTCCAGGTTTAAGGGATTCTTCCTTCAGCTAAAACATGAATGGGAAACCCAGACTATCGTCCGCCGTGTGATTGGGAAACGTTTTCAAATGCATCTAAGTTTTCGTCCCCTGGTACTCGGGTTCACCATTCCAGACGCTTTACTAACACTCTCCCCACTTAGAGAGTCAGTGCCTTTAACCTCCTGTTTGGCACAGTTTGCAATTTCTGCGCAAGATGAACAGGCATAGGGAGAACCAATGAGAGACTAGCTGTTGGTGTCTGCACGGGCAAATGGAACGCTCATTTCCCACCAGGAAGAGGAATTAACCAAAAGCTCAGCGTGCCCTGCTGGAAAGAGATTAGGGCCTGAAGCAATCCTGCGGTTTTGCGGCCAGCTGACAAGAAAACGAGTTGAAGAAAGGGGCTCAGGGGCACTGTAATTCACAAACCTGCAGAGTTATGAATGACAGCTATCGTCCAAAAATGTACTGAAGTAAGTCTTCAAAGAGGACTTGAAAGCGGGGCAGAATTTCAGGAAAACGATTTCAGGGGGTAGACTGGAATTGCACTTAAAGCATAGGAAAAGAGGCAGAATGTCGACAATGATGCACTTGGCGAAAAAGGGCGTATGCGTTTTTTCCTGAATATATTCAGGAATAAACGCATACGCCATTTTTGGCCAACCAAACAAGCGTGTAAAGGAAATCTGCATTACAATTAAGTCTCACTGCCCCCCGGTCAAAAGGGCCATCTGAAAAAAGTGTAAAATCCAGAAAGGCAGGACAGGTCATGGAGAACAGGGAGCCTTGTTATGCTGATGGGCGGGATGTAAATTGCCAACAGCCACTCTGGAGAAATGTATGGTGTATCCTGAAACACGTAGGAAACAAAGCAACACAGCCTATGGCACTTCCACATATGGTCCTATAGCTTAGGGTAATTAAAATCAAAAACACACAGCCACCCCAAAGTTTGGGACGGCTCTGTTTACAAGAAACTCGTCTACAGTACAAGTTAAATATCCGAGAAAGCAAAAAATGGATAAAGAAGTTGTGGTACGCACGTACAATGGAATATAACTCAGCAATGAAATCTACGTCATGAGGCCCGTACCGGCATAATGAGTGGATTCAGGTACGATGATTCTACGAGAAATAAGTCACACAGATAAAGAAACATCATAAGATATCACTAATACACGGAATATAACCTTGGCTACACATGAACTGAAATACAAAACAGAACAGGGTCTCAAATTTAGAAAACCAACTTATGCTTGCTTATGGGGAAAGGTGAGTTGGGGTGCTGCATAAAACCAGAGATTGAAATTAGCACAGATACCGTTCCATAAGCCAAATATATAATAGACAAGGCCTACTCCTTGCTCAACGAAATGGACTCAACACCCCATATTCAACGCCTGGGAAGATACCTGACAAGTAAGGATCTTAAAACCCATGGATTTATATGTCTCCATAAGGAAATCAAGCGTGTGTACAACGGCCTGAACGCAGCAGAGAAAATCCGATAAATCCCATTATCAAGATAAATTTCAAAAACAAAACAATGACAGTGAAATAGAGAGCAATTTTTAAATAATTCATTCAGGGCTTGTGATGCAACCTGGATTTACCACATCTACACACAGAGCTGCGTGAGACATAACGCTGGACACTTCGGGCTGATAGCATTGGTGAGGTTCGGTGAGCAAACGCAGACCCATTGAAGTCATCCTGCATGGTATCCATTCCATGGGTCCCAACTCTCCAGGTTTAAGGGATTCTTCCTTCAGCTAAAACATGCATGGGAAACCCACAGTACAGTGCACTGTGTGACCGGGAAACGTTTTCAAATGCATCTCAGTTTTCGTCCCCTGGTACTCGTGTTCACCATTCCAGATGCTTTACTAACACTATCCCCACTTGGAGAGTCAGTGCCTTTAACCTCCTGTTTGGCACAATTTGCAATTTCTGCGCAAGATGAACACGAATAGGGAGAACCAATGAGAGACTAGCTGTAGGTGTCTGCACAGGCAAATGGAACGCTCATTTCCCACCAGGAAGAGGAATTAACCAAAAGCTCAGCGTGCCCTGCCAGAAAGAGATTATGGCCTGAAGCAATCCTGCGGTTTTGCGGCCCGCTCACAAGAAAGCGAGTTGAACAAAGGAGCTCAGGGGCAGTGTAATTCAGAAACCTGCAGAGTTATGAATAACAGCTATCGTCCAAAAATGTATTGAAGTAAGTTTTTGAAGAGGACTTGAAAGCGGGGCAAAATTTCAGGAAAACGATTTCACGAGGTAGACTGGAATTGCACTTAACGCATAGGAAAAGAGGCAGAATGTCGACAATGATGCACTTGGCCAAAAAGGGCGTATGCCTTTTTTCCCGAATAAATTCAGGAAAAAACGCATACGCCGTTTTTGGCCAACCAAGCAAGCGTGTAAAGGAAATCTGCACAACAATGAAGTATCACTGCCCCCCGGTCAAAAGGGCCATCTGAAAAAAGTGTAAAATCCAGAAAGGCAGGACAGGTCATGGAGAACAGGGAGCCTTGTCATGCTGATGGGCGGGATGTAAATTGCCAACAACCACTCTGGAGAAATGTATGGTGTTTCCTGAAACACGTAGGAAACAAAGCAACACAGCCTATGTCACTTCCACTTATGTTCCTATAGCTTAGGGAAATTAAAATCAAAAACACACAGCCACCCCAAAGTTTGGGAGGGCTCTATTTACAACAACCTCGTCTACGGTACAAGTTAAATATCCCAGAAAGCAAAAAATGCAAAAAGATGTAGTGGTACTCACGTACAATGGAATATCACTCAGCAATGAAATCTACGTCATCAGGTCTCTAGCGGCATAATCAGTGGATTCAGGTACGATGATTCTACGAGAAATAAGTCACACAGAAAAAGAAACATCATAAGATATCACTAATACACGGAATATAAACTTGGCTACACATGAACTGAATTACAAAACAGAACAGGGTCTCAAATTTAGAAAACTAACTTATGCTTGCTTACGGGGAAAGGTGAGTTGGGGTGCTGCATAAAACCAGAGATTGAAATTAGCACAGATACTGTTCCATAAGCCAAATATATAATAGACAAGACCTACTCCTTGCTCAACGAAATGGACTCAACACCCCATATTCAACGCCTGGGAATATACCTGACAAGTAAGAATCTTAAAACCCATGGATTTATATGTCTCCATAAGGAAATAAAGCATGTGTAGAGGGGCCTAAACGCAGCAGTGAAAATCCGATAAATCCCATTATCAAAATAAATATCAAAAACAAAACACAATGACAGTGAAATAGAGAGCAATTCTTAAATCATTCATTCAGGGCTTGTGATGCACCCTGGATTTACGACGTCTACACCCAGAGCTGGGTGAGACATAAGGCTGCACACTTCGGGCTGATAGCATTGGTGAGGTTCGGTGAGCAAACGCAGACCCTTTGAAGTCATACTGCATGGTACCCATTCCATGGGTGCCAACTCTCCAGGTTTAATGTATTCTTCTTTCAGCTAAAACATGCATGGGAAACCCAGGCTATCGTCCGCCGTGTGATTGGGAAACGTTTTCAAATGCATCTCAGTTTTCGTCCCCTGGTACTCGGGTTCACCATTCCAGACGCTTTACTAACACTCTTCCCACTTGGAGAGTCAGTGCCTTTAACCTCCTGTTTGGCACAGTTTGCAATTTCTGCGCAAGATGAACAGGCATAGGGAGAACCAATGAGAGACTAGCTGTTGGTGTCTGCACGGGCAAATGGAACGATCATTTCCCACCAGGAAGAGGAATTAACCAAAGGCTCAGCGTGCCCGGCCGGAAACATATTAGGGCCTGAAGCAATCCTGCGGTTTTGCGGCCAGCTCACAAGAAAAGGAGTTGAAGAAAGGAGCTCAGGGGCACTGCAATTCACAAACCTGCAGAGTTATGAATGACAGCTATCATCCAAAAATGTATAGAAGTAAGTCTTCGGAGAGGACTTGAAAGCGGGGCAGAATTTCAGGAAAACGATTTCAGGGGGTAGACTGGAATTGCACTTAAAGCATAGGAAAAGAGGCAGAATGTCGACAATGATGCACTGGGCCAAAAAGGGCGTATGCGTTTTTTCCTGAATATATTCAGGAAAAAATGCATACGCCCTTTTTGGCAAACGAAGCAAGCGTGTAAAGGAAATCCGCACTACAATGAAGTCTCACTGACCCCCGGTCAAAAGGGCCATCTGAAAAAAGTGTAAAATCCAGAAAGGCAGGACAGGTCTTGGAGAACAGGGAGCCTTGTTATGCTGATGGGCGGATTTAAATTGCCAACAGCCACTCTGGAAAAGTGTATGGTGTTTCCGAAACACGTAGTAAACAAAGCAACATAGCCTATGTCACTTCCACTTATGGTCCTATAGCTTAGGGAAATTAAAATCAAAAACACACAGCCACCCCAAAGTTTGGGATGGCTCTGTTTACAAGAACCTCATCTACGGTAGAAGTTAAATATCCGAGAAAGCATAAAATGGATAAAGAAGTTGTGGTACGCACGTACAATGGAATATCACTCAGCAATGAAATCTACGTCATCAGGACCGTAGCGGCATAATGAGTGGATTCAGGTACGATGATTGTATGAGAAATAAGTCAGACAGAAAATGAAACATCATAAGTTATCACTAATACACGGAATGTAAACTTGGCTACCCATGAACTGAATTACAAAACAGAACAGGGTCTCAAATTTAGCAAACCAACTTATGCTTGCTTATGGGGAAAGGTCAGTTGGGATGCTGCATAAAACCAGAGATTGAAATTAGCACAGATACTGTTCCATAAGCCAAATATATAATAGACAAAACCTACTCCTTGCTCAACGAAATGGACTCAACACCCTATATTCAACGCCTGGGAAGATACCTGACAAGTAAGAATCTTAAAACCCATGGATTTATATGTCTCTATAAGGAAATCAAGCGTGTGTACAGTGGCCTAAAAGCAGCAGTGAAAATCCGATAAATCCCATTATCAAAATGAATTTCAAAAACAAAACACAATAACAGTGAAATAGAGAGCAATTCTTAAATAATTCATTCAGGGCTTGTGATGCAACCTGTATTTACCACATCTACACCCAGAGCTGGATGAGACATAAGGCTGGACACTTCGGGCTGATAGCATTGGTGAGGTTCGGTGAACAAACCCAGACCCTTTGAAGTCATACTGCATGGTACCCATTCCATGGGTCCCAACTCTCCAGGTTTAAGGGATTCTTCCTTCAGCTAAAACATGTATGGGAAACGCAGAGTATGGTCCACCATGTGATTGGGAAACGTTTTCAAATGCATCTCAGTTTTCGACCCTGGTACTCGGGTTCAACATTTGAACGCTTTAATAACACTCTCCCCACTTGGAGAGTCAGTGCCATTAACCTCCTCTTTGGCACAGTTTGCAATTTCTGCGCAAGATGAACAGGAATAGGGAGAAGCAATGAGAGACTAGCTGTAGGTGTCTGCACGGGCAAATGGAACGCTCATTTCCCACCAGGAAGAGGAATTAACCAAAGGCTCATCGTGCCCTGCCGGAAACAGATTAGGGCCTGAAGCAATCCTGCGGTTTTGCGGCCAGCTCACAAGAAAGCGAGTTGAAGAAATGAGCTCAGGGGCACTGTAATTCACAAACCTGCAGAGTTATGCATGACAGCTATCGTCCAAAAATGTATTGAAGTAAGTCTTCCAAGATGACTTGTAAGCGGGGCAGAATTTCAGGAAAACGATTTCAGGGGGTAGACTGGAATTGTACTAAAAGCATAGGAAAAGAGGCAGAATGTCGACAACGATGCACTTGACCAAAAAGGGCGTATGCGTTTTTTCCTGAATATATTCAGGAAAAAACGCATACGCACTTTTTGGCCAACCAAGCAAGCGTGTAAAGGAAATCTTCACTACAATGAAGTCTCACTGCCCCCCCGGTCAAAAGGGCCATCTGAAAAAAGTGTAAAATCCAGAAAGACAGGACAGGTCATGGAGAACAGGGAGCCTTGTCATGCTGATGGGCGGGATGTAAATTGCCAACAACCACTCTGGAGAAGTGTATGGTGTTTCCAGAAACACGTAGGAAACAAAGCAACACAGCCTATGGCACTTCCACTTATGGTCCTATAGTTTTGGGAAATTAAAATCAAAAACACACAGCCACCCCATAGTTTGGGACGGCTCTGTTTACAAGATCCTCGTCTACGGTACAAGTAAAATATCGCAGAAAGTAAGAAATGGATAAAGAAGTTGTGGTACGCACGTACAATGGAATATCACTCAGCAATAAAATCTACGTCATCAGGCCCGTAGCGGCATAATGAGTGGATTCAGGTATGATGATTCTACGAGAAATAAGTCACACAGAAAAAGAAACATCATAAGATATCACTAATACACGGAATGTAAACTTGGCTACCCATGAACTGAATTACAAAACAGAACAGGGTCTCAAATTTAGAAAACCAAGTTATGCTTGCTTATGGGGAAAGGTGAGTTGGGGTGCTGCATAAAACCAGAGATTGAAATTAGCACAGATACCGTTCCATAAGCCAAATATATAATAGACAAGACCTACTCCTTGCTCAACGAAATGGACTCAACACCCCATATTCAACAACTGGCAAGATACCTGACAAGTAAGAATCTTAAAACCCATGGATTTATATGTCTCCATAAGGAAATCAAGCGTGTGTACAGCGGCCTAAACGCAGCAGTGAAAATCCGATAAATCCCATTATCAAAATAAATTTCAAAAACAAAACACAGTGACAGTGAAATAGAGAGCAATTCTTAAATAATTCATTCAGGGCTTGTGATGCAACCTGGATTTCCCACATCTACACCCAGAGGTGGGTGAGACATAAGGCTGGACACTTCGGGCTGATAGCATTGGTGAGGTTCGGTGAGCAAACGCAGACCCTTTGAAGTCATACTGCATGGTACCCATTCCATGGGTTCCAAATTTCCAGGTTTAAGGGATTCTTCCTTCAGCTAAAACATGCATGGGAAACCCAGAGTATGGTCCTCCGTGTGATTGGGAAACGTTTTCAAATGCATCTCAGTTTTCGTCCCCTGGTACTCGGGTTCACCATTCCAGACGCTTTACTAACACTCTCCCCACTTGGAGAGTCAGTGCATTTAACCTCCTGTTTGGCACACTTTGCAATTTCTGCGCAAGATGAACAGGAATAGGGAGAAGCAATGAGAGACTAGCTGTAGGTGTCTGAACGGGCAAATGGAACACTCATTTCCGACCAGGAAGAGGAATTAAACAAAGGCTCAGCGTGCCCTGCCGGAAAGAGACTTTGGACTGAAGCAATCCTGCAGTTTTGCGGCCAGCTCACAAGAAAGCGAGTTGAAGACATGAGCTCAGGGGCACTGTAATTCACAAACCTGCAGAGTTATGAATGACAGCTATCGTCCAAAAATGTATTGAAGTAAGTCTTCCAAGAAGACTTGAAAGCGGGGCAGAATTTCAGGAAAACGATTTCAGGGGGTAGACTGGAATTGTACTAAAAGCATAGGAAAAGAGGCAGAATGTCGACAACGATGCACTTGGCCAAAAAGGGCGTATGCGTTTTTTCCTGAATATATTCAGGAAAAAACGCATACGCCCTTTTTGGCCAACCAAGCAAGCGTGTAAAGGAAATCTGCACTACAATGAAGTCTCACTGCCCCCCCGGTCAAAAGGGACATCTGAAAAAAGTGTAAAATCCAGAAAGGCAGGACAGGTCATGGAGAACAGGGAGCCTTGTCATGCTGATGGGCGGGATGTAAATTGTCAACAACCACTCTGGAGAAGTGTATGGTGTTTCCAGAAACACGTAGGAAACAAAGCAACACAGCCTATGGCACTTCCACTTATGGTCCTATAGCTTAGGGAAATTAAATTCAAAAACACACAGCCACCCCAGAGTTTGGGACGGCTCTGTTTACAAGAACCTCGTCTACGGTACAAGTAAAATATCCCAGAAAGTAAAAAATGGATAAAGAAGTTGTGGTACGCACGTACAATGGAATATCACTCAGCAATGAAATCTACGTCATCAGGCCCGTAGCGGCATAATGAGTGGATTCAGGTATGATGATTCTACGAGAAATAAGTCACACAAAAAAAGAAACATCATAAGATATCACTAATACACGGAATGTAAACTTGGCTACCCATGAACTGAATTACAAAACAGAAGAGGGTCTCAAATTTAGAAAACCAACTTATGCTTGCTTATGGGGAAAGGTGAGTTGGGGTGCTGCATAAAACCAGAGATTGAAGTTAGCACAGATACCGTTCCATAAGCCAAATATATAATAGACAAGCCCTACTCCTTGCTCAACGAAATGGACTCAACACCCCATATTCAACGCCTGGGAAGATACCTGACAAGTAAGAAGCTAAAAACCCATGGATTTATATGTCTCCATAAGGAAATCAAGCGTGTGTACAGTGGCCTAAAAGCAGCAGTGAAAATCCGATAAATCCCATTATCAAAATGAATTTCAAAAACAAAACACAATGACAGTGAAATAGAGAGCAATTCTTAAATAATTCATTCAGGGCTTGTGATGCAACCTGGATTTCCCACATCTACACCCAGAGCTGGGTGAGACATAAGGCTGGACACTTCGGGCTGATAGCATTGGTGAGGTTCGATGAACAAACGCAGACCCTTTGAAGTCATACTGCATGGTACCCATTCCATGGGTCCCAACTCTCCAGGTTTAAGGGATTCTTCCTTCAGCTAAAACATGCATGGGAAACCCACAGTACAGTGCACTGTGTGACCGGTAAATGTTTTCAAATGCATCTCAGTTTTCGTCCCCTGGTACTCGGGTTCACCATTCCAGACGCTTTACTAACACTCTCCCCACTTGGAGAGTCAGTGCCTTTAACCTCCTGTTTGGCACAGTTTTCAATTTCTGCGCAAGATGAACAGGCATAGGGAGAACCAATGAGAGACTAGCTGTTGGTGTCTGCACGGGCAAATTGAACGCTCATTTCCCACCAGGAAGAGGAATTAACCAAAGGCTCAGCGTGCCCGGCCGGAAACATATTAGGGCCTGAAGCAATCCTGCGGTTTTGCGGCCAGCTCCCAAGAAAAGGAGTTGAAGAAAGGAGCTCAGGGGCACTGTAATTCACAAACCTGCAGAGTTATGAATGACAGCTATCGTCCAAAAATCTACTGAAGTAAGTCTTCAAAGAGGACTTGAAAGCGGGGCAGAATTTCAGGAAAACGATTTCAGGGGGTAGACTGGAATTGCAATTAAAGCGTAGGAAAAGAGGCAGAATGTCAACATGATGCACTTGGCCAAAAAGGGCGTATGCGTTTTTTCCTGAATATATTCAGGAAAAAACGCATACGCCCTTTTTGGCCAACCAAGCAAGCGTGTAAAGGAAATCTGCACTACAATGAAGTCTCACTGCCCCTCGGTCAAAAGGGCCATCTGAAAAAAGTGTAAACTCCAGAAAGACAGGACAGGTCATGTAGAACAGGGAGCCTTGTTATGCTGATGGGCGGGATGTAAATTGCCAACAGCCACTCTGGAGAAATGTATGGTGTATCCTGAAACACGTAGGAAACAAAGCAACACAGCCTATGTCACTTCCACTTATGGTCCTATAGCTTAGGGAAATTAAAATCAAAAACACACAGCCACCCCAAAGTTTGGGATGGCTCTGTTTACAAGAACCTTTTCTACGGTACAAGTTAAATATCCGAGAAAGGAAAAAATGGATAAAGAAGTTCTGGTACGCACGTACAATGGAATATCACTCAGCAATGAAATCTACGTCTTCAGGCCCATAGCGGCATAATGAGTGGATTCAGGTATGATGATTCTACGAGAAATAAGTCACACAGAAAAAGAAACATCATAATATATCAGTAATACACGGAATGTAAACTTGGCTACACATAAACTGAATTACAAAACAGAACAGGGTCTCAAATGTAGAAAACCAACTTATGCTTGCTTATGGGGAAAGGTGAGTTGGGGTGCTGCATAAAACCAGAGATTGAAATTAGCACAGATACCGTTCCATAAGCCAAATATATAATAGACATACCCTACTCCTTGCTCAACGAAATGGACTCAACACCCCATATTCAACGCCTGGCAAGATACCTGACAAGTAAGAATCTTAAAACCCATGGATTTATATGTCTCCATAAGGAAATCAAGCGTGTGTACAGCGGCCTAAACGCAGCAGTGAAAATACGATAAATCCCATTATCAAAATAAATTTCAAAAACAAATCAAAATGACAGTGAAATACAGAGCAATTCTTAAATAATTCATTCAGGGTTTGTGATGCAACCTGGATTTCCCACATCTACACCCAGAGCTGGGTGAGACATAAGGCTGGACACTTCGGGCTGATAGCATTGGTGAGGTTCGGTGAGCAAACGCAGACCCTTTGAAGTCATACTGCATGGTAACCATTCCATGGGTCACAACTCTCCAGGTTTAAGGAATTCTTCCTTCAGTTAAAACATGCATGGGAAACCCACAGTACAGTGCACTGTGTGACCGGGAAACGTTTTCAAATGCATCTCAGTTATCATCCCCTGGTACTCGGGTTCACCATTCCAGACGCTTTACTAACACTCTCCCCACTTGGAGAGTCAGTGCCATTAACCTCCTGTTTGGCACAGTTTGCAAATTCTGCGCAAGATGTACAGGAATAGGGAGAACCAATGAGAGACTAGCTGTAGGTGCCTGCACGGGCAAAAGGAACACTCATTTCCGACCAGGAAGAGGAATTAAACAAAGGCTCAGCATGCCCTGCCGGAAAGAGATTATGGCCTGAAGCAATCCTGCGGTTTTGCGGCCAGCTCACAAGAAAGCGAGTTGAAGACATGAGCTCAGGGGCACTGTAATTCACAAACCTGCAGAGTTATGAATGACAGCTATCGTCCAAAAATGTATTGAAGTAAGTCTTCGAAGAGGACTTGTAAGCGGGGCAGAATTTCAGGAAAACGATTTCAGGGGGTAGACTGGAATTGTACTAAAAGCATTGGAAAAGAGGCAGAATGTCGACAACGATGCACTTGGCCAAAAAGGGCGTATGCGTTTTTTCCTGAATATATTCAGAAAAAAACGCATACGCCCTTTTTGGCCAACCAAGCAAGCGTGTAAAGGAACTCTGCACTACAATGAAGTCTCACTGCCCCCCCGGTCAAAAGGGCCATCTGAAAAAAGTGTAAAATCCAGAAAGGCAGGACAGGTCATGGAGAACAGGGAGCCTTGTCATCCTGATGGGCGGGATGTAAATTGCCAACAACCACTCTGGAGAAGTGTATGGTGTTTCCAGAAACACGTAGGAAACAAAGCAACACAGCCTATGGCACTTCCACTTATGGTCCTATAGTTTAGGGAAATTAAAATCAAAAACACACAGCCACCCCAGAGTTTGGGACGGCGCTGTTTACAAGAACCTCGTCTACGGTACAAGTAAAATATCCCAGAAAGTAAAAAATGGATAAAGAAGTTGTGGTACGCACGTACAATGGAATATCACTCAGCAATGAAATCTACGTCATCAGTCCCGTAGCGGCATAATGAGTGGATTCAGGTACGATGATTCTACGAGAAATAAGTCACACAGAAAAAGAAACATCATAAGATATCACTAATACACGGAATGTAAACTTGACTACACATGAACTGAATTACAAAACAGAACAGGGTCTCAAATTTAGAAAACCAACTTATGCTTGCTTATGGGGAAAGGTGAGTTGGGGTGCTGCATATAACCAGAGATTGAAATTAGCACAGATACCGTTCCATAAGCCAAATATATAATAGACAAGCCCTACTCCTTGCTCAACGAAATGGACTCAACACCCCATATTCAACGCCTGGCAAGATACCTGACAAGTAAGAATCTTAAAACCCATGGATTTATATGTCTCCATAAGGAAATCAAGCGTGTGTACAGCGGCCTAAACGCAGCAGTGAAAATCCGATAAATCCCATTATCAAAATAAATTTCAAAAACAAAACACAATGACAGTGAAATAGAGAGCAATTCTTAAATAATTCATTCAGGGCTTGTGATGCAACCTGGATTTACCACATCTACACCCAGAGCTGGGTGAGACATAAGGCTGGACACTTCGGGCTGATAGCATTGGTGAGGTTCGGTGAGCAAACGCAGATCCTTTGAAGTCATACTGCATGGTACCCATTCCATGCGTCCCAAATTTCCAGGTTTAAGGGATTCTTCCTTCAGCTAAAACATGCATGGGAAACCCATAGTGTGGTCCACTGTGTGATTGGGAAACGTTTTCAAATGCATCTCAGTTTTCGTCCCCTGGTACTCGGGTTCACCATTCCAGACGCTTTACTAACACTCTCCCCACTTGGAGAGTCAGTGCATTTAACCTCCTGTTTGGCACACTTTGCAATTTCTGCGCAAGATGAACAGGCATAGGGAGAAGCAATGAGAGACTAGCTGTACGTGTCTGCACGGGCAAATGGAACGCTCATTTCCCACCAGGAAGAGGAATTAACCAAAGGCTCAGCGTGCCCGGCCGGAAACAGATTAGTGCCTGAAGCAATCTTGCGGTTTTGCAGCCAGCTCACAAGAAAGCGAGTTGAAGAAAGGAGCTCAGGGGCACTGTAATTCACAAACCTGCAGAGTTATGAATGACACCTATCGTCCACAAATGTATAGAAGTAAGTCTTCGAAGAGGACTTGAAAGCGGGGCAGAATTTCAGGAAAACGATTTCAGGGGGTAGACTGGAATTGCACTTAAAGCAAAGGAAAAGAGGCAGAATGTTGACAATGATGCACTTGGCCAAAAAGGGCGTATGCGTTTTTTCCTGAATATATTCAGGAGAAAACGCATACGCCCTTTTTGGCCAACCAAGCAAGCGTGTAAAGGAAATCTGCACTACAATGAAGTCTCACTGCCCCCCGGTCAAAAGGGCCATCTGAAAAAAGTGTAAAATCCAGAAAGACAGGACAGGTCATGGAGAACAGGGAGCCTTGTTATGCTGATGGGCGGATTTAAATTGCCAACAGCCACTCTGGAAAAGTGTATGGTGTTTCCTGAAACACGTAGGAAACAAAGCAACACAGCCTATGGCACTTCCACTTATGGTCCTATAGCTTAGGGAAATTAAAATCAAAAACACACAGCCACCCCAGAGTTTGGGATGGCTCTGTTTACAAGAACCTCATCTACGGTAGAAGTTAAATATCGAGAAAGCATAAAATGGATAAAGAAGTTGTGGTACGCACGTACAATGGAATATCTCTCAGCAATGAAATCTACGTCATCAGGACCGTAGCGGCATCATGAGTGGATTCAGGTACGATGATTCTATGAGAAATAAGTCAGACAGAAAAAGAAACATCATAAGTTATCACTAATACACGGAATGTAAACTTGGCTACCCATGAACTGAATTACAAAACAGAACAGGGTCTCAAATTTAGCAAACCAACTTATGCTTGCTTATGGGGAAAGGTCAGTTGGGATGCTGCATAAAACCAGAGATTGAAATTAACACAGATACCGTTCCATAAGCCAAATATATAATAGACAAAACCTACTCCTTGCTCAACGAAATGGACTCAACACCATATATTCAACGCCTGGGAAGATACCTGACAAGTAAGACTCTTAAAACCCATGGATTTATATGTCTCCATAAGGAAATCAAGCGTGTGTACAGTGGCCTAAAAGCAGCAGTGAAAATCCGATAAATCCCATTATCAAAATGAATTTCAAAAAGAAAAAAAATGACAGTGAAATAGAGAGCAATTCTTAAATAATTCATTCAGGGCTTGTGATGCAACCTGTATTTACCACATCTACACCCAGAGCTGGATGAGACATAAGGCTGGACACTTCGGGCTGATAGCATTGGTGAGGTTCGGTGAGCAAACGCAGACCCTTTGAAGTCATACTGCATGGTACCCATTCCATAGGTCCCAACTCTCCAGGTTTAAGGGATTCTTCCTTCAGCTAAAACATGCATGGGAAACCCAGAGTATGGTCCACCATGTGATTGGGAAACGTTTTCAAATGCATCTCAGTTTTCGTCCCCTGGTACTCGGGTTCAACATTTGAACGCTTTACTAACACTCTCCCCACTTGGAGAGTCAGTGCCATTAACCTCCTGTTTTCACAGTTTGCAATTTCTGCGCAAGATGTACAGGAATAGGGAGAACCAATGAGAGACTAGCTGTAGGTGCCTGCACGGGCAAATGGAACGCTCATTTCCGACCAGGAAGAGGAATTAAACAAAGGCTCAGCGTTCCCCCCGGAAAGAGATTATGGCCTGAAGCAATCCTGCGGTTTTGCGGCCAGTTCACAAGAAAGCAAGTTGAAGAAAGATCTCAGGGGCAGTGTAGTTCAGAAACCTGCAGAGTTATGAATGACAGCTATCGTCCAAAAATGTATTGAAGTAAGTCTTCGAAGAGGACTTGAAAGCGGGGCAGAATTTCAGGAATACGATTTCAGGGGATAGACTGGAATTGCACTTAAAGCATAGGAAAAGAGGCAGAATGTCGACAATGATGCAGTTGGCCAAAAAGGGCGTATGCGTTTTTTCCTGAATATATTCAGGAAAAAACGCATACGCCCTTTTTGGCCAACCAAGCAAGCGTGTAAAGGAAATCTGCACTAAAATTAAGTCTCACTGCCCCCCGGTCAAAAGGGCCATCTGAAAAAAGTGTAAAATCCAGAAAGGCAGGACAGGTCATGGAGAACAGGGAGCCTTGTTATGCTGATGGGCGGGATGTAAATTGCCAACAACCGCTCTGGAGATGTGTATGGTGTTTCCAGAAACACGTAGGAAACAAAGCAACACAGCCTATGGCACTTCCACTTATGGTCCTATAGCTTAGGGAAATTAAAATCACAAACACACAGCCACCCCAAAGTTTGGGATGGCTCTGTTTACAAGAACCTTGTCTACGGTACAAGTTAAATATCCGAGAAAGGAAAAAATGGATAAAGAAGTTCTGGTACGCACGTACAATGGAATATCACTCAGCAATGAAATCTACGTCTTCAGGCCCGTAGCGGCATAATGAGTGGATTCAGGTACGATGATTCTACGAGAAATACGTCACACAGAAAAAGAAACATCATAATATATCAGTAATACACGGAATGTAAACTTGGCTACACATAAACTGAATTACAAAACAGAACAGGGTCTCAAATTTAGAAAACCAACTTATGCTTGCTTATGGGGAAAGGTGAGTTGGGGTGCTGCATAAAACCAGAGATTGAAATTAGCACAGATACCGTTCCATAAGCCAAATATATAATAGACAAGCCCTACTACTTGCTCAACGAAATGGACTCAACACACCATATTCAACGCTTGGCAAGATACCTGACAAGTAAGAATCTTAAAACCCATGGATTTATATGTCTCCATAAGGAAATCAAGCGTGTGTACAGCGGCCTAAACGCAGCAGTGAAAATCCGATAAATCCCATTATCAAAATAAATTTCAAAAACAAAACACAATGACAGTGAAATACAGAGCAATTCTTTAATAATTCATTCAGGGCTTGTGATGCAACCTGGATTTACCACATCTACACCCAGAGCTGGGTGAGACATAAGGCTGGGCACTTCGGGCTGATAGCATTGGTGAGGTTCGGTGAGCAAACGCAGACCCTTTGAAGTCATACTGCATGGTACCCATTCCATGGGTCCCAACTCTCCAGGTTTAAGGGATTCTTCCTTCAGCTAAAACATGCATTGGAAACCCAGACTATCGTCCGCCGTGTGATTGGGAAACGTTTTCAAATGCATCTCAGTTTTCGTCCCCTGATACTCGGGTTCACCATTCCAGACGCTTTACTAACACTCTCCCCACTTGGAGAGTCAGTGCCTTTAACCTCCTGTTTGGCACAGTTTGCAATTTCTGCGCAAGATGAACAGGCATAGGGAGAACCAATGAGAGACTAGCTGTTGGTGTCTGCACGGGCAAATTGAACGCTCATTTCCCACCAGGAAGAGGAATTAACCAATGGCTCAGCGTGCCAGGCCGGAAACAGATTAGGGCCTGAAGCAATCCTGCGGTTTGGCGGCCAGCTCACAAGAAAACGAGTTGAAGAAAGGAGCTCAGGGGCACTATAATTCACAAACCTGCAGAGTTATGAATGTCAGCTATCGTCCAAAAATGTACTGAAGTAAGTCTTCAAAGAGGACTTGAAAGCGGGGCAGAATTTCAGGAAAACCATTTCAGGGGGTAGACGGGAATTGCACTTAAAGCATAGGAAAAGAGGCAGAATGTCGACAATGATGCACTTGGCCAAAAAGGGCGTATGCGTTTTTTCCTGAATATATTCAGGAAAAAACGCATACGCCCTTTTTGGCCAACCAAGCAAGCGTGTAAAGAAATCTGCACAACAATGAAGTCTCACTGCCCCCCGGTCAAAAGGGCCATCTGAACAAAGTGTAAAATAAAGAAAGACAGGACAGGTCATGGAGAACACGGAGCCTTGTTATGCTGATGGGCGGGATGTAAATTGCCCACAGCCACTCTGGAGAAATGTATGGTGTATCCTGAAACACGTAGGAAACAAAGCAACACAGCCTATGTCACTTCCACTTATGGTCCTATAGCTTAGGGAAATTAAAATCAAAAACACACAGCCACCCAAAAGTTTGGGATGGCTCTGTTTACAAGAACCTTGTCTACGGTACAAGTTAAATATCCGAGAAAGGAAAAAATGGATAAAGAAGTTCTGGTACGCACGTACAATGGAATATCACTCAGCAAAGAAATCTACGTCTGCAGGCCCATAGCGGCATAATGAGTGGATTCAGGTACGATGATTCTACGAGAAATAAGTCACACAGAAAAAGAAACATCATAATATATCAGTAATACACGGAATGTAAACTTGGCTACACATAAACTGAATTACAAAACAGAACAGGGACTCAAATTTAGAAAACCAACTTATGCTTGCTTATGGGGAAAGGTGAGTTGGGGTGCTGCATAAAACCAGAGATTGAAATTAGCACAGATACCGTTCCATAAGCCAAATATATAATAGACAAGACCTACTCCTTGCTCAACGAAATGGACTCAACACCCCATATTCAACGCCTTTCAAGATACCTGACAAGTAAGAATCTTAAAACCCATGGATTTATATGTCTCCATAATAAAATCAAGCGTGTGTACAACGGCCTAAACGCAGCAGTGAAAATCCGATAAATCCCATTATCAAAATAAATTTCAAAAACAAAACACAATGACAGTGAAATAGAGAGCAATTCTTAAATAATTCATACAGGGCTTGTGATGCAACCTGGATTTACCACATCTACACCTAGAGCTGAGTGAGACATAAGGTTCGACACTTTGGGCTGATAGCATTGGTGAGGTTCGGTGAGAAAATGCAGGCCATTTGAAGTCATACTGCATGGTACACATTGCATGGGTCCCACCTCTCCAGGTTTAAGGGATTCTTCCTTCAGGTAAAACACGCATGGGAAACCCAGAATATGGTCCACCGTGTGACCGGGAAACCTTTTTAAATGCATCTCAGTTTTCTTCCCCTCATACTCGGTTTTACCATTCCAGACGCTTTACTAACTCTTTCCCCAATTGGAGAGTCAGTGCCTTTAACCTCCTGTTTGGCACAGTTTGCATTTCTGAGCAAGATGAACAGGAATAGGGAGAACCAATGAGAGATTAGCTGTAGGTGTCTGCACGAGCAAATTTAACGCTCATTTCCCATCAGGAAGAGGAATTAGCCAAAGGCTCAACATGCCGTGCCGGAACCAGATTAGGGCCTGAAGCAATCCTGCGGTTTTGCGGCCAGCTCACAAGAAAGCGAGTTGAAGAATGGAGCTCAGGGGCACTGTAATTCACAAACCTGCAGAGTTATAAATGACAGCTATCGTCCAAAAATATATTGAAGTAAGGCTGCAAAGAGGACTTGAAGGCGGGGCAGAATTCCAGGAATACGATTTCAGGAGGTAGACGGGAAGTCCTCTGAAAGTATAGGAGAAGAGGCAGAACTTCGACAATGTTGCACTTGGTCAAAAAGGGCATATGCGTTTCTTCCAGGGTCCTCAGTAAAGAGGGTAGGAGGCTCCCAGCATGCTTCAGTGGCCAACAGAGGGCCTACGTCGCCAAGGCGACGTGAGCCATCCAGGCAGGAGTGACCTCACATCAGAGCGCCCACCTCACAGAAGGGTAAGGAACCCAGTCATGATCAGACTCTCACCAGAGTGCCCACATAAGCAAGGGGCTGGGAATCAGGCACGAGTGTCCTCACACCCGTGGGGCCACATCATCGAAAGTTGAGGTACCCAGCACATGTGGCCTCAAACCAGAAGACCCACATCACCATGGGTCTCAGAGCGAGGCAGGCAGGATTAACCTCAAAACACATGGCCCATTGTATAAAAAGGTGAGGAATCCAGCAGTTGGAACATCCCAGCAGGCGGCCCAGAGCACCGAGGCTATGGGATCCAGGCAGTGATGAACTCACAACAGAGGGCCCTCATCGTGATACTGTAAGCAACCCAGCCGTTGTGACCTCAGAGCACAAGGCCCACATCCCCATGGGGAAGGGAACCAAGCAGGAGTGTCATCGCACCAGTGGGCACACAACAGAAAATGTGGGGAGCCCAGCAGTTAGGGCCGGACGCCAGAGGACCCTCATCACTGAGGAGAGGAGGCTCCCAGCAAGCTCCAACTGCTACCAGAGGGCCGACGTCGCCAATGCGGGGTGTGCCAGCCAGGCAGGAGTGACCTCAGAGCAGAGGGCCAACCACACAAAAGTGTGAGGAACCCAAAGAGGATCAGACTCTCACCAGAGGGCCCACATCACCAAGGGAATGGAAACCAGGCAGGAGTGTCCTCACACCAGTGGGGCCACATCACCGAAATGTGACGGACCCAGCACACGTGGCCTCAAACTACAGGACACACATCACCAAGGGGCTGGGAGTGAGGCAGGCAGGAGGAGCCTCAAAACAGAGGGCCCATTGCGTAAAAAAGGTGAGGAATCCCGCAGTTGGAACCTCCCAGCAGGCGGCCAGGAGCAGCGAGGCTATGGGATCCAGGCCTGACTGAACTCAAAACAGAGGGCCCACATTCTGACACTGTGAGCAACCCAGCCGTTGGGACCACAGAGCAGAAAGCCCACATCCCCTAGGGAAGGGACCCTGGCTGGAGTGTACTCACACGACAGGGCGCACATCAGAAAATTTTGGGAGCCCATGAGTTAGGGCCTGACGCCAGAGGGCCCTCATTACCGAGGGGAGGAGACTCCCAGCAGGCACCAACTCCCAACTGAGGGCCCACATCGCCAACGTGACGTGTGCCAGCCAGGCAGGAGTGACCTCACAGCAGAGGGCCCACCTCCCAGAAGTGTGAGGAATCCAGACAGGATCAGACTCTCACAAGAGGGCCCCAATCACCAAGGGGATGGGAACCAGGCAGGAGTGTCCTCACACCAGTGGGGCCACATCAATAAAGGTGAGGAAACCGGTACATGTGGCCTTCAACCAGAGGACCTACATCACAAAGGGGCTGGGAGTGAGTCAGGAAGTAGGAGCATAAAAACACAGGACCCAAAGAATAAAAAAGGTAAGGAATCCAGCAGTAGGAACCTCCCAGCAGTCGGCTCAGAGCACAGAGTCTATGGGATCTAGGCCTGAGTGAACTAACACCAGAGAGACAACATCATGAAACGGTGAACAACACAGGTGTTGGGACCTTAGAGCAGAAGGCCCACATGCCCATGGGGATGGGAACCTCGCAGGAGTGTCCTCGCACCACTTAGCACGTATCAGAAAATGTGGGTACCCAGCAGTTAGGGCCTGACGCTAGAGGGCCCCCATCACCGAGGGGAGGAGGCTCCCAGCAGGCTCCAAGTGCCACAAGAGGGCCGATGTTGCCCAGGTGGGGTGTGCCAGCCAGGCAGGAGTGACCTCACAGCAGAGGGCCCACCTCACAGAAGGGTGAGGAACCCAGCCAGGATCAGACTCTCACCAGAGGGCCCACATCATCAAGGGGATAGGAAGCAGGCAGGAGTGTCCTCACACCAGTGTGGCCACATCATCCAAAGGCGAGGGACCCAGCACACGTGGCCTCACACCAGAGGACACACATCACCAAGGGACTGGGAGTGAGGCAGGCAGGAGGAGTCTCAAAACAGAGGGTCCATAGAAGAAAAAAGGTGAGGAATCCCGCAGTTGGAACCTCCCAGCAGGTGGCCAGGATCAGCGAGGCTATGGCATCCAGGTCGGAGAGAACTCACAGCAGAGGGCCCTCATCATGAAACTGAGCAACCCACGGTTGGGACCTCAGAGCAGAAGGCCCACATTCCCATGGGGTTGGGAACCTGGCACGAGTGTACTCGAACCACAGGGCGCATATCAGAAAATATTGGGAGCCCAGGAATTAGGGCCTGACGCCAGAGGGCCCTCATTACCGAGGGCAGGAGACACCCAGCAGGCACCAAATCCCACCAGAGGGCCGACTTCGCCAAGGCGGGGTGTGCCAGCCAGGCAGGAGTGACGTCAGAGAAGAGGGCCCACCTCACAGAAGTGTGAGGAACCCAACCAGGATCAGACTCTCACCGGATGGCCCACATCACCAAGGGGATGGGAACCAGGCAGGAGTGTCCTCACACCAGTGGGGCCACATCAGCCAAAGGTGAGGAACCCAGCACATGTGGCCTCAAACCACAGGACACACATCACCAAGGGGCTGGGAGTGAGGCAGGTGTCCGGAGGGGCACATTTAACTCTAATATCCCACCAGGAAGAGGAATTAACCAAAGGCTCAGAGTGCCGTGCCAGACCCTGATTATGGCCTAAAGCAAACCTGCGGTTCTGTGGCCAGCTTTCAAGGAAACGAGTTAAGAAAGGAAATCACAGGCACTGTAATTCACAAACCTGCAGAGTTATAAATGACAGCTATCGTCCAAAAATGTATTGAAGTAAGTCTTCGAAGAGGACTTGATAGCGGGGCAGAATTTCAGGAAAACGATTTCAGGGGGTAGACTGGAATTGTACTAACAGCATAGATAAAGAGGCAGAATGTCGACAATGATGCACTTGGCCAAAAAGGGCGTATGCGTTTTTTCCTGAATATATTCAGGACAAAACACATACGCCCTTTTTGGCCAACCAAGCAAGCGTGTAATGGAAATCTGCACTACAATGAAGTCTCCCTGCCCCCCGGTCAAAAGGGCCATCTGAAAAAAATGTAAAATCCAGAAAGTCAAGACAGGTCATGGAGAACATGGAGCCTTGTCATGCTGATGGGCGGGATGTAAATTGCCAACAACCACTCTGGAGAAGTGTATGGTGTTTCCAGAAACACGTAGGAAACAAAGCAACACAGCCTATGGCACTTCCACTTATGGTCCTATAGCTTAGGGAAATTAAAATCAAAATCACACAGCCACCCCAGAGTTTGGGACGGCTCTGTTTACAAGAACCTCGTCTATGGTACAAGTAAAATATCCCAGAAAGCAAAAAATGGATAAAGAAGTTGTGGTACGCACGTACAATGGAATATCACTCAGCAATGAAATCTACGTCATCAGGCCCGTAGCGGCATAATGAGTGGATTCAGGTACGATGATTCTACGAGAAATAAGTCACACAGAAAAAGAAACATCATAAGATATCACTAATACACGAAATGTAAACTTGGCTACCCATGAACTGAATTACAAAACAGAACAGGGTCTCAAATTCAGAAAACCAACTTATGCTTGCTTATGGGGAAAGGTGAGTTGGGGTGCTGCATAAAACCAGAGATTGAAATTAGCACAGATACCGTTCCATAAGCCAAATATATAATAGACAAGACCTACTCCTTGCTCAACGAAATGGACTCAACACCCCATATTCAACGCCTGGCAAGATACCTGACAAGTAAGAATCTTAAAACCCATGGATTTATATGTCTCCATAAGGAAATCAAGCGTGTGTACAGCGGCCTAAACGCAGCAGTGAAAATCCGATAAATCCCATTATCAAAATAAATTTCAAAAACAAACAAAATGACAGTGAAATAGAGAGCAATTCTTAAATAATTCATTCAGGGCTTGTGATGCAACCTGGATTTCCCACATCTACACCCAGAGCTGGGTGAGACATAAGGCTGGACACTTCGGGCTGATAGCATTGGTGAGGTTCGTTGAGCAAACGCAGACCCTTTGAAGTCATACTGCATGGTACCCATTTCATGAGTTCCAAACTCTCCAGGTTTAAGGGATTCTTCCTTCAGCTAAAACATGCATGGGAAACCCATAGTATGGTCCACCGTGTGATTGGGAAACGTTTTCAAATGCATCTCAGTTTTCGTCCCCTGGTACTCGGGTTCACCATTCCAGACGCTTTACTAACACTCTCCCCACTTGGAGAGTCAGTGCATTTAACCTCCTGTTTGGCACACTTTGCAATTTCTGCGCAAGATGAACAGGAATAGGGAGAAGCAATGAGAGACTAGCTGTAGGTGTCTGCACGGGCAAATGGAACGCTCATTTCCGACCAGGAAGAGGAATTCAACAAAGGCTCAGCGTGCCCTGCCGGAAAGAGACTTTGCCCTGAAGCAATCCTGCGGTTTTGCGGCCAGCTCACAAGAAAGCGAGTTGAAGACATGAGCTCAGGGGCACTGTAATTCACAAACCTGCAGAGTTATGAATGACAGCTATCGTCCAAAAATGTATTGAAGTAAGTCTTCCAAGAGGACTTGAAAGCGGGGCAGAATTTCAGGAAAACGATTTCAGGGGGTAGACTGGAATTGTACTAAAAGCATAGGAAAAGAGGCAGAATGTCGACAACGATGCACTTGGCCCAAAAGGGCGTATGCGTTTTTTCCTGAATATATTCAGGAAACAACGCATACGCCCTTTTTGGCCAACCAAGCAAGCGTGTAAAGGAAATCTGCACTACAATGAAGTCTCACTGCCCCCCCGGTCAAAAGAGACATCTGAAAAAAGAGTAAAATCCAGAAAGGCAGGACAGGTCATGGAGAACAGGGAGCCTTGTCATGCTGATGGGCGGGATGTAAATTGCCAACAACCACTCTGGAGAAGTGTATGGTGTTTCCAGAAACACGTAGGAAACAAAGCAACACAGCCTATGGCACTTCCACTTATGGTCCTATAGCTTAGGGAAATTAAAATCAAAAACACACAGCCACCCCAGAGTTTGGGACGGCTCTGTTTACA
This sequence comes from Delphinapterus leucas, assembly GCF_059928025.1. NCBI lineage: Eukaryota > Metazoa > Chordata > Mammalia > Artiodactyla > Monodontidae > Delphinapterus > Delphinapterus leucas. Next base: position 3,390,740 of record NW_028322237.1, read on the forward strand.
AGAACCTCGTCTACGGTACAAGTAAAATATCCCAGAAAGTAAAAAATGGATAAAGAAGTTGTGGTACGCACGTACAATGTAATATCACACAGCAATGAAATCTACGTCATCAGGCCCGTAGCGGCATAATGAGTGGATTCAGGTATGATGATTCTACGAGAAATAAGTCACACAGAAAAAGAAACATCATAAGATATCACTAATACACGGAATGTAAACTTGGCTACCCATGAACTGAATTACAAAACAGAACAGGGTCTCAAATTCAGAAAACCAACTTATGCTTGCTTATGGGGAAAGGTGAGTTGGGGTGCTGCATAAAACCAGAGATTGAAATTAGCACAGATACCGTTCCATAAGCCAAATATATAATAGAGAAGACCTACTCCTTGCTCAAGGAAATGGACTCAACACCCCATATTCAACGCCTGGCAAGATACCTGACAAGTAAGAATCTTAAAACCCATGGATTTATATGTCTCCATAAGGAAATCAAGCGTGTGTACAGCGGCCTAAACGCAGCAGTGAAAATCCGATAAATCCCATTATCAAAATAAATTTCAAAAACAAAACACAATGACAGTGAAATAGAGAGCAATTCTTAAATAATTCATTCAGGGCTTGTGATGCAACCTGGATTTCCCACATCTACACCCAGAGCTGGGTGAGACATAAGGCTGGACACTTCGGGCTGATAGCATTGTTGAGGTTCGCTGAGCAAACGCAGACCCTTTGAAGTCATACTGCATGGTACCCATTCCATGGGTTCCAAATTTCCAGGTTTAAGGGATTCTTCCTTCAGCTAAAACATGCATGGGAAACCCAGAGTATGGTACACCGTGTGATTCGGAAACGTTTTCAAATGCATCTCAGTTTTCGTCCCCTGGTACTCGGGTTCACCATTCCAGACGCTTTACTAACACTCTCCCCACTTGGAGAGTCAGTGCCATTAACCTCCTGTTTGGCACAGTTTGCAATTTCTGCGCAAAATGTACAGGAATAGGGAGAACCAATGAGAGACTAGCTGTTGGTGCCTGCACGGGCAAAAGGAACACTCATTTCCGACCAGGAAGAGGAATTAAACAAAGGCTCAGCATGCCCTGCCGGAAAGAGATTATGGCCTGAAGCAATCCTGCGGTTTTGCGGCCAGCTCACAAGAAAGCGAGTTGAAGACATGAGCTCAGGGGCACTGTAATTCACAAACCTGCAGAGTTATGAATGACAGCTATCGTCCAAAAATGTATTGAAGTAAGTCTTCGAAGAGGACTTGAAAGCGGGGCAGAATTTCAGGAAAACGATTTCAGGGGGTAGACTGGAATTGCACTTAAAGCATAGGAAAAGAGGCAGAATGTTGACAATGATGCACTTGGCCAAAAAGAGCGTATGCGTTTTTTCCTGAATATATTCAGGAAAAAACGCACACGCCCTTTTTGGCCAACCAAGCAAGCCTGTAAAGGAAATCTGCACTACAATGAAGTCTCACTGCCCCCCGGTCAAAAAGGCCATCTGAAAAAAGTGTAAAATCCAGAAAGGCAGGACAGGTCATGGAGAACAGGGAGCCTTGTTATGCTGATGGGCGGATTTAAATTGCCAACAGCCACTCTGGAAAAGTGTATGGTGTTTCCTGAAACATGTAGGAAACAAAGCAACACAGCCTATGGCACTTCCACTTATGGTCCTATAGCTTAGGGAAATTAAAATCAAAAACACACAGCCACCCCAAAGTTTGGGATGGCTCTGTTTACAAGAACCTCATCTATGGTAGCAGTTAAATATCCCAGAAAGCATAAAATGGATAAAGAAGTTGTGGTACGCACGTACAATGGAATATCACTCAGCAATAAAATCTACGTCATCAGGACCGTAGCGGCATAATGAGTGGATTCAGGTACGATGATTCTATGAGAAATAAGTCAGACAGAAAAAGAAACATCATAATATATCAGTAATACACGGAATGTAAACTTGGCTACCCATGAACTGAATTACAAAACAGAACAGGGTCTCAAATTTAGCAAACCAACTTATGCTTGCTTATGGGGAAAGGTCAGTTGGGATGCTGCATAAAACCAGAGATTGAAATTAGCACAGATACCGTTCCATAAGCCAAATATATAATAGACAAAACCTACTCCTTGCTCAACGAAATGGACTCAACACCCTATATTCAACGCCTGGGAAGATACCTGAAAAGTAAGAATCTTAAAACCCATGGATTTATATGTGTCCATAAGGAAATCATGCGTGTGTACAGCGGCCTAAACGCAGCAGTGAAAATCCGATAAATCCCATTATCAAAATAAATTTCAAAAACAAAACACAATGACAGTGAAATACAGAGCAATTCTTAAATAACTCATTCAGGGCTTGTGATGCAACCTGGATTTACCACATCTACACCCAGAGCAGGGTGAGACATATGGCTGGGCACTTCGGGCTGATAGCATTGGTGAGGTATGATGAGCAAACGCAAACCCTTTGAAGTCATACTGCACGGTACCCATTCCATGGGTCCCAACTCTCAAGGTTTAAGGGATTCTTCCTTCAGCTAAAACATGCATGGGAAACCCATACAGTGCACTGTGTGACTGGGAAACGTTTTCAAATGCATCTCAGTTTTCGTCCCCTGGTACTCGGGTTCACCATTCCAGACGCTTTACTAACACTCTGCCCACTTGGAGAGTCAGTGCCATTAACCTCCTGTTTGGCACAGTTTGCAATTTCTGTGCAAGATGAACAGGAATAGGGAGAACCAATGAGAGACTAGCTCTAGGTGTCTGCACGGGCAAATGGAACGCTCATTTCCGACGAGGAAGAGGAATTAACCAAAGGCTCAGCGTGCCCTGCCGGAAAGAGATTATGGCCTGAAGCAATCCTGCGGGTTTGCGGCCACCTCACAAGAAAGCGAGTTGAAGAAAGGAGCTCAGGGGCACTGCAATTCACAAACCTGCAGAGTTATGAATGACAGCTATCGTCCAAAAATGTATTGAAGTAAGTCTTCGAAGAGGACTTGAAAGCGGGGCAGAATTTCAGGAAAACGATTTCAGGGGGTAGACTGGAATTGCACTTAAAGCATAGGTAAGAGGCAGAATGTCGACAATGATGCACTTGGCCAAAAAGGGCGTATGCGTTTTTTCCTGAATATATTCAGGTAAAAAACTGATACGCACTTTTTGGCCAACCAAGCAAGCGTGTAAAGGGAATCTGCACTACAATGAAGTCTCACTGCCCCACGGTCAAAAGGGCCATCTGAAAAAAGTGCAAGATCCAGAAAGGCAGGACAGGTCATGGAGAACAGGGAGCCTTGTTATGCTGATGGGCGGGATATAAATTGCCAACAGCCACTCTGGAGAAGTGTATGGTGTATCCTGAATGATGAAGGAAACAAAGCAACACAGCCTATGGCACTTCCACTTATGGTCCTATAGCTTAGGGAAATTAAAATCAAAAACACACAGCCACCCCAAAGTTTGGGATGGCTCTGTTTACAAGAACCTTGTCTACAGTACAAGTTAAATATCCGAGAAAGGAAAAAATGGATAAAGAAGTTCTGGTACGCACGTACAATGGAATATCACTCAGCAATGAAATCTACGTCTTCAGGCCCATAGCGGCATAATGAGTGGATTCAGGTACGATGATTCTACGAGAAATAAGTCACACAGAAAAAGAAACATCATAAGATATCACTAATACACGGAATGTAAAGTTGGCTACACATGAACTGAATTACAAAACAGAACAGGGTCTCAAATTTAGAAAACCAACTTATGCTTGCTTATGGGGAAAGGTGAGTTGGGGTGCTGCATAAAACCAGAGATTGAAATTAGCACAGATACCGTTCCATAAGCCAAATATATAATAGACAAGACCTACTCCTTGCTCAACGAAATGGACTCAACACCCCATATTCAACGTCTGGCAAGATACCTGACAAGTAAGAATCTTAAAACCCATGGATTTATATGTCTCCATAAGGAAATCAAGCGTGTGTACAGCGGCCTAAACGCAGCAGTGAAAATCCGATAAATCCCATTATCAAAATAAATTTCAAAAACAAAACACAATTTCAGTGAAATTGAGAGCAATTCTTAAATAATTCATTCAGGGCTTGTGATGCAACCTGGATTTACCACATCTACACCCAGAGCTGGGTGAGACATAAGGCTGGACACTTCGGGCTGATAGCATTGGTGAGGTTCGGTGAGCAAACGCAGACCCTTTGAAGTCATACTGCATGGTACCCATTCCATGGGTCCCAACTCTCCAGGTTTAAGGGATTCTTCCTTCAGCTAAAACATGCATGGGAAACCCAGACTATCGTCCGCCGTTGATTGGGAAACGTTTTCAAATGCATCTCAGTTTTCGTCCCCTGGTACTCGGGTTCACCATTCCAGACGCTTTACTAACACTCTCCCCACTTGGAGAGTCAGTGCCTTTAACCTCCTGTTTGGCACAGTTTGCAATTTCTGCGCAAGATGAACAGGCATAGGGAGAACCAATGAGAGACTAGCTGTTGGCGTCTGCACGGGCAAATGGAACGCTCATTTCCCACCAGGAAGAGGAATTAACCAAAGGCTCAGCATGCCCTGCCGGAAACATATTATGGCCTGAAGCAATCTTGCGGTTTTTCGGCCAGCTCACAAGAAAGCGAGTTGAAGAAAGGAGTTCAGGGGCACTGTAATTCACAAACATGCAGAGTTATGAATGACAGGTATCGTCCAAAAATGTACTGAAGTAAGTCTTCGAAGAGGACTTGAAAGCGGGGCAGAATTTCAGGAAAACGATTTCAGGGGGTAGACTGGAATTGCACTTAAAGCATAGGAAAAGAGGCAGAATGTCGACAATGATGCACTTTGCCAAAAAGGGCGTATGCGTTTTTTCCTGAATATATTCAGGAAAAAACGCATACGCCCTTTTTGGCCAACCAAGCAAGCGTGTAAAGGAAATCTGCACTACAATGAAGTCTCACTGCCCCCCAGTCAAAAAGGCCATCTGAAAAAAGTGTAAAATCCAGAAAGGCAGGACAGGTCTTGGAGAACAGGGAGCCTTGTTATGCTGATGGGCGGGATGTAAATTGCCAACAGCCACTCTGGAGAAATGTATGGTGTATCCTGAAACACGTAGGAAACAAAGCAACACAGCCTATGTCACTTCCACTATGGTCCTATAGCTTAGGGTAATTAAAATCACAAACACACAGCCACCCCAATGTTTGGGATGGCTCTGTTTACAAGAACCTTTTCTACGGTACAAGTTAAATATCCGAGAAAGGAAAAAATGGATAAAGAATATCTGGTACGCACGTACAATGGAATATCACTCAGCAATGAAATCTACGTCTTCAGGCCCGTAGCGGCATAATGAGTGGATTCAGGTACGATGATTCTACGAGAAATAAGTCACACAGAAAAAGAAACATCATAATATATCAGTAATACACGGAATGTAAACTTGGCTACACATAAACTGAATTACAAAACAGAACAGGGTCTCAAATTTAGAAAACCAACTTATGCTTGCTTATGGGGAAAGGTGAGTTGGGGTGCTGCATAAAACGAGAGATGGAAATTAGCACAGATACCGTTCCATAAGCCAAATATATAATAGACAACCCTACTCCTTGCTCAACGAAATGGACTCAACACCCCATATTCAACGCCTGGCAAGATACCTGACAAGTAAGAATCTTAAAACCCATGGATTTATATGTCTCCATAAGGAAATCAAGCGTGTGTACAGCGGCCTAAACGCAGCAGTGAAAATCCGATAAATCCCATTATCAAAATAAATTTCAAAAACAAAACACAATGACAGTGAAATAGAGAGCAATTCTTAAATAATTCATTCAGGGCTTGTGATGCAACCTGGATTTCCCACATCTACACCCAGAGCTGGGTGAGACATAAGGCTGGACACTTCGGGCTGATAGCATTGGTGAGGTTCGGTGAGCAAACGCAGACCCTTTGAAGTCATACTGCATGGTACCCATTCCATGGGTCCCAACTCTCCAGGTTTAAGGGATTCTTCCTTCAGCTAAAACATGCATGGGAAACCCACAGTACAGTGCACTGTGTGATTGGGAAACGTTTTCAAATGCATCTCAGTTTTCGTCCCCTGGTACTCGGGTTCAACATTCCAGACGCTTTACTAACACTCTCCCCACTTGGAGAGTCAGTGCCTTTAACCTCCTGTTTGGCACAGTTTGCAATTTCTGCGCAAGATGAACAGGCATAGGGAGAACCAATGAGAGACTAGCTGTTGGTGTCTGCACGGGCAAATGGAACGATCATTTCCCACCAGGAAGAGGAATTAACCAAAGGCTCAGCGTGCCCGGCCGGAAACATATTAGGGCCTGAAGCAATCCTGCGGTTTTGTGGCCAGCTCACAAGAAAAGGAGTTGAAGAAAGGAGCTCAGGGGCACTGTAATTCACAAACCTGCAGAGTTATGAATGACAGCTATCGTCCAAAAATGTATAGAAGTAAGTCTTCGGATAGGACTTGAAAGCGGGGCAGAATTTCAGGAAAACGATTTCAGGGGGTAGACTGGAATTGCACTTAAAGCATAGGAAAAGAGGCAGAATGTCGACAATGATGCACTGGGCCAAAAAGGGCGTATGCGTTTTTTCCTGAATATATTCAGGAAAAAATGCATACGCGCTTTTTGGCAAACGAAGCAAGCGTGTAAAGGAAATCCGCACTACAATGAAGTCTCACTGACCCCCGGTCAAAAGGGCCATCTGAAAAAAGTGTAAAAACCAGAAAGGCAGGACAGGTCTTGGAGAACAGGGAGCCTTGTTATGCTGATGAGCGGATTTAAATTGCCAACAGCCACTCTGGAAAACTGTATGGTGTTTCCGGAAACACGTAGGAAACAAAGCAACACAGCCTATGGCACTTCCACTTATGGTCCTATAGCTTAGGGAAATTAAAATCAAAAACACACAGCCACCCCAAAGTGTGGGATGGCTCTGTTTACAAGAACCTCATCTACGGTAGAAGTCAAATATCCGAGAAAGCATAAAATGGATAAAGAAGTTGTGGTACGCACGTACAATGTAATATCACTCAGCAATGAAATCTACGTCATCAGGACCGTAGCGGCATAATGAGTGGATTCAGGTACGATGATTCTATGAGAAATAAGTCAGACAGAAAAAGAAACATCATAAGTTATCACTAATACACGGAATGTAAACTTGGCTACCCATGAACTGAATTACAAAACAGAACAGGGTCTCAAATTTAGAAAACCAACTTATGCTTGCTTATGGGGAAAGGTCAGTTGGGATGCTGCATAAAACCAGAGATTGAAATTAGCACAGATACCGTTCCATAAGCCAAATATATAATAGACAAAACCTACTCCTAGCTCAACGAAATGGACTCAACACCCTATATTCAACGCCTGGGAAGATACCTGACAAGTAAGAATATTAAAACCCATGGATTTATATGTCTCTATAAGGAAATCAAGCGTGTGTACAGTGGCCTAAAAGCAGCAGTGAAAATCCGATAAATCCCATTATCAAAATGAATTTCAAAAACAAAACACAATAACAGTGAAATAGAGAGCAATTCTTAAATAATTCATTCAGGGCTTGTGATGCAACCTGGATTTACCACATCTACACCCAGAGCTGGATGAGACATAAGGCTGGACACTTCGGGCTGATAGCATTGGTGAGGTTCGGTGAACAAACGCAGACCCTTTGAAGTCATACTGCATGGTACCCATTCCATGGGTCCCAACTCTCCAGGTTTAAGGGATTCTTCCTTCAGCTAAAACATGTATGGGAAACCCAGAGTATGGTCCACCATGTGATTGGGAAACGTTTTCAAATGCATCTCAGTTTTCGACCCTGGTACTCGGGTTCAACATTTGAACGCTTTACTAACACTCTCCCCACTTGGAGAGTCAGTGCCATTAACCTCCTGTTTGGCACAGTTTGCAATTTCTGCGCAAGATGAACAGGAATAGGGAGAAGCAATGAGAGACTAGCTGTAGGTGTCTGCACGGGCAAATGGAACACTCATTCCCCACCAGGAAGAGGAATTAACCAAAGGCTCAGCGTGCCCTGCCGGAAACAGATTAGGGCCTGAAGCAATCCTGCGGTTTTGCGGCCAGCTCACAAGAAAGCGAGTTGAAGAAATGAGCTCAGGGGCACTGTAATTCACAAACCTGCAGAGTTATGAATGACAGCTATCGTCCAAAAATGTATTGAAGTAAGTCTTCGAAGAGGACTTGAAAGCGGGGCAGAATTTCAGGAAAACGATTTCAGGGGGTAGACTGGAATTGTACTAACAGCATAGGAAAAGAGGCAGAATGTCGACAATGATGCACTTGGCCAGAAAGGGCGTATGCGTTTTTTCCTGAATATATTCAGGAAAAAACGCATACGCCCTTTTTGGCCAACCAAGCAAGCATATAATGGAAATCTGCACTACAATGAAGTCTCACTGCCCCCTGGTCAAAAGGGTCATCTAAAAAAAATGTAAAATCCAGAAAGTCAAGACAAGTCATGGAGAACAGGGAGCCTTGTCATGCTGATGGGCGGGATGTAAATTGCCAACAACCACTCTGGAGAAGTGTATGGTGTTTCCAGAAACACGTAGGAAACAAAGCAACACAGCCTATGGCACTTCCACTTATGGTCCTATAGCTTAGGGAAATTAAAATCAAAAACACACAGCCACCCCAGAGTTTGGGACGGCTCTGTTTACAAGAACCTCATCTATGGTACAAGTAAAATATCCCAGAAAGCAAAAAATGGATAAAGAAGTTGTGGTACGCACGTACAAAGGAATATCACTCAGCAATGAAATCTACGTCATCAGGCCCGTAGCGGCATAATGAGTGGATTCAGGTACGATGATTCTACGAGAAATAAGTCACACAGAAAAAGAAACATCATAAGATATCACTAATACACGGAATGTAAAGTTGGATACACATGAACTGAATTACAAAACAGAACAGGGTCTCAAATTTAGAAAACCAACTTATGCTTGCATATGGGGAAAGGTGAGTTGGGGTGCTGCATAAAACCAGAGATTGAAATTAGCACAGATACCGTTCCATAAGCCAAATATATAATAGACAAGCCCTACTCCTTGCTCAACGAAATGGACTCAACACCCCATATTCAACGCCTGGCAAGATACCTGACAAGTAAGAATCTTAAAACCCATGGATTTATATGTCTCCATAAGGAAATCAAGCGTGTGTACAGCGGCCTAAACATAGCAGTGAAAATCCGATAAATCCCATTATCAAAATAAATTTCAAAAACAAAACGAAATGACAGTGAAATAGAGAGCAATTCTTAAATAATTCATTCAGGGCTTGTGATGCAACCTGGATTTTCCACATCTACACCCAGAGCTGGGTGAGACATAAGGCTGGGCACTTCGGGCTGATAGCATTGGTGAGGTTCGGTGAGCAAACGCAGACCCTTTGAAGTCATACTGCATGGTACCCATTCCATGGGTCCCAACTCTCCAGGTTTAAGGGATTCTTCCTTCAGCTAAAACATGCATGGGAAATCCACAGTACAGTGCACTGTGTGACCGGTAAATGTTTTCAAATGCATCTCAGTTTTCGTCCCCTGGTACTCGGGTTCACCATTCCAGACGCTTTACTAACACTCTCCCCACTTGGAGAGTCAGTGCATTTAACCTCCTGTTTGGCACACTTTGCAATTTCTGCGCAAGATGGACAGGAATAGGGAGAAGCAATGAGAGACTAGCTGTAGGTGTCTGAACGGGCAAATGGAACGCACATTTCCGACCAGGAAGAGGAATTAAACAAAGGCTCAGCGTGCCCTGCCGGAAAGAGACTTTGGACTGAAGCAATCCTGCGGTTTTGCGGCCAGCTCACAAGAAATCGAGTTGAAGACATGAGCTCAGGGGCTCTGTAATTCACAAACCTGCAGAGTTATGAATGACAGCTATCGTCCAAAAATGTATTGAAGTAAGTCTTCCAAGAAGACTTGTAAGCGGGGCAGAATTTCAGGAAAACGATTTCAGGGGGTAGACTGGAATTGTACTAAAAGCATAGGAAAAGAGGCAGAATGTCGACAATGATGCACTTGGCCAAAAAGGGCGTATGCGTTTTTTCCTGAATATATTCAGGAAAAAACGCATACGCCCTTTTTGGCCAACCAAGCAAGCGTGTAAAGGAAATCTGCACTACAATGAAGTCTCACTGCCCCCCCGGTCAAAAGGGCCATCTGAAAAAAGTGTAAAATCCAGAAAGGCAGGACAGGTCATGGAGAACAGGGAGCCTTGTCATGCTGATGGGCGGGATGTAAATTGCCAACAACCACTCTGGAGAAGTGTATGGTGTTTCCAGAAACACGTAGGAAACAAAGCAACACAGCCTATGGCACTTCCACTTATGGTCCTATAGCTTAGGGAAATTAAAATCAAAAACACACAGCCACCCCAGAGTTTGGGATGGCTCTGTTTACAGGAACCTCGTCTACGGTACAAGTAAAATATCCCAGAAAGTAAAAAATGGATAAAGAAGTTGTGGTACGCACGTACAATGGAATATCACTCAGCAATGAAATCTACGTCATCAGGCCCGTAGCGGCATAATGAGTGGATTCAGGTATGATGATTCTACGAGAAATAAGTCACACAGAAAAAGAAACATCATAAGATATCACTAATACACGGAATGTAAACTTGGCTACCCATGAACTGAATTACAAAACAGAAGAGGGTCTCAAATTTAGAAAACCAACTTATGCTTGCTTATGGGGAAAGGTGAGTTGGGGTGCTGCATAAAACCAGAGATTGAAGTTAGCACAGATACCGTTCCATAAGCCAAATATATAATAGACAAGACCTACTCCTTGCTCAACGAAATGGACTCAACACCCCATATTCAACGCCTGGCAAGATACCTGACAAGTAAGAATCTTAAAACCCATGCATTTATATGTCTACATAAGGAAATCAAGCGTGTGTACAGCGGCCTAAACACAGCAGTGAAAATCCGATAAATCCCATTATCAAAATAAATTTCAAAAACAAAACAAAATGACAGTGAAATAGAGAGCAATTCTTAAATAATTCATTCAGGGCTTGTGATGCAACCTGGATTTCCCACATCTACACCCAGCGCTGGGTGAGACATAAGTCTGGACACTCCAGGCTGATAGCATTGGTGAGGTTCGGTGAGCAAACGCAGACCCTTTGAAGTCATACTGCATGTTACCCATTCCATGGGTTCCAAATTTCCAGGTTTAAGGGATTCTTCCTTCAGCTAAAACATGCATGGGAAACACATAGTATGGTCCACCGTGTGATTGGGAAACGTTTTCAAAAGCATCTCAGGTTTCGTCCCCTGGTACTCGGGTTCACCATTCCAGATGCTTTACTAACACTCTCCCCACTTGGAGAGTCAGTGCATTTAACCTCCTGTTTGGCACACTTTGCAATTTCTGCGCAAGATGAACAGGAATAGGGAGAAGCAATGAGAGACTAGCTGTAGGTGTCTGCACGGGCAAATGGAACACTCATTTCCCACCAGGAAGAGGAATTAAACAAAGGCTCAGTGTGCCCTGCTGTAAAGAGATTAGGGCCTGAAGCAATCCTGCGGTTTTGCGGCCAGCTCACAAGAAAGCGAGTTGAAGAAAGGAGCTCAGGGGCAGTGTAATTCAGAAACCTGCAGAGTTATGAATGACAGCTATCGTCCAAAAATGTATAGAAGTAAGTCTTCGAAGAGGACTTGAAAGCGGGGCAGAATTTCAGTAAAACGATTTCAGGGTGTAGACTGGAATTGCACTTAAAGCATAGGAAAAGAGGCAGAATGTCGACAATGATGCACTTGGCCAAAAACGGCGTATGCGTTTTTTCCTGAATATATTCAGGAAACAACGCATACGCCCTTTTTGGCCAACCAAGCAAGCGTGTAAAGGAAATCTGCACTACAATGAAGTCTCACTGCCCCCCGGTCAAAAGGGCCATCTGAAAAAAGTGTAAAATCCAGAAAGGCAGGACAGGTCATGGAGAACAGTGAGCCTTGTTATGCTGATGGGCGGATTTAAATTGCCAACAGCCACTCTGGAAAACTGTATGGTGTTTCCTGAAACACGTAGGAAACAAAGCAACACAGCCTATGTCACTTCCACTTATGGTCCTATAGCTTAGGGAATTTAAATTCAAAAACACAGAGCCACCCCAAAGTTTGGGATGGCTCTGTTTACAAGAACCTCATCTACGGTAGAAGTTAAATATCCGAGAAAGCATAAAATGTATAAAGAAGTTGTGGTACGCACGTACAATGGAATATCACTCAGCAATGAAATCTACGTCATCAGGACCGTAGCGGCATAATGAGTGGATTCAGGTACGATGATTCTATGAGAAATAAGTCAGACAGAAAAAGAAACATCATAAGTTATCACTAATACACGGAATGTAAACTTGGCTACCCATGAACTGAACTTCAAAACAGAACAGGGTCTCAAATTTAGCAAACCAACTTATGCTTGCTTATGGGGAAAGGTCAGTTGGGATGCTGCATAAAACCAGAGATTGAAATTAGCACAGATACCGTTCCATTAGCCAAATATATAATAGACAAAACCTACTCCTTGCTCAACGAAATGGACTCAACAACCTATATTCAACGCCTGGGAAGATACCTGACAAGTAAGAATCTTAAAACCCATGGATTTATATGTCTCCATAAGGAAATCAAGCGTGTGTACAGTGGCCTAAAAGCAGCAGTGAAAATCCGATAAATCCCATTATCAAAATGAATTTCAAAAACAAAACACAATGACAGTGAAATAGAGAGCAATTCTTAAATAATTCATTCAGGGCTTGTGATGCAACCTGGATTTACCACATCTACACCCAGAGCTGGGTGAGACATAAGGCTGGACACTTCGGGCTGATAGCATTGGTGAGGTTCGGTGAGCAAACGCAGACCCTTTGAAGTCACACTGCATGGTACCCATTCCATGGGTCCCAACTCTCCAGGTTTAAGGGATTCTTCCTTCAGCTAAAACATGCATGGGAAACCCAGAGTATGGTCCACCATGTGATTGGGAAACGTTTTCAAATGCATCTCAGTTTTCGTCCCCTGGTACTCGGGTTCAACATTTGAACGCTTTACTAACACTCTCCCCACTTGGAGAGTCAGTGCCATTAACCTCCTGTTTGGCACAGTTTGCAATTTCTGCGCAAGATGAACAGGAATAGGGAGAAGCAATGAGAGACTAGCTGTTGGTGTCTGCACGGGCAAATGGAACGCTCATTTCCCACCAGGAAGAGGAATTAACCAAAGGCTCAGCGTGCCCTGCGGGAAAGAGATTAGGGCCTGAAGCAATCCTGCGGTTTTGCGGCCAGCTCACAAGAAAGCGAGTTGAAGAAATGAGCTCAGGGGCACTGTAATTCACAAACCTGCAGAGTTATGAATGACAGCTATCATCCAAAAATGTATTGAAGTAAGTCTTCGAAGAGGACTTGAAAGCGGGGCAGAATTTCAGGAAAACGATTTCAGGGGGTAGACTGGAATTGTACTAAAAGCATAGGAAAAGAGGCAGAATGTCGACAATGATGCACTTGGCCAAAAAGGGCGTATGCGGTTTTTCCTGAATATATTCAGGAAAAAACGCATACGCCCTTTTTGGCCAACCAAGCAAGCGTGTAAAGGAAATCTGCACTACAGTGAAGTCTCACTGCCCCCCGGTCAAAAGGGCCATCTGAAAAAAATGTAAACTCCAGAAAGTCAGGACAGGTCATGGAGAACAGGGAGCCTTGTCATGCTGATGGGCGGGATGTAAATTGCCAACAACCACTCTGGAGAAGTGTATGGTGTTTCCAGAAACACGTACGAAACAAAGCAACACAGCCTATGGCACTTCCACTTATGGTCCTATAGCTTAGGGAAATTAAAATCAAAAACACACAGGCACCCCAGAGTTTGGGACGGCTCTGTTTACAAGAACCTCGTCTACGGTACAAGTAAAATATCCCAGAAAGCAAAAAATGGATAAAGAAATTGTGGTACGCACGTACAATGGAATATCACTCAGCAAAGAAATCTACGTCTTCAGGCCCGTAGCGGCATAATGAGTGGATTCAGGTACGATGATTTTACGAGAAATACGTCACACAGAAAAAGAAACATCATAATATATCAGTAATACACGGAATGTAAACTTGGCTACACATAAACTGAATTACAAAACAGAAGAGGGTCTCAAATTTAGAAAACCAACTTATGCTTGCTTATGGGGAAAGGTGAGTTGGGGTGCTGCATAAAACCAGAGATTGAAGTTAGCACAGATACCGTTCCATAAGCCAAATATATAATAGACAATCCCTACTACTTGCTCAACGAAATGGACTCAACACACCATATTCAACGCCTGGCAAGATACCTGACAAGTAAGAATCTTAAAACCCATGGATTTATATGTCTCCATAAGGAAATCAAGCGTGTGTACAGCGGTCTAAACGCAGCAGTGAAAATCCGATAAATCCCATTATCAAAATAAATTTCAAAAACAAAACACAATGACAGTGAAATAGAGAGCAATTCTTAAATAATTCATTCAGGGCTTGTGATGCAACCTGGATTTACCACATCTACACCCAGAGCTGGGTGAGACATAAGGCTGGGCACTTCGGGCTGATAGCATTGGTGAGGTTCGGTGAGCAAACGCAGACCCTTTGAAGTCATACTGCATGGTACCCATTCCATGGGTCCCAACTCTCCAGGTTTAAGGGATTCTTCCTTCAGCTAAAACATGCATTGGAAACCCAGACTATCGTCCACCGTGTGATTGGGAAACGTTTTCAAATGCATCTCAGATTTCGTCCCCTGATACTCGGGTTCACCATTCCAGACGCTTTACTAACACTCTCCCCACTTGGAGAGTCAGTGCCTTTAACCTCCTGTTTGGCACAGTTTGCAATTTCTGCGCAAGATGAACAGGCATAGGGAGAACCAATGAGAGACTAGCTGTTGGTGTCTGCACGGGCAAATTAAACGCTCATTTCCCACCATTAAGAGGAATTAACCAAAGGCTCAGCGTGCCCTGCTGGAAACAGATTAGGGCCTGAAGCAATCCTGCGGTTTTGCGGCCAGCTCACAAGAAAACGAGTTGAAGAAAGGAGCTCAGGGGCACTGTAATTCACAAACCTGCAGAGTTATGAATGTCAGCTATCGTCCAAAAATATACTGAAGTAAGTCTTCAAAGAGGACTTGAAAGCGGGGCAGAATTTCAGGAAAACGATTTCAGGGGGTAGACTGGAATTGCACTTAAAGCATAGGAAAAGAGGCAGAATGTCGACAATGATGCACTTTGCCAAAAAGGGCGTATGCGTTTTTTCCTGAATATATTCAGGAAAAAACGCATACGCCCTTTTTGGCCAACCAAGCAAGCGTGTAAATGAAATCTGCACTACAATGAAGTCTCACTGCCCCCCGGTCAAAAGGGCCATCTGAAAAAAGTGTAAAATCCAGAAAGACAGGACAGGTCATGGAGAACAGGGATCCTTGTTATGCTGATGGGCGGGATGTAAATTGCCGACAGCCACTCTGGAGAAATGTATGGTGTATCCTGAAACACGTAGGAAACAAAGCAACACAGCCTATGTCACTTCCACTTATGGTCCTATAGCTTAGGGAAATTAAAATCAAAAACACACAGCCACCCCAAAGTTTGGGATTGCTCTGTTTAAAGAACCTCGTCTACGGTACAAGTTAAATATCCGAGAAAGGAAAAAATGGATAAAGAAGTTCTGGTACGCATGTACAATGGAATATTACTCAGCAAACAAATCTACGTCTTCAGGCCCATAGCGGCATAATGACTGGATTCAGGTACGATGATTCTACGAGAAATAAGTCACACAGAAAAAGAAACATCATAATATATCAGTAATACACGGAATGTAAACTTGGCTACACATAAACTGAGTTACAAAACAGAACAGGGTCTCAAATTTAGAAAACCAACTTATGCTTGCTTATGGGGAAAGGTGAGTTGGGGTGCTGCATAAAACCAGAGATTGAAATTAGCACAGATACCGTTCCATAAGCCAAATATATAATAGACAAGACCTACTCCTTGCTCAACGAAATGGACTCAACACCCCATATTCAACGCCTTGCAAGATACCTGACAAGTAAGAATCTTAAAACCCATGGATTTATATGTCTCCATAAGGAAATCAAGCGTGTGTACAACGGCCTAAACGCAGCAGTGAAAATCCGATAAATCCCATTATCAAAATAAATTTCAAAAACAAAACACAATGACAGTGAAATAGAGAGCAATTCTTAAATAATTCATTCAGGGCTTGTGATGCAACCTTGATTTACCACATCTACACCCAGAGCTGGGTGAGATATAAGGCTGGACACCTCGGGCTGATAGCATTGGTGAGGTTCGGTGAGCAAACGCAGACCCTTTGAAGTCATACTGCATGGTACCCATTCCATGGGTCCCAACTCTCCAGGTTTAAGGGATTCTTCCTTCAGCTAAAACATGCATGGGAAACCCACAGTACAGTGCACTGTGTGACCGGGAAACGTTTTCAAATGCATCTCAGTTTTCGTCCCCTGGTACTCGGGTTCACCATTCCATACGCTTTACTAACACTCTCCCCACTTGGAGAGTCAGTGCATTTAACCTCCTGTTTGGCACAGTTTGCAATTTCTGCGCAAGATGAACAGGCATAGGGAGAACCAATGAGAGACTAGCTGTTGGTGTCTGCACGGGCAAATTGAACGATCATTTCCCACCAGGAAGTGGAATTAAACAAAGACTCAGCGTGCCCGGCCGGAAATATATTACGGCCTGAAGCAATCCTGCGGTTTTGCGGCCAGCTCACAAGAAAAGGAGTTGAAGACATGAGCTCAGGGGCACTGTAATTCACAAACCTGCAGAGTTATGAATGACAGCTATCGTTCAAAAATGTACTGAAGTAAGTCTTCAAAGAGGACTTGAAAGCGGGGCAGAATTTCAGGAAAACGATTTCAGGGGGTAGACTGGAATTGCACTTAAAGCATAGGAAAAGAGGCAGAATGTCGACAGCGATGCACTTGGCCAAAAAGGGCGTATGCGTTTTTTCCTGAATATATTCAGGAAAAAACGCATACGCCCTTTTTGGCCAACCAAGCACGCGTGTAAAGGAAATGTGCACTACAATGAAGTCTCACTGCCCCCCGGTCAAAAGGGCCATCTGAAAAAAGTGTAAAATCCAGAAAGGCAGGACAGGTCTTGGAGAACAGGGAGCCTTGTTATGCTGATGGGCGGGATGTAAATTGCCAACAGCCACTCTGGAGAAATGTATGGTGTATCCTGAAACACGTAGGAAACAAAGCAACACAGCCTATGTCACTTCCAATATGGTCCTATAGCTTAGGGTAATTAAAATCACAAACACACAGCCACCCCAAAGTTTGGGATGGCTCTGTTTACAAGAACCTTGTCTACGGTACAAGTTAAATATCCAAGAAAGGAAAAAATGGATAAAGAAGTTCTGGTACGCACGTACAATGGAGTATCACTCAGCAAAGAAATCTACGTCTTCAGGCCCATAGCGGCATAATGAGTGGATTCAGGTACGATGATTCTAAGAGAAATACGTCACCCAGAAAAAGAAACATCATAATATATAAGTAATACACGGAATGTAAACTTGGCTACACATATACTGAATTACAAAACAGAACAGGGTCTCAAATTTAGAAAACCAACTTATGCTTGCTAATGGGGAAAGGTGAGTTGCGGTGCTGCATAAAACCAGAGATTGAAATTAGCACAGATACCGTTCCATAAGCCAAATATATAATAGACAAGACCTACTCCTTGCTCAACGAAATGGACTCAACACCCCATATTCAACGCCTTGCAAGATACCTGACAAGTAAGAATCTTAAAACCCATGGATTTATATGTCTCCATAAGGAAATCAAGCGTGTGTACAACGGCCTAAATGCAGCAGTGAAAATCCGATAAATCCCATTATCAAAATAAATTTCAAAAACAAAACACAATGACAGTGAAATAGAGAGCAAATCTTAAATAATTCATTCAGGGCTTGTGATGCAACCTGGATTTACCACATCTACACCCAGAGCTGGGTGAGACATAAGGCTGGACACTTCGGGCTGATAGCATTGGTGAGGTTCGGTGAGCAAACGCAGACCCTTTGAAGTCAAACTGCATGGTACCCATTCCATGGGTCCCAACTCTCCAGGTTTAAGGGATTCTTCCTTCAGCTAAAACATGCATGGGAAACCCACAGTACAGTGCACTGTGTGACCGGGAAACGTTTTCAAATGCATCTCAGTTTTCGTCCCCTGGTACTCGGGTTCACCATTCCAGACGCTTTACTAACACTCTCCCCACTTGGATAGTCAGTGCCATTAACCTCCTGTTTGGCACAGTTTGCAATTTCTGCGCAAGATGTACAGGAATAGGGAGAACCAAAGAGAGACTAGCTGTAGGTGCCTGCACGGGCAAAAGGAACGCTCATTTCCGACCAGGAAGAGGAATTAAACAAAGGCTCAGCAAGCCCTGCCGGAAAGAGATTACGGCCTGAAGCAATCCTGCGGTTTTGCGGCCAGCTCACAAGAAAACGAGTTGAAGACATGAGCTCAGGGGCACTGTAATTCACAAACCTGCAGAGTTATGAATGACAGCTATCGTCCAAAAATGTATTGAAGTAAGTCTTCGAAGAGGACTTGAATGCGGGGCAGAATTTCAGGAAAACGATTTCAGGGGGTAGACTGGAATTGTACTAAAAGCATAGGAAAAGAGGCAGAATGTCGACAACGATGCACTTGGCCAAAAAGGGCGTATGCGTTTTTTCCTGAATATATTCAGGTAAAAACGCATACGCCCTTTTTGGCCAACCAAGCAAGCGTGTAAAGGAAATCTGCACTACAATGAAGTCTCACTGCCCCCCCGGTCAAAAGGGCCATCTGAAAAAAGTGTAAAATCCAGAAAGGCAGGACAGGTCATGGAGAACAGGGAGCCTTGTTATGCTGATGGGCGGGATGTAAATTGCCAACAACCACTCTGGAGAAGTGTATGGTGTTTCCAGAAACACGTGGGAAACAAAGCAACACAGCCTATGTCACTTCCACTTATGGTCCTATAGCTTAGGGAAATTAAAATCAAAAACACACAGCCACCCCAGAGTTTGGGACGGCTCTGTTTACAAGAACCTCGTCTACGGTACAAGTAAAATATCCCAGAAAGCAAAAAATGGATAAAGAAGTTGTGGTACGCACGTACAATGGAATATCACTCAGCAATGAAATCTACTTCATCAGGCCCGTAGCGGCATAATGAGTGGATTCAGGTACGTTGATTCTACGAGAAATAAGTCACACAGAAAAAGAAACATCATAAGATATGACTAATACACGGAATGTAAACTTGGCTACCCATGAACTGAATTACAAAACAGAACAGGGTCTCAAATTTAGAAAACCAACTTATGCTTGCTTATGGGGAAATGTGAGTTGGGGCGCTGCATAAAACCAGAGATTGAAATTAGCACAGATACCGTTCCATAAGCCAAATATATAATAGACAAGCCCTACTCCTTGCTCAACGAAACGGACTCAAAGCCTGGGAATATACCTGACAAGTAAGAATCTTAAAACCCATGGATTTATATGTCTCCATAAGGAAATCAAGCGTGTGTACAGCAGCCTAAACGCAGCAGTGAAAATCCGATAAATCCCATTATCAAAATAAATTTCAAAACCAAAACACATTGACAGTGAAATAGAGAGCAATTCTTAAATAATTCATTCAGGGCTTGTGATGCAACCTGGATTTACCACATCTACACCCAGAGCTGGGTGAGATATACGGCTGGACACTTCGGGCTGATAGCATTTGTGAGGTTCGGTGAGCAAACGCAGACCCTTTGTAGTCATACTGCATGGTACCCATTCCATGGTTCCCAGCTCTCCAGGTTTAAGGGATTCTTCCTTCAGCTAAGACATGCATGGGAAACCCAGAGTATTGTCCACCGTGTGATTGGGAAACGTTTTCAAATATATCTCAGTTTTCGAACCCTGGTACTCGGGTTCACCATTCCAGACACTTTACTAACATTCTCCCCACTTGGAGAGTCAGTGCCTTTAACCTCCTGTTTGGCACAGTTTGCAATTTCTCCGCAAGATTAACAGGAATAGGGAGAAACAATGAGAGACTAGCTGTAGGTGTCTGCACGGGCAAATGGAACGCTCATTTCCCACCAGGAAGAGGAATTCACCAAAGGCTCAGTGTGCCCTGACGGAAACAGATTAGGGCCTGCAGCAATCCTGCGGTTTTGCGGCCAGTTCACAAGAAAGCGAGTTGAGGAAACGAGCTCAGGGGCACTGTAATTCACAAACCTGCAGAGTTATGAATGACAGCTATCGTCCAAAAATGTATTGAAGTAAGTCTTCGAATAGGACTTGAAAGCGGGGCAGAATTTCAGGAAAACGATTTCAGGGGGTAGACTGGAATTGCACTTAAAGCATAGGAATAGAGGGAGAATGTCGACAATGATGCACTGGCCAAAAAGTGCGTATGCGTTTTTTCCTGAATATATTCAGGAAAAAACGCATACGCCATTTTTGGCCAAGCAAGCAAGCAGGTAAATGAAATCTGCACTACAATGAAGTCTCACTGCCCCCCGGTCAAAAGGGGCATCTGAAAAAGTGTAAAATTCAGAAAGGCAGGACAGGTCATGGAGAACAGGGAGACTTGTTATGCTGATGGGGGGAATGTAAATTGCAAACAGCCACTCTGGAGAAGTGTATGGGGTTTCCTGAAACACGTAGGAAACAAAGCAACGGAGCCTATGTCACTTCCACTTATGGTCCTATAGCTTAGGGAAATTAAAATCAAAAACACACAGCCACCCCAAAGTTTGGGACAGCTCTGTTTACAAGAACGTCGTCTACGGTACAAGTTAAATATCCCAGAATGTGAAAAATGGTTAAAAAAGTTGTGGTACGCACGTACAATGGAATATCACTCACCAATGAAATCTGTGTCATCAGGCCCGTCGCGGCATATTGAGTGGATCCAGGTACGATGATTCTAAGTGAAATAAGTCACACAGAAAATGAAACATCATAAGATATCACTAATACACGGAATGTAAACTTGGCTACACATGAACTGAATTACAAAACAGAACAGGGTCTCAAATTTAGAACACCAACTTATGCTTGCTTATGGGGAAAGGTGAGGTGGGGTGCTGCATAAAACCAGAGATAGAAATTAGCACACATACCTTTCCATAAGCCAAATATGTAATAGTCAAGACTTACACCTTGCTCAACGAAATGGACTAAACACACCATATTCAACTCCTAGGATTACACATGACTAGTAAGAATCTTCAAATCCATGGATTTATATGTCTCCGTAAGAGAATCAAGTGTGTGTACATCTGCATGAAGGCAGCAGAGAAAATCCGATAAATCCCATTATCAAAATAAACTACAAAAACAAACACAATGACAGTGAAATAGAGAGCAATTCTTAAATAATTCATTCAGGGCTTGTGATGCAACCTGGATTTACCACATCTACACCTAGAGCTGAGTGAGACATAAGGTTCGACACTTTGGGCTGATAGCATTGGTGAGGTTCGGTGAGAAAATGCAGGCCATTTGAAGTCATACTGCATGGTACCCATTGCATGGGTCCCACCTCTCCAGGTTTAAGGGATTCTTCCTTCAGGTAAAACACGCATGGGAAACCCAGAATATGGTCCACCGTGTGACCGGGAAACCTTTTTAAATGCATCTCAGTTTTCTTCCCCTCATACTCGGTTTTACCATTCCAGACGCTTTACTAACTCTTTCCCCAATTGGAGAGTCAGTGCCTTTAACCTCCTGTTTGGCACAGTTTGGAATTTCTGAGCAAGATGAACAGGAATAGGGAGAACCAATGAGAGATTAGCTGTAGGTGTCTGCACGAGCAAATTTAATGCTCATTTCCCATCAGGAAGAGGAATTAGCCAAAGGCTCAACATGCCGTGCCGGAACCAGATTAGGGCCTGAAGCAATCCTGCGGTTTTGCGGCCAGCTCACAAGAAAGCGAGTTGAAGAATGGAGCTCAGGGGCACTGTAATTCACAAACCTGCAGAGTTATAAATGACAGCTATCGTCCAAAAATATATTGAAGTAAGGCTGCAAAGAGGACTTGAACGCGGGGCAGAATTCCAGGAATACGATTTCAGGAGGTAGATGGGAAGTCCTCTGAAAGTATAGGAGAAGAGGCAAAACTTCGACAATGATGCACTTGGTCAAAAAGGGCATATGCGTTTCTTCCAGGGCCCTCATTAAAGAGGGTAGGAGGCTCCCAGCATGCTTCAGTGGCCAACAGAGGGCCTACGTCGCCAAGGCGACGTGAGCCATCCAGGCAGGAGTGACCTCACATCAGAGCGCCCACCTCACAGAAGGGTAAGGAACCCAGTCATGATCAGACTCTCACCAGAGTGCCCACATAAGCAAGGGGCTGGGAATCAGGCACGAGTGTCCTCACACCCGTGGGGCCACATCATCGAAAGTTGAGGTACCCAGCACATGTGGCCTCAAACCAGAAGACCCACATCACCATGGGTCTCAGAGCGAGGCAGGCAGGATTAACCTCAAAACACATGGCCCATTGTATAAAAAGGTGAGGAATCCAGCAGTTGGAACATCCCAGCAGGCGGCCCAGAGCACCGAGGCTATGGGATCCAGGCAGTGATGAACTCACAACAGAGGGCCCTCATCGTGATACTGTAAGCAACCCAGCCGTTGTGACCTCAGAGCACAAGGCCCACATCCCCATGGGGAAGGGAACCAAGCAGGAGTGTCATCGCACCAGTGGGCACACAACAGAAAATGTGGGGAGCCCAGCAGTTAGGGCTGGACGCCAGAGGGCCCTCATCACTGAGGAGAGGAGGCTCCCAGCAAGCTCCAACTGCTACCAGAGGGCCGACGTCGCCAATGCGGGGTGTGCCAGCCAGGCAGGAGTGACCTCAGAGCAGAGGGCCAACCACACAAAAGTGTGAGGAACCCAAAGAGGATCAGACTCTCACCAGAGGGCCCACATCACCAAGGGAATGGAAACCAGGCAGGAGTGTCCTCACACCAGTGGGGCCACATCACCGAAATGTGACGGACCCAGCACACGTGGCCTCAAACTACAGGACACACATCACCAAGGGGCTGGGAGTGAGGCAGGCAGGAGGAGCCTCAAAACAGAGGGCCCATTGCGTAAAAAAGGTGAGGAATCCCGCAGTTGGAACCTCCCAGCAGGCGGCCAGGAGCAGCGAGGCTATGGGATCCAGGCCTGACTGAACTCAAAACAGAGGGCCCACATTCTGACACTGTGAGCAACCCAGCCGTTGGGACCACAGAGCAGAAAGCCCACATCCCCTAGGGAAGGGACCCTGGCTGGAGTGTACTCACACGACAGGGCGCACATCAGAAAATTTTGGGAGCCCATGAGTTAGGGCCTGACGCCAGAGGGCCCTCATTACCGAGGGGAGGAGACTCCCAGCAGGCACCAACTCCCAACTGAGGGCCCACATCGCCAACGTGACGTGTGCCAGCCAGGCAGGAGTGACCTCACAGCAGAGGGCCCAGCTCCCAGAAGTGTGAGGAATCCAGACAGGATCAGACTCTCACAAGAGGGCCCCAATCACCAAGGGGATGGGAACCAGGCAGGAGTGTCCTCACACCAGTGGGGCCACATCAATAAAGGTGAGGACACCGGTACATGTGGCCTTAAACCAGAGGACCTACATCACAAAGGGGCTGGGAGTGAGTCAGGAAGTAGGAGCATAAAAACACAGGACCCAAAGAATAAAAAAGGTAAGGAATCCAGCAGTAGGAACCTCCCAGCAGTCGGCTCAGAGCACAGAGTCTATGGGATCTAGGCCTGAGTGAACTAACACCAGAGAGACAACATCATGAAACGGTGAACAACACAGGTGTTGGGACCTTAGAGCAGAAGGCACACATGCCCATGGGGATGGGAACCTCGCAGGAGTGTCCTCGCACCACTTAGCACGTATCAGAAAATGTGGGTACCCAGCAGTTAGGGCCTGACGCTAGAGGGCCCCCATCACCGAGGGGAGGAGGCTCCCAGCAGGCTCCAAGTGCCACAAGAGGGCCGATGTTGCCCAGGTGGGGTGTGCCAGCCAGGCAGGAGTGACCTCACAGCAGAGGGCCCACCTCACAGAAGGGTGAGGAACCCAGCCAGGATCAGACTCTCACCAGAGGGCCCACATCATCAAGGGGATAGGAAGCAGGCAGGAGTGTCCTCACACCAGTGTGGCCACATCATCCAAAGGCGAGGGACTCAGCACACGTGGCCTCACACCAGAGGACACACATCACCAAGGGACTGGGAGTGAGGCAGGCAGGAGGAGTCTCAAAACAGAGGGTCCATAGAAGAAAAAAGGTGAGGAATCCCGCAGTTGGAACCTCCCAGCAGGTGGCCAGGAGCAGCGAGGCTATGGGATCCAGGCCGGAGAGAACTCACAGCAGAGGGCCCTCATCATGAAACTGAGCAACCCACGGTTGGGACCTCAGAGCAGAAGGCCCACATTCCCATGGGGTTGGGAACCTGGCACGAGTGTACTCGAACCACAGGGCGCATATCAGAAAATATTGGGAGCCCAGGAATTAGGGCCTGACGCCAGAGGGCCCTCATTACCGAGGGCAGGAGACACCCAGCAGGCACCAAATCCCACCAGAGGGCCGACTTCGCCAAGGCGGGGTGTGCCAGCCAGGCAGGAGTGACGTCAGAGAAGAGGGCCCACCTCACAGAAGTGTGAGGAACCCAACCAGGATCAGACTCTCACCGGATGGCCCACATCACCAAGGGGATGGGAACCAGGCAGGAGTGTCCTCACACCAGTGGGGCCACATCAGCCAAAGGTGAGGAACCCAGCACATGTGGCCTCAAACCACAGGACACACATCACCAAGGGGCTGGGAGTGAGGCAGGTGTCCGGAGGGGCACATTTAACTCTAATTTCCCACCAGGAAGAGGAATTAACCAAAGGCTCAGAGTGCCGTGCCAGACCCTGATTATGGCCTAAAGCAAACCTGCGGTTCTGTGGCCAGCTTTCAAGGAAACGAGTTAAGAAAGGAAATCACAGGCACTGTAATTCACAAACCTGCAGAGTTATAAATGACAGCTATTGGCAAAAATATACTGAAGTAAGTCTGCAAAGAGGACTTCAAAACGAGGCAGAATTGCAGGAATCATATTTCAGGAGGTAGATTGGAATTGCGTTTAAAGCATGTGAAAAGCGGCAGATCTTTGACAGTGATGCACTTGGACAAAAGTGCGTAAACATTTTTTCCTGAATATATTCAGGAAAAAACACATATGCCCTTTTTGGCCAACCAAGCACTCGAGCAATGGAAATCCGCACTACAATGAAGTCTCATTTCCCATTCGTCAAAAGGGCCATCTGAAAAATGTGTAAAAACCAGAAACACAGGACAGGCCATGGAGAACAGGGAGCCTTGTTATGCTGATGGGCGGGATGTAAATTGCCAACAGACACTCTGGAGATGTTTATGGTGTATCCTGAAACATCTGAAAAACAAAGCTACAGACCCTAGGGCACTTCCACTTTTGGCCCTATAGCTTAGGAAAATTAAAATCAACAAGACACAGCCAACACCAAATTTAGGGCTGCTGTGTTTACAAGAACCTTGAGTCCAGTACAAATTAAATATCCCAGAAAGAAAAATATGGATAAAGGAGTTGTGCTACTTACGTACAATGGAATATCACTCAGCAATGAAATCAATGTCATCAGGCCTGTAGCAGCAAATTGAGTGGATTTAAGTATGATGATTCTAAGAGAAATATGTCACACAGAGAAAGGTAATTATCATAAGATATCACTAATAGAGAGAGTGTAAACTTGGCTACACATAAACTGAATTCCAAAACCGAACAGAGTCTCACATTTAGATAAAAACTTATGCTTGCTTAAGGGGAAAGTTGAGTTGCGGTGCTGTATAAAACCAGAGATTGAAATTAGCACACATACCATTCCATAAGCCAAATATGTAATAGACAAGACCTACTCTTTGCTCAACGAAATAGACTCATCCATGGTGTATCACCTCACACCTGTTAGAATGGGCATCATCAGAAAATCTACAAACAACAAATGCTGGAAAGGGTGTGGAGATAAGGAACCCTCTTCCGCTATTGTTGGGAATGAAATTGATACAGTCACTGTGGAGAAAGTTATGGAGTTTCTTATAAAACTAAGAATAGAATTACCATATGATACAGCAGTCCCACTACTGGGCATATACCCAGACAAAACCATAAATCAAAAAGAGACATTCACCGCAATGTTCATTGCATCACTATTTACAATATCCAGGTAATGGAAGCAACCTAAATGCCCACAGACAGACGAATGCATAAAGACGTGGTACATATATAAAATGGAATATTACTAAGCCATAAAAAGGAATGAAATTGGGTCATTTGTAGAGACGTTGATGGATCTAGAGACTGTCATACAGAGTGAAGTAAGTCAGAAAGAGAAAAAGAAATCTTGTCTATTAATGGCTATATGTGGAACCTAGACAAATTGTACAGATGAACCGTTTTGCAAGGCAGAAATAGAGCAACAGATGTAGACAACAAACGTATGGACACCAAGGGGGGAAAGCTGTTGGGGGGTGGTGGTGGGAGGAGTTGAGAGATTGGGATTGGCATGTATACATTTATATGTATAAAATAGATAACCAAAAAGAACCTGCTGTATAAAAAAATAAAATAAAATTCAAATTACAAAAAGTAAAACAGAAAAAATATTCTTCCCTTCACATACATGTATTTATATGAATAAATTATTTCCATGCTTATATCTGTAAATACAAAAAAGAGGAATAAAATCTACCTTGAACCAAAAAAGAAAAAAAAACAGAACCCACCAGCTACACAGAGGAAAACCGTATCAGGGCACTTGCTCCAGTTGTAAACAATTCTGAAGTTGGTCGGTGGTGGGGAATCATCTCCCATTCAGCCAGCAGGCCCCACGCAACAAGCGTCCTCATTGCAAAGCTGGGGGACCGTGCCGAGGCATCTGTGAGTAAACGTGGGCTGAGCCCCAGGCCAGCTGCTGCTGAAATGTTCCCACCCTTCCCAGGTAAAACACCTGAATATGTACAAGGACTTGAAAGCCTAGAGGAAGGGCCATGGAGCCACATGAGCGACAGCATGCCAGCCGACTTGGTGCCTGCAGGCCAGCCAGGATGGTCCTGGTCCTGGGTGCTCTTCTGGAAGCTTTCCATTTCCCTGCCTGAGATACCCCTGCTGTCCCGGCCCCCACTGCTTTCTTCCTCACTCACCTCTGCCCAGGGAGAAATTCCAGCGGCAGGTATGGGTGACACATCCTCTTCTTTAGCAGGTGGCATCTTGGCAACTGCTGCAGAAAGTCCAGCAGAGCCCCACTCACACTGGGCCACCCACAAAGCCGTGGCCTCTCACTCCCTCCCACCAGTCCAGCCCCAAGACTGCTGACAGGGCAGAGAAAATGGCGTCAGGCACAGCTGCAGGGGCTCTTGCTGCCTGGAGCAGTGTTTATATTGATCTGAACCCAGGCACACCTGGGGAGGGCTGGCCGGCACGGTCAGGCTTCCCAGGCCAGCCAATAATCACCCCTCAGGGGCTCACAGTTGCAGAAACTGGAACTTGCTGAATCGGCCAGGTCCAAGGAACAGGTGTGGGCTCCTGAGAGTCAGGATAGACAAGGGGCTGCAGCTCTGGCTTGTTTTCTAATTATATTATCTGGCCCATGAGTGGGAGACAACTTCAAGAAAACCCTCTCCTAATGAGAGGAACCCAGGAGTCAGGGAGAGGAGGGGTGGCTGGTGGGTGGAGACAGAGGCCTGGTGCCCCGGGTGCAGTGGAAGTCTCTGGAACACCAGGTGGAGGGAGGCCACACAGAGTGATGCCCAGGGTCACAGACCTGTCGGAGCTGCTGTTTGTTAGTTCAAGTCCTGCTCTGAGGTGCTCTGTGTCAGATCTGAGTGACAGGTGAGCTGGGAGTGCTCTGCAATGAGGGCGATATGCACGGTTCCTGTGTTCCCAGCCCTGCCATGGTACCTGCAAGGGTAGCTCTGTATCCTGGGAGGGGCCTGACCACGAGAGCCCCGTGGGCTGGGGTGGGGTACCTGCCCAGGTGAGCTCCATATCCTGGGATTGGCCTGACCTCGAGAGCCCCATGGGCTGCTGGAGTCCTGGTAAAGGATGTCAGGACAGTCAGTGAAGCCACCGAGGATATACCTCCAGTAGTTCCTAAATCCTACACCCTGCTGGTCATTCTACCAACCACCAGGACATGGTATTCTGTATTAGTCTTCAATGATGCCTTCTTTTGTATTCTATTAGTCCCAGAGTCACAAGAAATTTTGGCTTGTGAGTGGCAGGACTCAACATACAACTAAAACAATACTTCCGGGCCGTGTTGCCCCAAGGGTTCAAAAATTCCCACACCATCTTTGGGGAAAGCTCAGCTAAAGACCTAAAAGTTCTACCTCTGGAAAAGGAAACACTCCTTCAATATGCAGACGACATTCTGATCGCCAGCCCTACTAAGGAGACCTCTGAACTACCAAGCCAATAAAGGATACAAGTTGTCCAAGAAAAAGCTCAAATATCACAGACTACGGTGACCTGCCTGGGCTTCATTCTCACAGAAGGTCGGAGAAGCCCATCCCAGGAAAGGGAAGAAACAATTTACAGCCTTACCCATTTCTAAAACTAGAAGACAGCTTAGGGGTTCCTGGGGAGGCCAGGGTTTGCTGCTTCTGGATCCCTAACTACAGTCTACTAGCTCGGCCTCTATATGAAACACTGAAAGGAAAAGGTGATGATCCTTTTGAATAGAATGCAGAAGTGGCCTTTCAAGAATGGAAAGAGCAGTCAATTCAGACCCTTGCCCTGGAACTCCCTAATTTAGCTAAACCCTTTGACCTTTACATTCCTGGTGAACGGTGAATCGCCACTGGAGTATTAGTGCAAAACCTGGGACCACTTGAAATGGAACAATGCAAGAATGCGATCCAGGTAGGATAAACTACGGTCACCAAGGGGCTTGGCCCACCGCCACATCTGGCCAAGATACTGGCAGTATCTGATAACCTGGAAATCAGCAGCCCAAAAGGCCACCTCCCTCCTAAGGGAAAAGGAACCCTCGTGGTGATCCTAACCCCCAACCATGCCCTGAAGTTGCAGGGTTGGCTCCGTGGGCACACTGATCTTGAGGGAGGAGGCCCTCCAACTCCAACCTCCATAGAGATAACCGGGGCAAAGGGGCACCATGACGACTCATGTGAAGGTGTCTGCACATGCAAATTTAACGCTCATTTCCCACAAGGAAGAGGAATTAACCAAAGGCTCAGCATGCCATGCCAGAACTATATTAGGGCCTGAAGCAATCCTTCGGGTTTGTGGCCAGCTCACAAGAAAGCGAGTTGAAGAAAGGAGCTCAGGGGCACTGTAATTCACAAACCTGCAGAGTAATGAATGACAGCTATCGTCCAAAAATGTTTTGAAGTAAGTCTTCGAAGAGGACTTGAAATCGGGGCAGAATTTCAGGAAAACGATTTCAGGGGGTAGAATGGAATTGCACTTAAAGAATAAGATTAGAGGCAGAATGTCGACAATGATGCACTTGGCCAAAAAGGGCGTATGCGTTTTTTCCTGAATATATTCAGGAAAAAACGCATACGCACTTTTTGGCCAACCAAGCAAGCGTGTAAAGGAAATCTGCACTACAATGAAGTCTCACTGCCC
Organism: Delphinapterus leucas; assembly: GCF_059928025.1. Classification (NCBI taxonomy): domain Eukaryota; kingdom Metazoa; phylum Chordata; class Mammalia; order Artiodactyla; family Monodontidae; genus Delphinapterus; species Delphinapterus leucas. The sequence goes on from NW_028322237.1 coordinate 3,420,577, forward strand.
CCCAGTCAAAAGGGCCATCTGAAAAAAGTGTAAAATCCAGAAAGGCAGGACAGGTCTTGGAGAACAGGGAGCCTTGTTATGCTGATGGGCGGGATGTAAATTGCCAACAGCCACTCTGGAGAAATGTATGGTGTATCCTGAAACACGTAGGAAACAAAGCAACACAGCCTATGTCACTTCCAATATGGTCCTATAGCTTAGGGTAATTAAAATCACAAACACACAGCCACCCCAAAGTTTGGGATGGCTCTGTTTACAAGAACCTTGTCAACGGTACAAGTTAAATATCCAAGAAAGGAAAAAATGGATAAAGAAGTTCTGGTACGCACGTACAATGGAATATCACTCAGCAAAGAAATCTACGTCTTCAGGCCCAGAGCGGCATAATGAGTGGATTCAGGTACGATGATTCTACGAGAAATACGTCACCCAGAAAAAGAAACATCATAATATATAAGTAATACACGGAATGTAAACTTGGCTACACATAAACTGAATTACAAAACAGAACAGGGTCTCAAATTTAGAAAACCAACTTATGCTTGCTAATGGGGAAAGGTGAGTTGGGGTGCTGCATAAAACCAGAGATTGAAATTAGCACAGATACCGTTCCATAAGCCAAATATATAATAGACAAGACCTACTCCTTGCTCAACGAAATGGACTCAACACCCCATATTCAACGCCTTGCAAGATACCTGACAAGTAAGAATCTTAAAACCCATGGATTTATATGTCTCCATAAGGAAATCAAGCGTGTGTACAACGGCCTAAATGCAGCAGTGAAAATCCGATAAATCCCATTATCAAAATAAATTTCAAAAACAAAACACAATGACAGTGAAATAGAGAGCAATTCTTAAATAATTCACTCAGGGCTTGTGATGCAACCTGGATTTACCACATCTACACCCAGAGCTGGGTGAGACATAAGGCTGGACACTTCGGGCTGATAGCATTGGTGAGGTTCGGTGAGCAAACGCAGACCCTTTGAAGTCATACTGCATGGTAACCATTCCATGGGTCCCAACTCTCCAGGTTTAAGGGATTCTTCCTTCAGCTAAAACATGCATGGGAAACCCACAGTACAGTGCACTGTGTGACCGGGAAACGTTTTCAAATGCATCTCAGTTTTCGTCCCCTGGTACTCGGGTTCACCATTCCAGACGCTTTACTAACACTCTCCCCACTTGGAGAGTCAGTGCCATTAACCTCCTGTTTGGCACAGTTTGCAATTTCTGCGCAAGATGTACAGGAATAGGGAGAACCAATGAGAGACTAGCTGTAGGTGCCTGCACGGGCAAAAGGAACGCTCATTTCCGACCAGGAAGAGGAATTAAACAAAGGCTCAGCAAGCCCTGCCGGAAAGAGATTACGGCCTGAAGCAATCCTGCGGTTTTGCGGCCAGCTCACAAGAAAACGAGTTGAAGACATGAGCTCAGGGGCACTGTAATTCACAAACCTGCAGAGTTATGAATGACAGCTATCGTCCAAAAATGTATTGAAGTAAGTCTTCGAAGAGGACTTGAATGCGGGGCAGAATTTCAGGAAAACGATTTCAGGGGGTAGACTGGAATTGTACTAAAAGCATAGGAAAAGAGGCAGAATGTCGACAACGATGCACTTGGCCAAAAAGGGCGTATGCGTTTTTTCCTGAATATATTCAGGAAAAAACGCATACGCCCTTTTTGGCCAACCAAGCAAGCCTGTAAAGGAAATCTGCACTACAATGAAGTCTCACTGCCCCCCCGGTCAAAAGGGCCATCTGAAAAAAGTGTAAAATCCAGAAAGGCAGGACAGGTCATGGAGAACAGGGAGCCTTGTCATGCTGATGGGCGGGATGTAAATTGCCAACAACCACTCTGGAGAAGTGTATGGTGTTTCAAGAAACACGTAGGAAACAAAGCAACACAGCCTATGTCACTTCCACTTATGGTCCTATAGCTTAGGGAAATTAAAATCAAAAACACACAGCCACCCCAGAGTTTGGGACGGCTCTGTTTACAAGAACCTCGTCTACGGTACAAGTAAAATATCCCAGAAAGCAAAAAATGGATAAAGAAGTTGTGGTACGCACGTACAATGGAATATCACTCAGCAATGAAATCTACTTCATCAGGCCCGTAGCGGCATAATGAGTGGATTCAGGTATGATGATTCTACGAGAAATAAGTCACACAGAAAAAGAAACATCATAAGATATGACTAATACACGGAATGTAAACTTGGCTACCCATGAACTGAATTACAAAACAGAACAGGGTCTCAAATTTAGAAAACCAACTTATGCTTGCTTATGGGGAAAGGTGAGTTGGGGTGCTGCATAAAACCAGAGATTGAAATTAGCACAGATACCGTTCCATAAGCCAAATATATAATAGACAAGCCCTACTCCTTGCTCAACGAAACGGACTCAAAGCCTGGGAATATACCTGACAAGTAAGAATCTTAAAACCCATGGATTTATATGTCTCCATAAGGAAATCAAGCGTGTGTACAGCGGCCTAAACGCAGCAGTGAAAATCCGATCAATCCCATTATCAAAATAAATTTCAAAACCAAAACACATTGACAGTGAAATAGAGAGCAATTCTTAAATAATTCATTCAGGGCTTGTGATGCAACCTGGATTTACCACATCTACACCCAGAGCTGGGTGAGATATACGGCTGGACACTTCGGGCTGATAGCATTTGTGAGGTTCGGTGAGCAAACGCAGACCCTTTGTAGTCATACTGCATGGTACCCATTCCATGGTTCCCAGCTCTCCAGGTTTAAGGGATTCTTCCTTCAGCTAAGACATGCATGGGAAACCCAGAGTATTGTCCACCGTGTGATTGGGAAACGTTTTCAAATATATCTCAGTTTTCGAACCCTGGTACTCGGGTTCACCATTCCAGACACTTTACTAACATTCTCCCCACTTGGAGAGTCAGTGCCTTTAACCTCCTGTTTGGCACAGTTTGCAATTTCTCCGCAAGATTAACAGGAATAGGGAGAAACAATGAGAGACTAGCTGTAGGTGTCTGCACGGGCAAATGGAACGCTCATTTCCCACCAGGAAGAGGAATTCACCAAAGGCTCAGTGTGCCCTGACGGAAACAGATTAGGGCCTGCAGCAATCCTGCGGTTTTGCGGCCAGCTCACAAGAAAGCGAGTTGAGGAAACGAGCTCAGGGGCACTGTAATTCACAAACCTGCAGAGTTATGAATGACAGCTATCGTCCAAAAATGTATTGAAGTAAGTCTTCGAATAGGACTTGAAAGCGGGGCAGAATTTCAGGAAAACGATTTCAGGGGGTAGACTGGAATTGCACTTAAAGCATAGGAATAGAGGCAGAATGTCGACAATGATGCACTGGCCAAAAAGTGCGTATGCGTTTTTTCCTGAATATATTCAGGAAAAAACGCATACGCCATTTTTGGCCAAGCAAGCAAGCAGGTAAATGAAATCTGCACTACAATGAAGTCTCACTGCCCCCCGGTCAAAAGGGGCATCTGAAAAAGTGTAAAATTCAGAAAGGCAGGACAGGTCATGGAGAACAGGGAGATTTGTTATGCTGATGGGGGGGATGTAAATTGCAAACAGCCACTCTGGAGAAGTGTATGGGGTTTCCTGAAACACGTAGGAAACAAAGCAACGGAGCCTATGTCACTTCCACTTATGGTCCTATAGCTTAGGGAAATTAAAATCAAAAACACACAGCCACCCCAAAGTTTGGGACAGCTCTGTTTACAAGAACGTCATCTACGGTACAAGTTAAATATCCCAGAATGTGAAAAATGGTTAAAGAAGTTGTGGTACGCACGTACAATGGAATATCACTCACCAATGAAATCTATGTCATCAGGCCCGTCGCGGCATATTGAGTGGATCCAGGTACGATGATTCTAAGTGAAATAAGTCACACAGAAAATGAAACATCATAAGATATCACTAATACACGGAATGTAAACTTGGCTACACATGAACTGAATTACAAAACAGAACAGGGTCTCAAATTTAGAACACCAACTTATGCTTGCTTATGGGGAAAGGTGAGGTGGGGTGCTGCATAAAACCAGAGATAGAAATTAGCACACATACCTTTCCATAAGCCAAATATGTAATAGTCAAGACTTACACCTTGCTCAACGAAATGGACTAAACACACCATATTCAACTCCTAGGATTACACATGACTAGTAAGAATCTTCAAATCCATGGATTTATATGTCTCCGTAAGAGAATCAAGTGTGTGTACAGCTGCATGAAGGCAGCAGAGAAAATCCGATAAATCCCATTATCAAAATAAACTACAAAAACAAACACAATGACAGTGAAATAGAGAGCAATTCTTAAATAATTCATTCAGGGCTTGTGATGCAACCTGGATTTACCACATCTACACCTAGAGCTGAGTGAGACATAAGGTTCGACACTTTGGGCTGATAGCATTGGTGAGGTTCGGTGAGAAAATGCAGGCCATTTGAAGTCATACTGCATGGTACCCATTGCATGGGTCCCACCTCTCCAGGTTTAAGGGATTCTTCCTTCAGGTAAAACACGCATGGGAAACCCAGAATATGGTCCACCATGTGACCGGGAAACCTTTTTAAATGCATCTCAGTTTTCTTCCCCTCATACTCGGTTTTACCATTCCAGACGCTTTACTAACTCTTTCCCCAATTGGAGAGTCAGTGCCTTTAACCTCCTGTTTGGCACAGTTTGGAATTTCTGAGCAAGATGAACAGGAATAGGGAGAACCAATGAGAGATTAGCTGTAGGTGTCTGCACGAGCAAATTTAATGCTCATTTCCCATCAGGAAGAGGAATTAGCCAAAGGCTCAACATGCCGTGCCGGAACCAGATTAGGGCCTGAAGCAATCCTGCGGTTTTGCGGCCAGCTCACAAGAAAGCGAGTTGAAGAATGGAGCTCAGGGGCACTGTAATTCACAAACCTGCAGAGTTATAAATGACAGCTATCGTCCAAAAATATATTGAAGTAAGGCTGCAAAGAGGACTTGAACGCGGGGCAGAATTCCAGGAATACGATTTCAGGAGGTAGATGGGAAGTCCTCTGAAAGTATAGGAGAAGAGGCAGAACTTCGACAATGATGCACTTGGTCAAAAAGGGCATATGCGTTTCTTCCAGGGCCCTCATTAAAGAGGGTAGGAGGCTCCCAGCATGCTTCAGTGGCCAACAGAGGGCCTACGTCGCCAAGGCGACGTGAGCCATCCAGGCAGGAGTGACCTCACATCAGAGCGCCCACCTCACAGAAGGGTAAGGAACCCAGTCATGATCAGACTCTCACCAGAGTGCCCACATAAGCAAGGGGCTGGGAATCAGGCACGAGTGTCCTCACACCCGTGGGGCCACATCATCGAAAGTTGAGGTACCCAGCACATGTGGCCTCAAACCAGAAGACCCACATCACCATGGGTCTCAGAGCGAGGCAGGCAGGATTAACCTCAAAACACATGGCCCATTGTATAAAAAGGTGAGGAATCCAGCAGTTGGAACATCCCAGCAGGCGGCCCAGAGCACCGAGGCTATGGGATCCAGGCAGTGATGAACTCACAACAGAGGGCCCTCATCGTGATACTGTAAGCAACCCAGCCGTTGTGACCTCAGAGCACAAGGCCCACATCCCCATGGGGAAGGGAACCAAGCAGGAGTGTCATCGCACCAGTGGGCACACAACAGAAAATGTGGGGAGCCCAGCAGTTAGGGCCGGACGCCAGAGGGCCCTCATCACTGAGGAGAGGAGGCTCCCAGCAAGCTCCAACTTCTACCAGAGGGCCGACGTCGCCAATGCGGGGTGTGCCAGCCAGGCAGGAGTGACCTCAGAGCAGAGGGCCAACCACACAAAAGTGTGAGGAACCCAAAGAGGATCAGACTCTCACCAGAGGGCCCACATCACCAAGGGAATGGAAACCAGGCAGGAGTGTCCTCACACCAGTGGGGCCACATCACCGAAATGTGACGGACCCAGCACACGTGGCCTCAAACTACAGGACACACATCACCAAGGGGCTGGGAGTGAGGCAGGCAGGAGGAGCCTCAAAACAGAGGGCCCATTGCGTAAAGAAGGTGAGGAATCCCGCAGTTGGAACCTCCCAGCAGGCGGCCAGGAGCAGCGAGGCTATGGGATCCAGGCCTGACTGAACTCAAAACAGAGGGCCCACATTCTGACACTGTGAGCAACCCAGCCGTTGGGACCACAGAGCAGAAAGCCCACATCCCCTAGGGAAGGGACCCTGGCTGGAGTGTACTCACACGACAGGGCGCACATCAGAAAATTTTGGGAGCCCATGAGTTAGGGCCTGACGCCAGAGGGCCCTCATTACCGAGGGGAGGAGACTCCCAGCAGGCACCAACTCCCAACTGAGGGCCCACATCGCCAACGTGACGTGTGCCAGCCAGGCAGGAGTGACCTCACAGCAGAGGGCCCACCTCCCAGAAGTGTGAGGAATCCAGACAGGATCAGACTCTCACAAGAGGGCCCCAATCACCAAGGGGATGGGAACCAGGCAGGAGTGTCCTCACACCAGTGGGGCCACATCAATAAAGGTGAGAAAACCGGTACATGTGGCCTTAAACCAGAGGACCTACATCACAAAGGGGCTGGGAGTGAGTCAGGAAGTAGGAGCATAAAAACACAGGACCCAAAGAATAAAAAAGGTAAGGAATCCAGCAGTAGGAACCTCCCAGCAGTCGGCTCAGAGCACAGAGTCTATGGGATCTAGGCCTGAGTGAACTAACACCAGAGAGACAACATCATGAAACGGTGAACAACACAGGTGTTGGGACCTTAGAGCAGAAGGCCCACATGCCCATGGGGATGGGAACCTCGCAGGAGTGTCCTCGCACCACTTAGCACGTATCAGAAAATGTGGGTACCCAGCAGTTAGGGCCTGACGCTAGAGGGCCCCCATCACCGAGGGGAGGAGGCTCCCAGCAGGCTCCAAGTGCCACAAGAGGGCCGATGTTGCCCAGGTGGGGTGTGCCAGCCAGGCAGGAGTGACCTCACAGCAGAGGGCCCACCTCACAGAAGGGTGAGGAACCCAGCCAGGATCAGACTCTCACCAGAGGGCCCACATCATCAAGGGGATAGGAAGCAGGCAGGAGTGTCCTCACACCAGTGTGGCCACATCATCCAAAGGCGAGGGACCCAGCACACGTGGCCTCACACCAGAGGACACACATCACCAAGGGACTGGGAGTGAGGCAGGCAGGAGGAGTCTCAAAACAGAGGGTCCATAGAAGAAAAAAGGTGAGGAATCCCGCAGTTGGAACCTCCCAGCAGGTGGCCAGGAGCAGCGAGGCTATGGGATCCAGGCCGGAGAGAACTCACAGCAGAGGGCCCTCATCATGAAACTGAGCAACCCACGGTTGGGACCTCAGAGCAGAAGGCCCACATTCCCATGGGGTTGGGAACCTGGCACGAGTGTACTCGAACCACAGGGCGCATATCAGAAAATATTGGGAGCCCAGGAATTAGGGCCTGACGCCAGAGGGCCCTCATTACCGAGGGCAGGAGACCCCCAGCAGGCACCAAATCCCACCAGAGGGCCGACTTCGCCAAGGCGGGGTGTGCCAGCCAGGCAGGAGTGACGTCAGAGAAGAGGGCCCACCTCACAGAAGTGTGAGGAACCCAACCAGGATCAGACTCTCACCGGATGGCCCACATCACCAAGGGGATGGGAACCAGGCAGGAGTGTCCTCACACCAGTGGGGCCACATCAGCCAAAGGTGAGGAACCCAGCACATGTGGCCTCAAACCACAGGACACACATCACCAAGGGGCTGGGAGTGAGGCAGGTGTCCGGAGGGGCACATTTAACTCTAATTTCCCACCAGGAAGAGGAATTAACCAAAGGCTCAGAGTGCCGTGCCAGACCCTGATTATGGCCTAAAGCAAACCTGCGGTTCTGTGGCCAGCTTTCAAGGAAACGAGTTAAGAAAGGAAATCACAGGCACTGTAATTCACAAACCTGCAGAGTTATAAATGACAGCTATTGGCAAAAATATACTGAAGTAAGTCTGCAAAGAGGACTTCAAAACGAGGCAGAATTGCAGGAATCATATTTCAGGAGGTAGATTGGAATTGCGTTTAAAGCATGTGAAAAGCGGCAGATCTTTGACAGTGATGCACTTGGACAAAAGTGCGTAAACATTTTTTCCTGAATATATTCAGGAAAAAACACATATGCCCTTTTTGGCCAACCAAGCACTCGAGCAATGGAAATCCGCACTACAATGAAGTCTCATTTCCCATTCGTCAAAAGGGCCATCTGAAAAATGTGTAAAAACCAGAAACACAGGACAGGCCATGGAGAACAGGGAGCCTTGTTATGCTGATGGGCGGGATGTAAATTGCCAACAGACACTCTGGAGATGTTTATGGTGTATCCTGAAATATCTGAAAAACAAAGCTACAGACCCTAGGGCACTTCCACTTTTGGCCCTATAGCTTAGGAAAATTAAAATCAACAAGACACAGCCAACACCAAATTTAGGGCTGCTGTGTTTACAAGAACCTTGAGTCCAGTACAAATTAAATATCCCAGAAAGAAAAATATGGATAAAGGAGTTGTGCTACTTACGTACAATGGAATATCACTCAGCAATGAAATCAATGTCATCAGGCCTGTAGCAGCAAATTGAGTGGATTTAAGTATGATGATTCTAAGAGAAATATGTCACACAGAGAAAGGTAATTATCATAAGATATCACTAATAGAGAGAGTGTAAACTTGGCTACACATAAACTGAATTCCAAAACCGAACAGAGTCTCACATTTAGATAAAAACTTATGCTTGCTTAAGGGGAAAGTTGAGTTGCGGTGCTGTATAAAACCAGAGATTGAAATTAGCACACATACCATTCCATAAGCCAAATATGTAATAGACAAGACCTACTCTTTGCTCAACGAAATAGACTCATCCATGGTGTATCACCTCACACCTGTTAGAATGGGCATCATCAGAAAATCTACAAACAACAAATGCTGGAAAGGGTGTGGAGATAAGGAACCCTCTTCCGCTATTGTTGGGAATGAAATTGATACAGTCACTGTGGAGAAAGTTATGGAGTTTCTTATAAAACTAAGAATAGAATTACCATATGATACAGCAGTCCCACTACTGGGCATATACCCAGACAAAACCATAAATCAAAAAGAGACATTCACCGCAATGTTCATTGCATCACTATTTACAATATCCAGGTAATGGAAGCAACCTAAATGCCCACAGACAGACGAATGCATAAAGATGTGGTACATATATAAAATGGAATATTACTAAGCCATAAAAAGGAATGAAATTGGGTCATTTGTAGAGACGTTGATGGATCTAGAGACTGTCATACAGAGTGAAGTAAGTCAGAAAGAGAAAAAGAAATCTTGTCTATTAATGGCTATATGTGGAACCTAGACAAATTGTACAGATGAACCGTTTTGCAAGGCAGAAATAGAGCAACAGATGTAGACAACAAACGTATGGACACCAAGGGGGGAAAGCTGTTGGGGGGTGGTGGTGGGAGGAGTTGAGAGATTGGGATTGGCATGTATACATTTATATGTATAAAATAGATAACCAAAAAGAACCTGCTGTATAAAAAAATAAAATAAAATTCAAATTACAAAAAGTAAAACAGAAAAAATATTCTTCCCTTCACATACATGTATTTATATGAATAAATTATTTCCATGCTTATATCTGTAAATACAAAAAAGAGGAATAAAATCTACCTTGAACCAAAAAAGAAAAAAAAACAGAACCCACCAGCTACACAGAGGAAAACCGTATCAGGGCACTTGCTCCAGTTGTAAACAATTCTGAAGTTGGTCGGTGGTGGGGAATCATCTCCCATTCAGCCAGCAGGCCCCACGCAACAAGCGTCCTCATTGCAAAGCTGGGGGACCGTGCCGAGGCATCTGTGAGTAAACGTGGGCTGAGCCCCAGGCCAGCTGCTGCTGAAATGTTCCCACCCTTCCCAGGTAAAACACCTGAATATGTACAAGGACTTCAAAGCCTAGAGGAAGGGCCATGGAGCCACATGAGCGACAGCATGCCAGCCGACTTGGTGCCTGCAGGCCAGCCAGGATGGTCCTGGTCCTGGGTGCTCTTCTGGAAGCTTTCCATTTCCCTGCCTGAGATACCCCTGCTGTCCCGGCCCCCACTGCTTTCTTCCTCACTCACCTCTGCCCAGGGAGAAATTCCAGCGGCAGGTATGGGTGACACATCCTCTTCTTTAGCAGGTGGCATCTTGGCAACTGCTGCAGAAAGTCCAGCAGAGCCCCACTCACACTGGGCCACCCACAAAGCCGTGGCCTCTCACTCCCTCCCACCAGTCCAGCCCCAAGACTGCTGACAGGGCAGAGAAAATGGCGTCAGGCACAGCTGCAGGGGCTCTTGCTGCCTGGAGCAGTGTTTATATTGATCTGAACCCAGGCACACCTGGGGAGGGCTGGCCGGCACGGTCAGGCTTCCCAGGCCAGCCAATAATCACCCCTCAGGGGCTCACAGTTGCAGAAACTGGAACTTGCTGAATCGGCCAGGTCCAAGGAACAGGTGTGGGCTCCTGAGAGTCAGGATAGACAAGGGGCTGCAGCTCTGGCTTGTTTTCTAATTATATTATCTGGCCCATGAGTGGGAGACAACTTCAAGAAAACCCTCTCCTAATGAGAGGAACCCAGGAGTCAGGGAGAGGAGGGGTGGCTGGTGGGTGGAGACAGAGGCCTGGTGCCCCGGGTGCAGTGGAAGTCTCTGGAACACCAGGTGGAGGGAGGCCACACAGAGTGATGCCCAGGGTCACAGACCTGTCGGAGCTGCTGTTTGTTAGTTCAAGTCCTGCTCTGAGGTGCTCTGTGTCAGATCTGAGTGACAGGTGAGCTGGGAGTGCTCTGCAATGAGGGCGATATGCACGGTTCCTGTGTTCCCAGCCCTGCCATGGTACCTGCAAGGGTAGCTCTGTATCCTGGGAGGGGCCTGACCACGAGAGCCCCGTGGGCTGGGGTGGGGTACCTGCCCAGGTGAGCTCCATATCCTGGGATTGGCCTGACCTCGAGAGCCCCATGGGCTGCTGGAGTCCTGGTAAAGGATGTCAGGACAGTCAGTGAAGCCACCGAGGATATACCTCCAGTAGTTCCTAAATCCTACACCCTGCTGGTCATTCTACCAACCACCAGGACATGGTATTCTGTATTAGTCTTCAATGATGCCTTCTTTTGTATTCTATTAGTCCCAGAGTCACAAGAAATTTTGGCTTGTGAGTGGCAGGACTCAACATACAACTAAAACAATACTTCCGGGCCGTGTTGCCCCAAGGGTTCAAAAATTCCCACACCATCTTTGGGGAAAGCTCAGCTAAAGACCTAAAAGTTCTACCTCTGGAAAAGGAAACACTCCTTCAATATGCAGACGACATTCTGATCGCCAGCCCTACTAAGGAGACCTCTGAACTACCAAGCCAATAAAGGATACAAGTTGTCCAAGAAAAAGCTCAAATATCACAGACTACGGTGACCTGCCTGGGCTTCATTCTCACAGAAGGTCGGAGAAGCCCATCCCAGGAAAGGGAAGAAACAATTTACAGCCTTACCCATTTCTAAAACTAGAAGACAGCTTAGGGGTTCCTGGGGAGGCCAGGGTTTGCTGCTTCTGGATCCCTAACTACAGTCTACTAGCTCGGCCTCTATATGAAACACTGAAAGGAAAAGGTGATGATCCTTTTGAATAGAATGCAGAAGTGGCCTTTCAAGAATGGAAAGAGCAGTCAATTCAGACCCTTGCCCTGGAACTCCCTAATTTAGCTAAACCCTTTGACCTTTACATTCCTGGTGAACGGTGAATCGCCACTGGAGTATTAGTGCAAAACCTGGGACCACTTGAAATGGAACAATGCAAGAATGCGATCCAGGTAGGATAAACTACGGTCACCAAGGGGCTTGGCCCACCGCCACATCTGGCCAAGATACTGGCAGTATCTGATAACCTGGAAATCAGCAGCCCAAAAGGCCACCTCCCTCCTAAGGGAAAAGGAACCCTCGTGGTGATCCTAACCCCCAACCATGCCCTGAAGTTGCAGGGTTGGCTCCGTGGGCACACTGATCTTGAGGGAGGAGGCCCTCCAACTCCAACCTCCATAGAGATAACCGGGGCAAAGGGGCACCATGACGACTCATGTGAAGGTGTCTGCACATGCAAATTTAACGCTCATTTCCCACAAGGAAGAGGAATTAACCAAAGGCTCAGCATGCCATGCCAGAACTATATTAGGGCCTGAAGCAATCCTTCGGGTTTGTGGCCAGCTCACAAGAAAGCGAGTTGAAGAAAGGAGCTCAGGGGCACTGTAATTCACAAACCTGCAGAGTAATGAATGACAGCTATCGTCCAAAAATGTTTTGAAGTAAGTCTTCGAAGAGGACTTGAAATCGGGGCAGAATTTCAGGAAAACGATTTCAGGGGGTAGAATGGAATTGCACTTAAAGAATAAGATTAGAGGCAGAATGTCGACAATGATGCACTTCGCCAAAAAGGGCGTATGCGTTTTTTCCTGAATATATTCAGGAAAAAACGCATACGCACTTTTTGGCCAACCAAGCAAGCGTGTAAAGGAAATCTGCACTACAATGAAGTCTCACTGCCCCCCGGTCAAAAGGGCCATCTGAAAAAAGTGTAAAATCCAGAAAGGCAGGACAGGTCTTGGAGAACAGGGAGCCTTGTTATGCTGATGGGCGGGATGTAAATTGCCAACAGCCACTCTGGAGAAATGTATGGTGTATCCTGAAACACGTAGGAAACAAAGCAACACAGCCTATGTCACTTCCAATATGGTCCTATAGCTTAGGGTAATTAAAATCACAAACACACAGCCACCCCAAAGTTTGGGATGGCTCTGTTTACAAGAACCTTGTCAACGGTACAAGTTAAATATCCAAGAAAGGAAAAAATGGATAAAGAAGTTCTGGTACGCACGTACAATGGAATATCACTCAGCAAAGAAATCTACGTCTTCAGGCCCATAGCGGCATAATGAGTGGATTCAGGTACGATGATTCTACGAGAAATACGTCACCCAGAAAAAGAAACATCATAATATATAAGTAATACACGGAATGTAAACTTGGCTACACATAAACTGAATTACAAAACAGAACAGGGTCTCAAATTTAGAAAACCAACTTATGCTTGCTAATGGGGAAAGGTGAGTTGGGGTGCTGCATAAAACCAGAGATTGAAATTAGCACAGATACCGTTCCATAAGCCAAATATATAATAGACAAGACCTACTCCTTGCTCAACGAAATGGACTCAACACCCCATATTCAACGCCTTGCAAGATACCTGACAAGTAAGAATCTTAAAACCCATGGATTTATATGTCTCCATAAGGAAATCAAGCGTGTGTACAACGGCCTAAATGCAGCAGTGAAAATCCGATAAATCCCATTATCAAAATAAATTTCAAAAACAAAACACAATGACAGTGAAATAGAGAGCAATTCTTAAATAATTCACTCAGGGCTTGTGATGCAACCTGGATTTACCACATCTACACCCAGAGCTGGGTGAGACATAAGGCTGGACACTTCGGGCTGATAGCATTGGTGAGGTTCGGTGAGCAAACGCAGACCCTTTGAAGTCATACTGCATGGTAACCATTCCATGGGTCCCAACTCTCCAGGTTTAAGGGATTCTTCCTTCAGCTAAAACATGCATGGGAAACCCACAGTACAGTGCACTGTGTGACCGGGAAACGTTTTCAAATGCATCTCAGTTTTCGTCCCCTGGTACTCGGGTTCACCATTCCAGACGCTTTACTAACACTCTCCCCACTTGGAGAGTCAGTGCCATTAACCTCCTGTTTGGCACAGTTTGCAATTTCTGCGCAAGATGTACAGGAATAGGGAGAACCAATGAGAGACTAGCTGTAGGTGCCTGCACGGGCAAAAGGAACGCTCATTTCCGACCAGGAAGAGGAATTAAACAAAGGCTCAGCAAGCCCTGCCGGAAAGAGATTACGGCCTGAAGCAATCCTGCGGTTTTGCGGCCAGCTCACAAGAAAACGAGTTGAAGACATGAGCTCAGGGGCACTGTAATTCACAAACCTGCAGAGTTATGAATGACAGCTATCGTCCAAAAATGTATTGAAGTAAGTCTTCGAAGAGGACTTGAATGCGGGGCAGAATTTCAGGAAAACGATTTCAGGGGGTAGACTGGAATTGTACTAAAAGCATAGGAAAAGAGGCAGAATGTCGACAACGATGCACTTGGCCAAAAAGGGCGTATGCGTTTTTTCCTGAATATATTCAGGAAAAAACGCATACGCCCTTTTTGGCCAACCAAGCAAGCCTGTAAAGGAAATCTGCACTACAATGAAGTCTCACTGCCCCCCCGGTCAAAAGGGCCATCTGAAAAAAGTGTAAAATCCAGAAAGGCAGGACAGGTCATGGAGAACAGGGAGCCTTGTCATGCTGATGGGCGGGATGTAAATTGCCAACAACCACTCTGGAGAAGTGTATGGTGTTTCAAGAAACACGTAGGAAACAAAGCAACACAGCCTATGTCACTTCCACTTATGGTCCTATAGCTTAGGGAAATTAAAATCAAAAACACACAGCCACCCCAGAGTTTGGGACGGCTCTGTTTACAAGAACCTCGTCTACGGTACAAGTAAAATATCCCAGAAAGCAAAAAATGGATAAAGAAGTTGTGGTACGCACGTACAATGGAATATCACTCAGCAATGAAATCTACTTCATCAGGCCCGTAGCGGCATAATGAGTGGATTCAGGTATGATGATTCTACGAGAAATAAGTCACACAGAAAAAGAAACATCATAAGATATGACTAATACACGGAATGTAAACTTGGCTACCCATGAACTGAATTACAAAACAGAACAGGGTCTCAAATTTAGAAAACCAACTTATGCTTGCTTATGGGGAAAGGTGAGTTGGGGTGCTGCATAAAACCAGAGATTGAAATTAGCACAGATACCGTTCCATAAGCCAAATATATAATAGACAAGCCCTACTCCTTGCTCAACGAAACGGACTCAAAGCCTGGGAATATACCTGACAAGTAAGAATCTTAAAACCCATGGATTTATATGTCTCCATAAGGAAATCAAGCGTGTGTACAGCGGCCTAAACGCAGCAGTGAAAATCCGATAAATCCCATTATCAAAATAAATTTCAAAACCAAAACACATTGACAGTGAAATAGAGAGCAATTCTTAAATAATTCATTCAGGGCTTGTGATGCAACCTGGATTTACCACATCTACACCCAGAGCTGGGTGAGATATACGGCTGGACACTTCGGGCTGATAGCATTTGTGAGGTTCGGTGAGCAAACGCAGACCCTTTGTAGTCATACTGCATGGTACCCATTCCATGGTTCCCAGCTCTCCAGGTTTAAGGGATTCTTCCTTCAGCTAAGACATGCATGGGAAACCCAGAGTATTGTCCACCGTGTGATTGGGAAACGTTTTCAAATATATCTCAGTTTTCGAACCCTGGTACTCGGGTTCACCATTCCAGACACTTTACTAACATTCTCCCCACTTGGAGAGTCAGTGCCTTTAACCTCCTGTTTGGCACAGTTTGCAATTTCTACGCAAGATTAACAGGAATAGGGAGAAACAATGAGAGACTAGCTGTAGGTGTCTGCACGGGCAAATGGAACGCTCATTTCCCACCAGGAAGAGGAATTCACCAAAGGCTCAGTGTGCCCTGACGGAAACAGATTAGGGCCTGCAGCAATCCTGCGGTTTTGCGGCCAGCTCACAAGAAAGCGAGTTGAGGAAACGAGCTCAGGGGCACTGTAATTCACAAACCTGCAGAGTTATGAATGACAGCTATCGTCCAAAAATGTATTGAAGTAAGTCTTCGAATAGGACTTGAAAGCGGGGCAGAATTTCAGGAAAACGATTTCAGGGGGTAGACTGGAATTGCACTTAAAGCATAGGAATAGAGGCAGAATGTCGACAATGATGCACTGGCCAAAAAGTGCGTATGCGTTTTTTCCTGAATATATTCAGGAAAAAACGCATACGCCATTTTTGGCCAAGCAAGCAAGCAGGTAAATGAAATCTGCACTACAATGAAGTCTCACTGCCCCCCGGTCAAAAGGGGCATCTGAAAAAGTGTAAAATTCAGAAAGGCAGGACAGGTCATGGAGAACAGGGAGATTTGTTATGCTGATGGGGGGGATGTAAATTGCAAACAGCCACTCTGGAGAAGTGTATGGGGTTTCCTGAAACACGTAGGAAACAAAGCAACGGAGCCTATGTCACTTCCACTTATGGTCCTATAGCTTAGGGAAATTAAAATCAAAAACACACAGCCACCCCAAAGTTTGGGACAGCTCTGTTTACAAGAACGTCGTCTACGGTACAAGTTAAATATCCCAGAATGTGAAAAATGGTTAAAGAAGTTGTGGTACGCACGTACAATGGAATATCACTCACCAATGAAATCTATGTCATCAGGCCCGTCGCGGCATATTGAGTGGATCCAGGTACGATGATTCTAAGTGAAATAAGTCACACAGAAAATGAAACATCATAAGATATCACTAATACACGGAATGTAAACTTGGCTACACATGAACTGAATTACAAAACAGAACAGGGTCTCAAATTTAGAACACCAACTTATGCTTGCTTATGGGGAAAGGTGAGGTGGGGTGCTGCATAAAACCAGAGATAGAAATTAGCACACATACCTTTCCATAAGCCAAATATGTAATAGTCAAGACTTACACCTTGCTCAACGAAATGGACTAAACACACCATATTCAACTCCTAGGATTACACATGACTAGTAAGAATCTTCAAATCCATGGATTTATATGTCTCCGTAAGAGAATCAAGTGTGTGTACAGCTGCATGAAGGCAGCAGAGAAAATCCGATAAATCCCATTATCAAAATAAACTACAAAAACAAACACAATGACAGTGAAATAGAGAGCAATTCTTAAATAATTCATTCAGGGCTTGTGATGCAACCTGGATTTACCACATCTACACCTAGAGCTGAGTGAGACATAAGGTTCGACACTTTGGGCTGATAGCATTGGTGAGGTTCGGTGAGAAAATGCAGGCCATTTGAAGTCATACTGCATGGTACCCATTGCATGGGTCCCACCTCTCCAGGTTTAAGGGATTCTTCCTTCAGGTAAAACACGCATGGGAAACCCAGAATATGGTCCACCGTGTGACCGGGAAACCTTTTTAAATGCATCTCAGTTTTCTTCCCCTCATACTCGGTTTTACCATTCCAGACGCTTTACTAACTCTTTCCCCAATTGGAGAGTCAGTGCCTTTAACCTCCTGTTTGGCACAGTTTGGAATTTCTGAGCAAGATGAACAGGAATAGGGAGAACCAATGAGAGATTAGCTGTAGGTGTCTGCACGAGCAAATTTAATGCTCATTTCCCATCAGGAAGAGGAATTAGCCAAAGGCTCAACATGCCGTGCCGGAACCAGATTAGGGCCTGAAGCAATCCTGCGGTTTTGCGGCCAGCTCACAAGAAAGCGAGTTGAAGAATGGAGCTCAGGGGCACTGTAATTCACAAACCTGCAGAGTTATAAATGACAGCTATCGTCCAAAAATATATTGAAGTAAGGCTGCAAAGAGGACTTGAACGCGGGGCAGAATTCCAGGAATACGATTTCAGGAGGTAGATGGGAAGTCCTCTGAAAGTATAGGAGAAGAGGCAGAACTTCGACAATGATGCACTTGGTCAAAAAGGGCATATGCGTTTCTTCCAGGGCCCTCATTAAAGAGGGTAGGAGGCTCCCAGCATGCTTCAGTGGCCAACAGAGGGCCTACGTCGCCAAGGCGACGTGAGCCATCCAGGCAGGAGTGACCTCACATCAGAGCGCCCACCTCACAGAAGGGTAAGGAACCCAGTCATGATCAGACTCTCACCAGAGTGCCCACATAAGCAAGGGGCTGGGAATCAGGCACGAGTGTCCTCACACCCGTGGGGCCACATCATCGAAAGTTGAGGTACCCAGCACATGTGGCCTCAAACCAGAAGACCCACATCACCATGGGTCTCAGAGCGAGGCAGGCAGGATTAACCTCAAAACACATGGCCCATTGTATAAAAAGGTGAGGAATCCAGCAGTTGGAACATCCCAGCAGGCGGCCCAGAGCACCGAGGCTATGGGATCCAGGCAGTGATGAACTCACAACAGAGGGCCCTCATCGTGATACTGTAAGCAACCCAGCCGTTGTGACCTCAGAGCACAAGGCCCACATCCCCATGGGGAAGGGAACCAAGCAGGAGTGTCATCGCACCAGTGGGCACACAACAGAAAATGTGGGGAGCCCAGCAGTTAGGGCCGGACGCCAGAGGGCCCTCATCACTGAGGAGAGGAGGCTCCCAGCAAGCTCCAACTTCTACCAGAGGGCCGACGTCGCCAATGCGGGGTGTGCCAGCCAGGCAGGAGTGACCTCAGAGCAGAGGGCCAACCACACAAAAGTGTGAGGAACCCAAAGAGGATCAGACTCTCACCAGAGGGCCCACATCACCAAGGGAATGGAAACCAGGCAGGAGTGTCCTCACACCAGTGGGGCCACATCACCGAAATGTGACGGACCCAGCACACGTGGCCTCAAACTACAGGACACACATCACCAAGGGGCTGGGAGTGAGGCAGGCAGGAGGAGCCTCAAAACAGAGGGCCCATTGCGTAAAAAAGGTGAGGAATCCCGCAGTTGGAACCTCCCAGCAGGCGGCCAGGAGCAGCGAGGCTATGGGATCCAGGCCTGACTGAACTCAAAACAGAGGGCCCACATTCTGACACTGTGAGCAACCCAGCCGTTGGGACCACAGAGCAGAAAGCCCACATCCCCTAGGGAAGGGACCCTGGCTGGAGTGTACTCACACGACAGGGCGCACATCAGAAAATTTTGGGAGCCCATGAGTTAGGGCCTGACGCCAGAGGGCCCTCATTACCAAGGGGAGGAGACTCCCAGCAGGCACCAACTCCCAACTGAGGGCCCACATCGCCAACGTGACGTGTGCCAGCCAGGCAGGAGTGACCTCACAGCAGAGGGCCCACCTCCCAGAAGTGTGAGGAATCCAGACAGGATCAGACTCTCACAAGAGGGCCCCAATCACCAAGGGGATGGGAACCAGGCAGGAGTGTCCTCACACCAGTGGGGCCACATCAATAAAGGTGAGGAAACCGGTACATGTGGCCTTAAACCAGAGGACCTACATCACAAAGGGGCTGGGAGTGAGTCAGGAAGTAGGAGCATAAAAACACAGGACCCAAAGAATAAAAAAGGTAAGGAATCCAGCAGTAGGAACCTCCCAGCAGTCGGCTCAGAGCACAGAGTCTATGGGATCTAGGCCTGAGTGAACTAACACCAGAGAGACAACATCATGAAACGGTGAACAACACAGGTGTTGGGACCTTAGAGCAGAAGGCCCACATGCCCATGGGGATGGGAACCTCGCAGGAGTGTCCTCGCACCACTTAGCACGTATCAGAAAATGTGGGTACCCAGCAGTTAGGGCCTGACGCTAGAGGGCCCCCATCACCGAGGGGAGGAGGCTCCCAGCAGGCTCCAAGTGCCACAAGAGGGCCGATGTTGCCCAGGTGGGGTGTGCCAGCCAGGCAGGAGTGACCTCACAGCAGAGGGCCCACCTCACAGAAGGGTGAGGAACCCAGCCAGGATCAGACTCTCACCAGAGGGCCCACATCATCAAGGGGATAGGAAGCAGGCAGGAGTGTCCTCACACCAGTGTGGCCACATCATCCAAAGGCGAGGGACCCAGCACACGTGGCCTCACACCAGAGGACACACATCACCAAGGGACTGGGAGTGAGGCAGGCAGGAGGAGTCTCAAAACAGAGGGTCCATAGAAGAAAAAAGGTGAGGAATCCCGCAGTTGGAACCTCCCAGCAGGTGGCCAGGAGCAGCGAGGCTATGGGATCCAGGCCGGAGAGAACTCACAGCAGAGGGCCCTCATCATGAAACTGAGCAACCCACGGTTGGGACCTCAGAGCAGAAGGCCCACATTCCCATGGGGTTGGGAACCTGGCACGAGTGTACTCGAACCACAGGGCGCATATCAGAAAATATTGGGAGCCCAGGAATTAGGGCCTGACGCCAGAGGGCCCTCATTACCGAGGGCAGGAGACCCCCAGCAGGCACCAAATCCCACCAGAGGGCCGACTTCGCCAAGGCGGGGTGTGCCAGCCAGGCAGGAGTGACGTCAGAGAAGAGGGCCCACCTCACAGAAGTGTGAGGAACCCAACCAGGATCAGACTCTCACCGGATGGCCCACATCACCAAGGGGATGGGAACCAGGCAGGAGTGTCCTCACACCAGTGGGGCCACATCAGCCAAAGGTGAGGAACCCAGCACATGTGGCCTCAAACCACAGGACACACATCACCAAGGGGCTGGGAGTGAGGCAGGTGTCCGGAGGGGCACATTTAACTCTAATTTCCCACCAGGAAGAGGAATTAACCAAAGGCTCAGAGTGCCGTGCCAGACCCTGATTATGGCCTAAAGCAAACCTGCGGTTCTGTGGCCAGCTTTCAAGGAAACGAGTTAAGAAAGGAAATCACAGGCACTGTAATTCACAAACCTGCAGAGTTATAAATGACAGCTATTGGCAAAAATATACTGAAGTAAGTCTGCAAAGAGGACTTCAAAACGAGGCAGAATTGCAGGAATCATATTTCAGGAGGTAGATTGGAATTGCGTTTAAAGCATGTGAAAAGCGGCAGATCTTTGACAGTGATGCACTTGGACAAAAGTGCGTAAACATTTTTTCCTGAATATATTCAGGAAAAAACACATATGCCCTTTTTGGCCAACCAAGCACTCGAGCAATGGAAATCCGCACTACAATGAAGTCTCATTTCCCATTCGTCAAAAGGGCCATCTGAAAAATGTGTAAAAACCAGAAACACAGGACAGGCCATGGAGAACAGGGAGCCTTGTTATGCTGATGGGCGGGATGTAAATTGCCAACAGACACTCTGGAGATGTTTATGGTGTATCCTGAAATATCTGAAAAACAAAGCTACAGACCCTAGGGCACTTCCACTTTTGGCCCTATAGCTTAGGAAAATTAAAATCAACAAGACACAGCCAACACCAAATTTAGGGCTGCTGTGTTTACAAGAACCTTGAGTCCAGTACAAATTAAATATCCCAGAAAGAAAAATATGGATAAAGGAGTTGTGCTACTTACGTACAATGGAATATCACTCAGCAATGAAATCAATGTCATCAGGCCTGTAGCAGCAAATTGAGTGGATTTAAGTATGATGATTCTAAGAGAAATATGTCACACAGAGAAAGGTAATTATCATAAGATATCACTAATAGAGAGAGTGTAAACTTGGCTACACATAAACTGAATTCCAAAACCGAACAGAGTCTCACATTTAGATAAAAACTTATGCTTGCTTAAGGGGAAAGTTGAGTTGCGGTGCTGTATAAAACCAGAGATTGAAATTAGCACACATACCATTCCATAAGCCAAATATGTAATAGACAAGACCTACTCTTTGCTCAACGAAATAGACTCATCCATGGTGTATCACCTCACACCTGTTAGAATGGGCATCATCAGAAAATCTACAAACAACAAATGCTGGAAAGGGTGTGGAGATAAGGAACCCTCTTCCGCTATTGTTGGGAATGAAATTGATACAGTCACTGTGGAGAAAGTTATGGAGTTTCTTATAAAACTAAGAATAGAATTACCATATGATACAGCAGTCCCACTACTGGGCATATACCCAGACAAAACCATAAATCAAAAAGAGACATTCACCGCAATGTTCATTGCATCACTATTTACAATATCCAGGTAATGGAAGCAACCTAAATGCCCACAGACAGACGAATGCATAAAGACGTGGTACATATATAAAATGGAATATTACTAAGCCATAAAAAGGAATGAAATTGGGTCATTTGTAGAGACGTTGATGGATCTAGAGACTGTCATACAGAGTGAAGTAAGTCAGAAAGAGAAAAAGAAATCTTGTCTATTAATGGCTATATGTGGAACCTAGACAAATTGTACAGATGAACCGTTTTGCAAGGCAGAAATAGAGCAACAGATGTAGACAACAAACGTATGGACACCAAGGGGGGAAAGCTGTTGGGGGGTGGTGGTGGGAGGAGTTGAGAGATTGGGATTGGCATGTATACATTTATATGTATAAAATAGATAACCAAAAAGAACCTGCTGTATAAAAAAATAAAATAAAATTCAAATTACAAAAAGTAAAACAGAAAAAATATTCTTCCCTTCACATACATGTATTTATATGAATAAATTATTTCCATGCTTATATCTGTAAATACAAAAAAGAGGAATAAAATCTACCTTGAACCAAAAAAGAAAAAAAAACAGAACCCACCAGCTACACAGAGGAAAACCGTATCAGGGCACTTGCTCCAGTTGTAAACAATTCTGAAGTTGGTCGGTGGTGGGGAATCATCTCCCATTCAGCCAGCAGGCCCCACGCAACAAGCGTCCTCATTGCAAAGCTGGGGGACCGTGCCGAGGCATCTGTGAGTAAACGTGGGCTGAGCCCCAGGCCAGCTGCTGCTGAAATGTTCCCACCCTTCCCAGGTAAAACACCTGAATATGTACAAGGACTTGAAAGCCTAGAGGAAGGGCCATGGAGCCACATGAGCGACAGCATGCCAGCCGACTTGGTGCCTGCAGGCCAGCCAGGATGGTCCTGGTCCTGGGTGCTCTTCTGGAAGCTTTCCATTTCCCTGCCTGAGATACCCCTGCTGTCCCGGCCCCCACTGCTTTCTTCCTCACTCACCTCTGCCCAGGGAGAAATTCCAGCGGCAGGTATGGGTGACACATCCTCTTCTTTAGCAGGTGGCATCTTGGCAACTGCTGCAGAAAGTCCAGCAGAGCCCCACTCACACTGGGCCACCCACAAAGCCGTGGCCTCTCACTCCCTCCCACCAGTCCAGCCCCAAGACTGCTGACAGGGCAGAGAAAATGGCGTCAGGCACAGCTGCAGGGGCTCTTGCTGCCTGGAGCAGTGTTTATATTGATCTGAACCCAGGCACACCTGGGGAGGGCTGGCCGGCACGGTCAGGCTTCCCAGGCCAGCCAATAATCACCCCTCAGGGGCTCACAGTTGCAGAAACTGGAACTTGCTGAATCGGCCAGGTCCAAGGAACAGGTGTGGGCTCCTGAGAGTCAGGATAGACAAGGGGCTGCAGCTCTGGCTTGTTTTCTAATTATATTATCTGGCCCATGAGTGGGAGACAACTTCAAGAAAACCCTCTCCTAATGAGAGGAACCCAGGAGTCAGGGAGAGGAGGGGTGGCTGGTGGGTGGAGACAGAGGCCTGGTGCCCCGGGTGCAGTGGAAGTCTCTGGAACACCAGGTGGAGGGAGGCCACACAGAGTGATGCCCAGGGTCACAGACCTGTCGGAGCTGCTGTTTGTTAGTTCAAGTCCTGCTCTGAGGTGCTCTGTGTCAGATCTGAGTGACAGGTGAGCTGGGAGTGCTCTGCAATGAGGGCGATATGCACGGTTCCTGTGTTCCCAGCCCTGCCATGGTACCTGCAAGGGTAGCTCTGTATCCTGGGAGGGGCCTGACCACGAGAGCCCCGTGGGCTGGGGTGGGGTACCTGCCCAGGTGAGCTCCATATCCTGGGATTGGCCTGACCTCGAGAGCCCCATGGGCTGCTGGAGTCCTGGTAAAGGATGTCAGGACAGTCAGTGAAGCCACCGAGGATATACCTCCAGTAGTTCCTAAATCCTACACCCTGCTGGTCATTCTACCAACCACCAGGACATGGTATTCTGTATTAGTCTTCAATGATGCCTTCTTTTGTATTCTATTAGTCCCAGAGTCACAAGAAATTTTGGCTTGTGAGTGGCAGGACTCAACATACAACTAAAACAATACTTCCGGGCCGTGTTGCCCCAAGGGTTCAAAAATTCCCACACCATCTTTGGGGAAAGCTCAGCTAAAGACCTAAAAGTTCTACCTCTGGAAAAGGAAACACTCCTTCAATATGCAGACGACATTCTGATCGCCAGCCCTACTAAGGAGACCTCTGAACTACGAAGCCAATAAAGGATACAAGTTGTCCAAGAAAAAGCTCAAATATCACAGACTACGGTGACCTGCCTGGGCTTCATTCTCACAGAAGGTCGGAGAAGCCCATCCCAGGAAAGGGAAGAAACAATTTACAGCCTTACCCATTTCTAAAACTAGAAGACAGCTTAGGGGTTCCTGGGGAGGCCAGGGTTTGCTGCTTCTGGATCCCTAACTACAGTCTACTAGCTCGGCCTCTATATGAAACACTGAAAGGAAAAGGTGATGATCCTTTTGAATAGAATGCAGAAGTGGCCTTTCAAGAATGGAAAGAGCAGTCAATTCAGACCCTTGCCCTGGAACTCCCTAATTTAGCTAAACCCTTTGACCTTTACATTCCTGGTGAACGGTGAATCGCCACTGGAGTATTAGTGCAAAACCTGGGACCACTTGAAATGGAACAATGCAAGAATGCGATCCAGGTAGGATAAACTACGGTCGCCAAGGGGCTTGGCCCACCGCCACATCTGGCCAAGATACTGGCAGTATCTGATAACCTGGAAATCAGCAGCCCAAAAGGCCACCTCCCTCCTAAGGGAAAAGGAACCCTCGTGGTGATCCTAACCCCCAACCATGCCCTGAAGTTGCAGGGTTGGCTCCGTGGGCACACTGATCTTGAGGGAGGAGGCCCTCCAACTCCAACCTCCATAGAGATAACCGGGGCAAAGGGGCACCATGACGACTCATGTGAAGGTGTCTGCACATGCAAATTTAACGCTCATTTCCCACAAGGAAGAGGAATTAACCAAAGGCTCAGCATGCCATGCCAGAACTATATTAGGGCCTGAAGCAATCCTTCGGGTTTGTGGCCAGCTCACAAGAAAGCGAGTTGAAGAAAGGAGCTCAGGGGCACTGTAATTCACAAACCTGCAGAGTAATGAATGACAGCTATCGTCCAAAAATGTTTTGAAGTAAGTCTTCGAAGAGGACTTGAAATCGGGGCAGAATTTCAGGAAAACGATTTCAGGGGGTAGAATGGAATTGCACTTAAAGAATAAGATTAGAGGCAGAATGTCGACAATGATGCACTTCGCCAAAAAGGGCGTATGCGTTTTTTCCTGAATATATTCAGGAAAAAACGCATACGCACTTTTTGGCCAACCAAGCAAGCGTGTAAAGGAAATCTGCACTACAATGAAGTCTCACTGCCCCCCGGTCAAAAGGGCCATCTGAAAAAAGTGTAAAATCCAGAAAGGCAGGACAGGTCTTGGAGAACAGGGAGCCTTGTTATGCTGATGGGCGGGATGTAAATTGCCAACAGCCACTCTGGAGAAATGTATGGTGTATCCTGAAACACGTAGGAAACAAAGCAACACAGCCTATGTCACTTCCAATATGGTCCTATAGCTTAGGGTAATTAAAATCATAAACACACAGCCACCCCAAAGTTTGGGATGGCTCTGTTTACAAGAACCTTGTCAACGGTACAAGTTAAATATCCAAGAAAGGAAAAAATGGATAAAGAAGTTCTGGTATGCACGTACAATGGAATATCACTCAGCAAAGAAATCTACGTCTTCAGGCCCAGAGCGGCATAATGAGTGGATTCAGGTACGATGATTCTACGAGAAATACGTCACCCAGAAAAAGAAACATCATAATATATAAGTAATACACGGAATGTAAACTTGGCTACACATAAACTGAATTACAAAACAGAACAGGGTCTCAAATTTAGAAAACCAACTTATGCTTGCTAATGGGGAAAGGTGAGTTGGGGTGCTGCATAAAACCAGAGATTGAAATTAGCACAGATACCGTTCCATAAGCCAAATATATAATAGACAAGACCTACTCCTTGCTCAACGAAATGGACTCAACACCCCATATTCAACGCCTTGCAAGATACCTGACAAGTAAGAATCTTAAAACCCATGGATTTATATGTCTCCATAAGGAAATCAAGCGTGTGTACAACGGCCTAAATGCAGCAGTGAAAATCCGATAAATCCCATTATCAAAATAAATTTCAAAAACAAAACACAATGACAGTGAAATAGAGAGCAATTCTTAAATAATTCACTCAGGGCTTGTGATGCAACCTGGATTTACCACATCTACACCCAGAGCTGGGTGAGACATAAGGCTGGACACTTCGGGCTGATAGCATTGGTGAGGTTCGGTGAGCAAACGCAGACCCTTTGAAGTCATACTGCATGGTAACCATTCCATGGGTCCCAACTCTCCAGGTTTAAGGGATTCTTCCTTCAGCTAAAACATGCATGGGAAACCCACAGTACAGTGCACTGTGTGACCGGGAAACGTTTTCAAATGCATCTCAGTTTTCGTCCCCTGGTACTCGGGTTCACCATTCCAGACGCTTTACTAACACTCTCCCCACTTGGAGAGTCAGTGCCATTAACCTCCTGTTTGGCACAGTTTGCAATTTCTGCGCAAGATGTACAGGAATAGGGAGAACCAATGAGAGACTAGCTGTAGGTGCCTGCACGGGCAAAAGGAACGCTCATTTCCGACCAGGAAGAGGAATTAAACAAAGGCTCAGCAAGCCCTGCCGGAAAGAGATTACGGCCTGAAGCAATCCTGCGGTTTTGCGGCCAGCTCACAAGAAAACGAGTTGAAGACATGAGCTCAGGGGCACTGTAATTCACAAACCTGCAGAGTTATGAATGACAGCTATTGTCCAAAAATGTATTGAAGTAAGTCTTCGAAGAGGACTTGAATGCGGGGCAGAATTTCAGGAAAACGATTTCAGGGGGTAGACTGGAATTGTACTAAAAGCATAGGAAAAGAGGCAGAATGTCGACAACGATGCACTTGGCCAAAAAGGGCGTATGCGTTTTTTCCTGAATATATTCAGGAAAAAACGCATACGCCCTTTTTGGCCAACCAAGCAAGCCTGTAAAGGAAATCTGCACTACAATGAAGTCTCACTGCCCCCCCGGTCAAAAGGGCCATCTGAAAAAAGTGTAAAATCCAGAAAGGCAGGACAGGTCATGGAGAACAGGGAGCCTTGTCATGCTGATGGGCGGGATGTAAATTGCCAACAACCACTCTGGAGAAGTGTATGGTGTTTCAAGAAACACGTAGGAAACAAAGCAACACAGCCTATGTCACTTCCACTTATGGTCCTATAGCTTAGGGAAATTAAAATCAAAAACACACAGCCACCCCAGAGTTTGGGACGGCTCTGTTTACAAGAACCTCGTCTACGGTACAAGTAAAATATCCCAGAAAGCAAAAAATGGATAAAGAAGTTGTGGTACGCACGTACAATGGAATATCACTCAGCAATGAAATCTACTTCATCAGGCCCGTAGCGGCATAATGAGTGGATTCAGGTATGATGATTCTACGAGAAATAAGTCACACAGAAAAAGAAACATCATAAGATATGACTAATACACGGAATGTAAACTTGGCTACCCATGAACTGAATTACAAAACAGAAGAGGGTCTCAAATTTAGAAAACCAACTTATGCTTGCTTATGGGGAAAGGTGAGTTGGGGTGCTGCATAAAACCAGAGATTGAAATTAGCACAGATACCGTTCCATAAGCCAAATATATAATAGACAAGCCCTACTCCTTGCTCAACGAAACGGACTCAAAGCCTGGGAATATACCTGACAAGTAAGAATCTTAAAACCCATGGATTTATATGTCTCCATAAGGAAATCAAGCGTGTGTACAGCGGCCTAAACGCAGCAGTGAAAATCCGATAAATCCCATTATCAAAATAAATTTCAAAACCAAAACACATTGACAGTGAAATAGAGAGCAATTCTTAAATAATTCATTCAGGGCTTGTGATGCAACCTGGATTTACCACATCTACACCCAGAGCTGGGTGAGATATACGGCTGGACACTTCGGGCTGATAGCATTTGTGAGGTTCGGTGAGCAAACGCAGACCCTTTGTAGTCATACTGCATGGTACCCATTCCATGGTTCCCAGCTCTCCAGGTTTAAGGGATTCTTCCTTCAGCTAAGACATGCATGGGAAACCCAGAGTATTGTCCACCGTGTGATTGGGAAACGTTTTCAAATATATCTCAGTTTTCGAACCCTGGTACTCGGGTTCACCATTCCAGACACTTTACTAACATTCTCCCCACTTGGAGAGTCAGTGCCTTTAACCTCCTGTTTGGCACAGTTTGCAATTTCTACGCAAGATTAACAGGAATAGGGAGAAACAATGAGAGACTAGCTGTAGGTGTCTGCACGGGCAAATGGAACGCTCATTTCCCACCAGGAAGAGGAATTCACCAAAGGCTCAGTGTGCCCTGACGGAAACAGATTAGGGCCTGCAGCAATCCTGCGGTTTTGCGGCCAGCTCACAAGAAAGCGAGTTGAGGAAACGAGCTCAGGGGCACTGTAATTCACAAACCTGCAGAGTTATGAATGACAGCT
Source organism: Delphinapterus leucas (assembly GCF_059928025.1). NCBI lineage: Eukaryota > Metazoa > Chordata > Mammalia > Artiodactyla > Monodontidae > Delphinapterus > Delphinapterus leucas. The sequence goes on from NW_028322237.1 coordinate 3,449,072, forward strand.
ATCGTCCAAAAATGTATTGAAGTAAGTCTTCGAATAGGACTTGAAAGCGGGGCAGAATTTCAGGAAAACGATTTCAGGGGGTAGACTGGAATTGCACTTAAAGCATAGGAATAGAGGCAGAATGTCGACAATGATGCACTGGCCAAAAAGTGCGTATGCGTTTTTTCCTGAATATATTCAGGAAAAAACGCATACGCCATTTTTGGCCAAGCAAGCAAGCAGGTAAATGAAATCTGCACTACAATGAAGTCTCACTGCCCCCCGGTCAAAAGGGGCATCTGAAAAAGTGTAAAATTCAGAAAGGCAGGACAGGTCATGGAGAACAGGGAGATTTGTTATGCTGATGGGGGGGATGTAAATTGCAAACAGCCACTCTGGAGAAGTGTATGGGGTTTCCTGAAACACGTAGGAAACAAAGCAACGGAGCCTATGTCACTTCCACTTATGGTCCTATAGCTTAGGGAAATTAAAATCAAAAACACACAGCCACCCCAAAGTTTGGGACAGCTCTGTTTACAAGAACGTCGTCTACGGTACAAGTTAAATATCCCAGAATGTGAAAAATGGTTAAAGAAGTTGTGGTACGCACGTACAATGGAATATCACTCACCAATGAAATCTATGTCATCAGGCCCGTCGCGGCATATTGAGTGGATCCAGGTACGATGATTCTAAGTGAAATAAGTCACACAGAAAATGAAACATCATAAGATATCACTAATACACGGAATGTAAACTTGGCTACACATGAACTGAATTACAAAACAGAACAGGGTCTCAAATTTAGAACACCAACTTATGCTTGCTTATGGGGAAAGGTGAGGTGGGGTGCTGCATAAAACCAGAGATAGAAATTAGCACACATACCTTTCCATAAGCCAAATATGTAATAGTCAAGACTTACACCTTGCTCAACGAAATGGACTAAACACACCATATTCAACTCCTAGGATTACACATGACTAGTAAGAATCTTCAAATCCATGGATTTATATGTCTCCGTAAGAGAATCAAGTGTGTGTACAGCTGCATGAAGGCAGCAGAGAAAATCCGATAAATCCCATTATCAAAATAAACTACAAAAACAAACACAATGACAGTGAAATAGAGAGCAATTCTTAAATAATTCATTCAGGGCTTGTGATGCAACCTGGATTTACCACATCTACACCTAGAGCTGAGTGAGACATAAGGTTCGACACTTTGGGCTGATAGCATTGGTGAGGTTCGGTGAGAAAATGCAGGCCATTTGAAGTCATACTGCATGGTACCCATTGCATGGGTCCCACCTCTCCAGGTTTAAGGGATTCTTCCTTCAGGTAAAACACGCATGGGAAACCCAGAATATGGTCCACCGTGTGACCGGGAAACCTTTTTAAATGCATCTCAGTTTTCTTCCCCTCATACTCGGTTTTACCATTCCAGACGCTTTACTAACTCTTTCCCCAATTGGAGAGTCAGTGCCTTTAACCTCCTGTTTGGCACAGTTTGGAATTTCTGAGCAAGATGAACAGGAATAGGGAGAACCAATGAGAGATTAGCTGTAGGTGTCTGCACGAGCAAATTTAATGCTCATTTCCCATCAGGAAGAGGAATTAGCCAAAGGCTCAACATGCCGTGCCGGAACCAGATTAGGGCCTGAAGCAATCCTGCGGTTTTGCGGCCAGCTCACAAGAAAGCGAGTTGAAGAATGGAGCTCAGGGGCACTGTAATTCACAAACCTGCAGAGTTATAAATGACAGCTATCGTCCAAAAATATATTGAAGTAAGGCTGCAAAGAGGACTTGAACGCGGGGCAGAATTCCAGGAATACGATTTCAGGAGGTAGATGGGAAGTCCTCTGAAAGTATAGGAGAAGAGGCAGAACTTCGACAATGATGCACTTGGTCAAAAAGGGCATATGCGTTTCTTCCAGGGCCCTCATTAAAGAGGGTAGGAGGCTCCCAGCATGCTTCAGTGGCCAACAGAGGGCCTACGTCGCCAAGGCGACGTGAGCCATCCAGGCAGGAGTGACCTCACATCAGAGCGCCCACCTCACAGAAGGGTAAGGAACCCAGTCATGATCAGACTCTCACCAGAGTGCCCACATAAGCAAGGGGCTGGGAATCAGGCACGAGTGTCCTCACACCCGTGGGGCCACATCATCGAAAGTTGAGGTACCCAGCACATGTGGCCTCAAACCAGAAGACCCACATCACCATGGGTCTCAGAGCGAGGCAGGCAGGATTAACCTCAAAACACATGGCCCATTGTATAAAAAGGTGAGGAATCCAGCAGTTGGAACATCCCAGCAGGCGGCCCAGAGCACCGAGGCTATGGGATCCAGGCAGTGATGAACTCACAACAGAGGGCCCTCATCGTGATACTGTAAGCAACCCAGCCGTTGTGACCTCAGAGCACAAGGCCCACATCCCCATGGGGAAGGGAACCAAGCAGGAGTGTCATCGCACCAGTGGGCACACAACAGAAAATGTGGGGAGCCCAGCAGTTAGGGCCGGACGCCAGAGGGCCCTCATCACTGAGGAGAGGAGGCTCCCAGCAAGCTCCAACTTCTACCAGAGGGCCGACGTCGCCAATGCGGGGTGTGCCAGCCAGGCAGGAGTGACCTCAGAGCAGAGGGCCAACCACACAAAAGTGTGAGGAACCCAAAGAGGATCAGACTCTCACCAGAGGGCCCACATCACCAAGGGAATGGAAACCAGGCAGGAGTGTCCTCACACCAGTGGGGCCACATCACCGAAATGTGACGGACCCAGCACACGTGGCCTCAAACTACAGGACACACATCACCAAGGGGCTGGGAGTGAGGCAGGCAGGAGGAGCCTCAAAACAGAGGGCCCATTGCGTAAAAAAGGTGAGGAATCCCGCAGTTGGAACCTCCCAGCAGGCGGCCAGGAGCAGCGAGGCTATGGGATCCAGGCCTGACTGAACTCAAAACAGAGGGCCCACATTCTGACACTGTGAGCAACCCAGCCGTTGGGACCACAGAGCAGAAAGCCCACATCCCCTAGGGAAGGGACCCTGGCTGGAGTGTACTCACACGACAGGGCGCACATCAGAAAATTTTGGGAGCCCATGAGTTAGGGCCTGACGCCAGAGGGCCCTCATTACCAAGGGGAGGAGACTCCCAGCAGGCACCAACTCCCAACTGAGGGCCCACATCGCCAACGTGACGTGTGCCAGCCAGGCAGGAGTGACCTCACAGCAGAGGGCCCACCTCCCAGAAGTGTGAGGAATCCAGACAGGATCAGACTCTCACAAGAGGGCCCCAATCACCAAGGGGATGGGAACCAGGCAGGAGTGTCCTCACACCAGTGGGGCCACATCAATAAAGGTGAGGAAACCGGTACATGTGGCCTTAAACCAGAGGACCTACATCACAAAGGGGCTGGGAGTGAGTCAGGAAGTAGGAGCATAAAAACACAGGACCCAAAGAATAAAAAAGGTAAGGAATCCAGCAGTAGGAACCTCCCAGCAGTCGGCTCAGAGCACAGAGTCTATGGGATCTAGGCCTGAGTGAACTAACACCAGAGAGACAACATCATGAAACGGTGAACAACACAGGTGTTGGGACCTTAGAGCAGAAGGCCCACATGCCCATGGGGATGGGAACCTCGCAGGAGTGTCCTCGCACCACTTAGCACGTATCAGAAAATGTGGGTACCCAGCAGTTAGGGCCTGACGCTAGAGGGCCCCCATCACCGAGGGGAGGAGGCTCCCAGCAGGCTCCAAGTGCCACAAGAGGGCCGATGTTGCCCAGGTGGGGTGTGCCAGCCAGGCAGGAGTGACCTCACAGCAGAGGGCCCACCTCACAGAAGGGTGAGGAACCCAGCCAGGATCAGACTCTCACCAGAGGGCCCACATCATCAAGGGGATAGGAAGCAGGCAGGAGTGTCCTCACACCAGTGTGGCCACATCATCCAAAGGCGAGGGACCCAGCACACGTGGCCTCACACCAGAGGACACACATCACCAAGGGACTGGGAGTGAGGCAGGCAGGAGGAGTCTCAAAACAGAGGGTCCATAGAAGAAAAAAGGTGAGGAATCCCGCAGTTGGAACCTCCCAGCAGGTGGCCAGGAGCAGCGAGGCTATGGGATCCAGGCCGGAGAGAACTCACAGCAGAGGGCCCTCATCATGAAACTGAGCAACCCACGGTTGGGACCTCAGAGCAGAAGGCCCACATTCCCATGGGGTTGGGAACCTGGCACGAGTGTACTCGAACCACAGGGCGCATATCAGAAAATATTGGGAGCCCAGGAATTAGGGCCTGACGCCAGAGGGCCCTCATTACCGAGGGCAGGAGACCCCCAGCAGGCACCAAATCCCACCAGAGGGCCGACTTCGCCAAGGCGGGGTGTGCCAGCCAGGCAGGAGTGACGTCAGAGAAGAGGGCCCACCTCACAGAAGTGTGAGGAACCCAACCAGGATCAGACTCTCACCGGATGGCCCACATCACCAAGGGGATGGGAACCAGGCAGGAGTGTCCTCACACCAGTGGGGCCACATCAGCCAAAGGTGAGGAACCCAGCACATGTGGCCTCAAACCACAGGACACACATCACCAAGGGGCTGGGAGTGAGGCAGGTGTCCGGAGGGGCACATTTAACTCTAATTTCCCACCAGGAAGAGGAATTAACCAAAGGCTCAGAGTGCCGTGCCAGACCCTGATTATGGCCTAAAGCAAACCTGCGGTTCTGTGGCCAGCTTTCAAGGAAACGAGTTAAGAAAGGAAATCACAGGCACTGTAATTCACAAACCTGCAGAGTTATAAATGACAGCTATTGGCAAAAATATACTGAAGTAAGTCTGCAAAGAGGACTTCAAAACGAGGCAGAATTGCAGGAATCATATTTCAGGAGGTAGATTGGAATTGCGTTTAAAGCATGTGAAAAGCGGCAGATCTTTGACAGTGATGCACTTGGACAAAAGTGCGTAAACATTTTTTCCTGAATATATTCAGGAAAAAACACATATGCCCTTTTTGGCCAACCAAGCACTCGAGCAATGGAAATCCGCACTACAATGAAGTCTCATTTCCCATTCGTCAAAAGGGCCATCTGAAAAATGTGTAAAAACCAGAAACACAGGACAGGCCATGGAGAACAGGGAGCCTTGTTATGCTGATGGGCGGGATGTAAATTGCCAACAGACACTCTGGAGATGTTTATGGTGTATCCTGAAATATCTGAAAAACAAAGCTACAGACCCTAGGGCACTTCCACTTTTGGCCCTATAGCTTAGGAAAATTAAAATCAACAAGACACAGCCAACACCAAATTTAGGGCTGCTGTGTTTACAAGAACCTTGAGTCCAGTACAAATTAAATATCCCAGAAAGAAAAATATGGATAAAGGAGTTGTGCTACTTACGTACAATGGAATATCACTCAGCAATGAAATCAATGTCATCAGGCCTGTAGCAGCAAATTGAGTGGATTTAAGTATGATGATTCTAAGAGAAATATGTCACACAGAGAAAGGTAATTATCATAAGATATCACTAATAGAGAGAGTGTAAACTTGGCTACACATAAACTGAATTCCAAAACCGAACAGAGTCTCACATTTAGATAAAAACTTATGCTTGCTTAAGGGGAAAGTTGAGTTGCGGTGCTGTATAAAACCAGAGATTGAAATTAGCACACATACCATTCCATAAGCCAAATATGTAATAGACAAGACCTACTCTTTGCTCAACGAAATAGACTCATCCATGGTGTATCACCTCACACCTGTTAGAATGGGCATCATCAGAAAATCTACAAACAACAAATGCTGGAAAGGGTGTGGAGATAAGGAACCCTCTTCCGCTATTGTTGGGAATGAAATTGATACAGTCACTGTGGAGAAAGTTATGGAGTTTCTTATAAAACTAAGAATAGAATTACCATATGATACAGCAGTCCCACTACTGGGCATATACCCAGACAAAACCATAAATCAAAAAGAGACATTCACCGCAATGTTCATTGCATCACTATTTACAATATCCAGGTAATGGAAGCAACCTAAATGCCCACAGACAGACGAATGCATAAAGACGTGGTACATATATAAAATGGAATATTACTAAGCCATAAAAAGGAATGAAATTGGGTCATTTGTAGAGACGTTGATGGATCTAGAGACTGTCATACAGAGTGAAGTAAGTCAGAAAGAGAAAAAGAAATCTTGTCTATTAATGGCTATATGTGGAACCTAGACAAATTGTACAGATGAACCGTTTTGCAAGGCAGAAATAGAGCAACAGATGTAGACAACAAACGTATGGACACCAAGGGGGGAAAGCTGTTGGGGGGTGGTGGTGGGAGGAGTTGAGAGATTGGGATTGGCATGTATACATTTATATGTATAAAATAGATAACCAAAAAGAACCTGCTGTATAAAAAAATAAAATAAAATTCAAATTACAAAAAGTAAAACAGAAAAAATATTCTTCCCTTCACATACATGTATTTATATGAATAAATTATTTCCATGCTTATATCTGTAAATACAAAAAAGAGGAATAAAATCTACCTTGAACCAAAAAAGAAAAAAAAACAGAACCCACCAGCTACACAGAGGAAAACCGTATCAGGGCACTTGCTCCAGTTGTAAACAATTCTGAAGTTGGTCGGTGGTGGGGAATCATCTCCCATTCAGCCAGCAGGCCCCACGCAACAAGCGTCCTCATTGCAAAGCTGGGGGACAGTGCCGAGGCATCTGTGAGTAAACGTGGGCTGAGCCCCAGGCCAGCTGCTGCTGAAATGTTCCCACCCTTCCCAGGTAAAACACCTGAATATGTACAAGGACTTGAAAGCCTAGAGGAAGGGCCATGGAGCCACATGAGCGACAGCATGCCAGCCGACTTGGTGCCTGCAGGCCAGCCAGGATGGTCCTGGTCCTGGGTGCTCTTCTGGAAGCTTTCCATTTCCCTGCCTGAGATACCCCTGCTGTCCCGGCCCCCACTGCTTTCTTCCTCACTCACCTCTGCCCAGGGAGAAATTCCAGCGGCAGGTATGGGTGACACATCCTCTTCTTTAGCAGGTGGCATCTTGGCAACTGCTGCAGAAAGTCCAGCAGAGCCCCACTCACACTGGGCCACCCACAAAGCCGTGGCCTCTCACTCCCTCCCACCAGTCCAGCCCCAAGACTGCTGACAGGGCAGAGAAAATGGCGTCAGGCACAGCTGCAGGGGCTCTTGCTGCCTGGAGCGGTGTTTATATTGATCTGAACCCAGGCACACCTGGGGAGGGCTGGCCGGCACGGTCAGGCTTCCCAGGCCAGCCAATAATCACCCCTCAGGGGCTCACAGTTGCAGAAACTGGAACTTGCTGAATCGGCCAGGTCCAAGGAACAGGTGTGGGCTCCTGAGAGTCAGGATAGACAAGGGGCTGCAGCTCTGGCTTGTTTTCTAATTATATTATCTGGCCCATGAGTGGGAGACAACTTCAAGAAAACCCTCTCCTAATGAGAGGAACCCAGGAGTCAGGGAGAGGAGGGGTGGCTGGTGGGTGGAGACAGAGGCCTGGTGCCCCGGGTGCAGTGGAAGTCTCTGGAACACCAGGTGGAGGGAGGCCACACAGAGTGATGCCCAGGGTCACAGACCTGTCGGAGCTGCTGTTTGTTAGTTCAAGTCCTGCTCTGAGGTGCTCTGTGTCAGATCTGAGTGACAGGTGAGCTGGGAGTGCTCTGCAATGAGGGCGATATGCACGGTTCCTGTGTTCCCAGCCCTGCCATGGTACCTGCAAGGGTAGCTCTGTATCCTGGGAGGGGCCTGACCACGAGAGCCCCATGGGCTGCAGGGGGACCTGCCCAGGGATCCCCATATCCTGGGAGGGTCCTGAACACGAGAGCCCCGTGGGCTGGGGTGGGGTACCTGCCCAGGTGAGCTCCATATCCTGGGATTGGCCTGACCTCGAGAGCCCCATGGGCTGCTGGAGTCCTGGTAAAGTATGTCAGGACAGTCAGTGAAGCCACCGAGGATATACCTCCAGTAGTTCCTAAATCCTACACCCTGCTGGTCATTCTACCAACCACCAGGACATGGTATTCTGTATTAGTCTTCAATGATGCCTTCTTTTGTATTCTATTGGTCCCAGAGTCACAAGAAATTTTGGCTTGTGAGTGGCAGGACTCAACATACAACTAAAACAATACTTCCGGGCCGTGTTGCCCCAAGGGTTCAAAAATTCCCACACCATCTTTGGGGAAAGCTCAGCTAAAGACCTAAAAGTTCTACCTCTGGAAAAGGAAACACTCCTTCAATATGCAGACGACATTCTGATCGCCAGCCCTACTAAGGAGACCTCTGAACTACCAAGCCAATAAAGGATACAAGTTGTCCAAGAAAAAGCTCAAATATCACAGACTACGGTGACCTGCCTGGGCTTCATTCTCACAGAAGGTCGGAGAAGCCCATCCCAGGAAAGGGAAGAAACAATTTACAGCCTTACCCATTTCTAAAACTAGAAGACAGCTTAGGGGTTCCTGGGGAGGCCAGGGTTTGCTGCTTCTGGATCCCTAACTACAGTCTACTAGCTCGGCCTCTATATGAAACACTGAAAGGAAAAGGTGATGATCCTTTTGAATAGAATGCAGAAGTGGCCTTTCAAGAATGGAAAGAGCAGTCAATTCAGACCCTTGCCCTGGAACTCCCTAATTTAGCTAAACCCTTTGACCTTTACATTCCTGGTGAACGGTGAATCGCCACTGGAGTATTAGTGCAAAACCTGGGACCACTTGAAATGGAACAATGCAAGAATGCGATCCAGGTAGGATAAACTACGGTCACCAAGGGGCTTGGCCCACCGCCACATCTGGCCAAGATACTGGCAGTATCTGATAACCTGGAAATCAGCAGCCCAAAAGGCCACCTCCCTCCTAAGGGAAAAGGAACCCTCGTGGTGATCCTAACCCCCAACCATGCCCTGAAGTTGCAGGGTTGGCTCCGTGGGCACACTGATCTTGAGTGAGGAGGCCCTCCAACTCCAAACTCCATAGAGATAACCGGGGCAAAGGGGCACCATGACGACTCATGTGAAGGTGTCTGCACATGCAAATTTAACGCTCATTTCCCACCAGGAAGAGGAATTAACCAAAGGCTCAGCATGCCATGCCGGAACTATATTAGGGCCTGAAGCAATCCTGCGGGTTTGCGGCCAGCTCACAAGAAAGCGAGTTGAAGAAAGGAGCTCAGGGGCACTGTAATTCACAATCCTGCAGAGTAATGAATGACAGCTATCGTCCAAAAATGTTTTGAAGTAAGTCTTCGAAGAGGACTTGAAATCGGGGCAGAATTTCAGGAAAACGATTTCAGGGGGTAGACAGGAATTGTACTAAAAGCATAGGAAAAGAGGCAGAATGTCGACAACGATGCACTTGGCCAAAAAGTGCGTATGCGTTTTTTCCTGAATATATTCAGGAAAAAACGCATACGCCCTTTTTGGCCAACCAAGCAAGCGTGTAAAGGAAATCTGCACTACAATGAAGTCTCACTGCCCCACCGGTCAAAAGGGCCATCTGAAAAAAGTGTAAAATCCAGAAAGGCAGGACAGGTCATGGAGAACAGGGAGCCTTGTCATGCTGATGGGCGGGATGTAAATTGCCAACAACCACTCTGGAGAAGTGTATGGTGTTTCCAGAGACACGTAGGAAACAAAGCGACACAGCCTATGTCACTTCCACTTATGGTCCTATAGCTTAGGGAAATTAAAATCAAAAACACACAGCCACCCCAGAGTTTGGGACGGCTCTGTTTACAAGAACCTCGTCTACGGTACAAGTAAAATATCCCAGAAAGCCAAAAATGGATAAAGAAGTTGTGGTACGCACGTACAATGGAATATCACTCAGCAATGAAATCTACGTCATCAGGCCCGTAGCGGCATAATGAGTGGATTCAGGTATGATGATTCTACGAGAAATAAGTCACACAGAAAAAGAAACATCATAAGATATGACTAATACACGGAATGTAAACTTGGCTACCCATGAACTGAATTACAAAACAGAACAGGGTCTCAAATTTAGCAAACCAACTTATGCTTGCTTATGGGGAAAGGTCAGTTGGGATGCTGCATAAAACCAGAGATTGAAATTAGCACAGATACCGTTCCATAAGCCAAATATATAATAGACAAAACCTACTCCTTGCTCAACGAAACGGACTCAAAGCCTGGGAATATACCTGACAAGTAAGAATCTTAAAACCCATGGATTTATATGTCTCCATAAGGAAATCAAGCGTGTGTACAGCGGCCTAAACGCAGCAGTGAAAATCTGATAAATCCCATTATAAAAATAAATTTCAAAAACAAAACACAATGACAGTGAAATAGAGAATAATTCTTAAATAATTCATTCAAGGCTTGTGATGCAACCTGGATTTACCACATCTACACGCAGAGCTGTGTGAGACATAAGGCTGGACACTTCGGGCTGATAGCATTGGTGAGGTTCGGTGAGCAAACGCAGACCCTTTGAAGTCATACTGCATGGAACCCATTCCATGGGTCCCAAATCTCCAGGTTTAAGGGATTCTTCCTTCAGCTAAAACATGCATGGGAAACCCAGAGTATGGTCCACCGTGTGATTGGGAAACGTTTCCCAATGCATCTCAGTTTTCGTCCCCTGGTACTCGGGTTCACCATTCCAGACACTTTAATAACACTCTCCCCACTTTGAGAGTCAGTGCCTTTAACCTCCTCTTTGGCACAGTTTGCAATTTCTGCGCAAGTTGAACAGGAATAGGGAGGACCAATGTGAGACTAGCTGTAGGGGTCTGCACGGGCAAATGGAACGCTCATTTCCCACCAGCAAGAGGAATTAACCAAAGGCTCAGCTTGCCCTGCCCTAAACAGATTAGGGCCTGAAGCAATCCTGCGGTTTTGCGGCCAGCTCACAAGAAAGCGAGTTGAGGAAAGGAGCTCAGGGGCACTGTAATTCACAAACCTGCAGAGTTATGAATGACAGTTATCGTCCAAAAATGTATTGAAGTAAGACTTTGAAGAGGACTTGAAAGTGGGGCAGAATCTCAGGAAAACGATTTCAGGGGGTAGACTGGATTTGCACTTAAAGCATAGGAAAAGAGGCAGAATGTCGACAATGATGCACTTGGCCAAAAAGGGCGTATGCGTTTTTTCCTGAATATATTTAGGAAAAAACGCATACGCCCTTTTTGGCCAACCAAGCCGGCATGTACAGGCAATCTGCACTACAATGAAGTCTCACTGCCCATGGGTCAAAAGGGCCATCTGAAAATCGTGTAAAATCCAGAAAGGCAGGACAGGTCATGGAGAACAGGGAGCCTTTTTATGCTGATGGGCGTGATGTAAATTGCCAACAGCCACTCTGGAGAAGTGTATGGTGCTTCCTGAAACACGTAGGAAACAAAGCAACACAGCCTATGGCACTTCCACTTATGGTCCTATAGCTTAGGGAAATTAAAATCAAAAACACACAGCCAGCCCAAAGTTTGGGACGGCTCTGTTTACAAGAACCTCGTCTACGGTACAAGTTAAATATCCGAGAAAGCAAAAAATGGATAAAGAAGTTGTGGTACGCACGTACAATGGAATATCACTCAGCAATGAAATCTATGTCATCAGGCCCATAGCGGCATAATGAGTGGATTCAGGTACGATGATTTTACGAGAAATAAGTCACACAGAAAAAGAAATATCATAAGATATCACTAATACACGGAATGTAAACTTGGCTACACATGAACTGAATTACAAAACAGAACAGGGTCTCAAATTTCGAAAACCAACTTATGCTTGCATATGGGGAAAGGTGAGTTGGGGTGCTACATCAAACCAGAGATTGAAATTAGCACAGATACCTTTCCATAAGCTAAATATATAATACACAAGACCTACTCCTTGCTCAACGAAATGGACTCAACACCCCATATTCAACGCCTGAGAAGATACCTGACAAGTAAGAATCTTAAAACCCATGGATTTATATGTCTCCATAAGGAAATCAAGCGTGTGTACAGCGGCCTAAACGCAGCAGTGAACATCCGATAAATCCCATTATCAAAATAAATTTCAAAAACAAAACACAATGACAGTGAAATAGAGAGCAATTCTTAAATGATTCATTCAGGGCTTGTGATGCAACCTGGATTTCCCACATCTACACACAGAGCTGGGTGAGACATAAGGCTGGACACTTCGGGCTGATAGCATTGGTGAGGTTCGGTGAGCAAACGCAGACCCTTTGAAGTCATACAGCATGGTACCCATTCCATGGGTCCCAACTCTCCAGGTTGAAGGGATTCTTCCTTCAGCTAAAACATGCATGGGCAACCCAGAATATGGTCCACCGTATGACCGGGAAACCTTTTTAAATGCATCTCAGTTTCGTCCCCTCGTACTCGGTTTTACCATTCCAGACGCTTTACTAACACTCTCCCCACTTGGAGAGTCAGTGCCTTTAACCTCCTGTTTGGCACAGTTTGGAATTTCTGCGCAAGATGAACAGGAATAGGGAGAACCAATGAGAGATTAGCTGTAGGTGTCTGCACGAACAAATTTAACACTCATTTCCCACCAGGAAGAGGAATTAGCCAAAGGCTCAGCATGCCGTGCCGGAACCAGATTAGGGCCTGAAGCAATCCTGCGGTTTTGCGGCCAGCTCCCAAGAAAGTGATTTGAAGAAAGGAGCTCAGGGGCACTGTAATTCACAAACCTGCAGAGTTATAAATGACAGCTATCGTCCAAAAATATATTGAAGTAAGGCTGCAAAGAGGACTTGAACGCGGGCCAGAATTCCAGGAATACGATTTCAGGAGGTAGACGGGAAGTCCTCTGAAAGTATAGGAGAAGAGGCAGAACCTCGACAATGATGCATTTGGTCAAAAAGGGCATATGCGTTTCTTCCAGGGCCCTTATTAAAGAGGGTAGGAGGCTCCCGGCATGCTTCAGTGGCTAACAGAGGGCCTACGTCGCCAAGGCGACATGAGACATCCAGGCAGGAGTGACCTCACATCAGAGGGCCCACCTCACAGAAGGGTAAGGAACCCAGTCAGGATCAGACTCTCACCAGAGTGCCCACATAAGCAAGGGGCTGGGAACCAGGCAGGAGTGTCCTCACACCCGTGGGGCCACATCATCGAAAGTTGAGGTACCCAGCACATGTGGCCTCAAACCAGAGGACCCACATCACCATGGGTCTCGGAGCGAGGCAGGCAGGATTAACCTCAAAACACATGGCCCATTGTATAAAAAAGGTGAGGAATCCAGCAGTTGGAACATCCCAGCAGGCGGCCCAGAGCACCGAGGCTATGGGATCCAGGCAGTGATGAACTCACAACAGAGGGCCCTCATCGTGATACTGTAAGCAACCCAGCCGTTGTGACCTCAGAGCACAAGGCCCACATCCCCATGGGGAAGGGAACCAAGCAGGAGTGTCATCGCACCAGTGGGCACACATCAGAAAAGTTGGGGAGCCCAGCAGTTAGGGCCGGACGACAGAGGGCCCTCATCACTGAGGAGAGGAGGCTCCCAGCAAGCTCCAACTGCTACCAGAAGGCCGACGTCACCAATGCAGGGTGTGCCAGCCAGGCAGGAGTGACCTCAGAGCAGAGGGCCAATCACACAAAAGTGTGAGGAACCCAAAGAGGATCAGACTCTCACCGGAGGGCCCACATCACCAAGGGAATGGAAACCAGGCAGGAGTGTCCTCACACCAGTGTGGCCACATCACCGAAATGTCACGGACCCAGCACACGTGGCCTCAAACTACAGGACACACATCACCAAGGGGCTGGGAGTGAGGCAGGCAGGAGGAGCCTCCAGAGGGCCCATAGCGTAAAAAAGGTGAGGAATCCCGCAGTTGGAACCTCCCAGCAGGTGGCCAGGAGCAGCGAGGCTACGGGATCCAGGCCTGACTGAACTCAAAACAGAGGGGCCTCATCATGAAACTGTGAGCAACCCAGCCGTTGGGACCTTAGAGCAGAAGGCCCACATTCCCATGTGGTTGGGAACCTGGCAGAAGTGTACTCGCACCACAGGGCGCACATCAGAGAATTTTGGGAGCCCAGAAGTTAGGGCCTGACGCCAGAGGGCCCTCATTACCGAGGGGAGGAGACCCCAAGCAGGCACCAACTCCCAACTGAGGGCCCATGTCGACAAGGTGACGTGCAACAGCCAGGCAGGAGTGACCTCACAGCTGAGGGCCTACCTCACAGAATGGTGAGGAACCCAGCCAGGGTAAGGCTCTCACCAGAGGGCCCACATCACCAAGGGCATCAGAACCATGCAGGACTGTCTTCACACCAGGGTGGCCACATCATAGAAAGGTGAGGAACCCAGCACATGTGGCCTAAACCAGAGGATCCAGATCTCCAAGGGGTTCGGAGTGAGGCAGGCAGGAGTAGACTCACAACACAGGGCCAATAGAATAAAAAAGCTGAGGAATCGTGCAGTGGGAACCTCCCAGCAGGCGGCCCAGAGCACCGAGTCTATGCAATCCAGGCCGCAGTTAACTGACAGCAGAGGGCCCACATCATGAAACTGTGAGCAACCCAGCCGTTGGGACCTCAGAGCAGAAGGCCCACATCCCCATGGGGTTGGGAACATGGCACGAGTGTCCTCGCACCACTTAGCACGTATCAGAAAATGTGGGTACCCAGCAGTTAGGGCCTGACGCCAGAGGACCCTCATCACCGAGGGGAGGAGTCTCCGAGCAGGCTCCAACTGCCACAAGAGGGCCGACATTGCCAAGGCGGGGTGTGCCAGCCAGGCAGGAGTGACCTCACAGCAGAGGGCCCACCTCACAGAAGTGGGAGGAACCCAGCCAGGATCAGACTCTCACCAGAGGGCCCACATCACCAAGGGGATAGGAACCAGGCAGGAGTGTCCTCACACCAGTGGGGCCACATCATCGAAAGGTGAGGGACCCAGCACACGTGGCCTCAAACCAGAGGACACACATCACCAAGGGACTGGGAGTGAGGCAGGCAGGAGGAGTCTCAAAACAGAGGGCCCATAGAAGGAAAAAGGTGAGGAATCCCGCAGTTGGAACCTCCCTGCAGGAGGCCAGGAGCAGCGAGGCTATGCGGTCCATGCCGGAGTGAACTCACACCAGAGGGCCCTCATCATGAAACTGAGCAACGTACCATTGGGACCTCAGAGCAGAAAACCCACATTCCCATGGGGTTGGGATCCTGGCAGGAGTGTACTCGCACCACAGGGCGCACATCAGAAAATTTTGGGAGCCCAGGAGTTAGGGTCTGACGCCAGAGGGCCCTCATTACCGAGGGGAGGAGACTCCCAGCAGGCACCAACCCCCAACTGAGGGCCCACGTCGCCCAGTTGACGTGTGCCAGCCAGGCAGGAGTGACCTCACAGCAGAGGGCCTACCTCACAGAAGGGTGAGGAACCCAGCCAGGATAAGACTCTCACCAGAGGGCCCACATCACCAAGGGGATCGGAACAAGGCAGGAGTGTCCTCACACCAGTGTGGCCACATTATAGAAAGGTGAGGAACCCAGCACATGTGGCCTAAACCAGAGGACCCACATTTCCAAGGTGCTCCGAGTGAGGCAGGCAGGAGTAGCCTAACAACACAGGGCCCACAGAATAAAAAATGTGAGGAATCCAGCAGTTTGAACCTCCCAGCAGGTGGCCCAGAGCATGGAGTCTATGGGATCCAGGCCACAGTGAACTCACAGCAGAGGGCCCACATCATGAAACTGTGAGCAACCCAGCCAGTGGGACCTCAGAGCAGAAGGCCCACATCCCCATGGGGATGGGAACCTCGCAGGAGTGTCCTCGCACAACTTAGCACGTATCAGAAAAAGTGGGAACCCAGCAGTTATGGCCTGACGCCAGAGGGCCCTCATCACTGAGGAGAGGAGGCTACCAGCAGGCTCCAAATGCCACCAGAGGGCCGACGTCACCAAGGCAATGGGAGCAAGCCAGGCAGGAGTTACCTCACAGCAGAGGGCCCACCTCACAGAAGTGTGAGAAGCCCAAACAGGATCAACTCTAACCAGAGCGCCCACATCACCAATGGGATGGAAACCAGGCAGGAGTGTCCTCACACCAGTGGGGCCACATCAGCGAAAGGTGAGGAACACAGCACATGTGGCCTCAAACAAGGGGACACACATCACGAAAGGGCTGGGAGTGAGGCATGCAGGAGGAAACTCACAACAGAGCGCCCATAGAATAAAAAAGGTGAGGAACCCCGCAGTTGGAAGCTCCAAGCAGGTGGCCCAGAGCACCGAGGCTATGGGATCCATGCCGGAGTGAACTCACAGCAGAGGGCCCACATTCTGACACTGTGAGCAACCCAGCCTTTGGGACCTCAGAGCAGAAAGCCCACATCCCCATGGGGATGGGACCCTGGCTGGAGTGTACTCGCACGACAGGGCGCACATCAGAAAATTTTGGGAGCCCATGAGTTAGGGCCTGACGCCAGAGGGCCCTCATTACCGAGGGGAGGAGACTCCCAGCAGGCACCAACTCCCAACTGAGGGCCCACATCGCCAACGTGACGTGTGCCAGCCAGGCAGGAGTGACCTCACAGCAGAGGGCCCACCTCCCAGAAGTGTGAGGAATCCAGACAGGATCAGACTCTCACCAGAGGGCCCCCATCACCAAGGGGATGGGAACGAGGCAGGAGTGTCCTCACACCAGTGGGGCCACATCAATAAAGGTGAGGAAACCGGTACATGTGGCTTTAAACAAGAGGACCTACATCACAAATGGGCTGGAAGTGAGTCAGGAAGTAGGAGCATGAAAACACAGGACACAAAGAATAAAAGAGGTAAGGAATCCAGCAGTAGGAACCTCCCAGCAGGCCGCTCAGAGCACAGAGTCTATGGGATCTAGGCCTGGGTGAACTAACACCAGAGAGCCAACATCATGAAACGGTGAACAACACAGGTGTTGGGACCTTAGAGCAGAAGGCCCACATGCCCATGGGGATGGGAACCTCGCAGGAGTGTCCTCGCACCACTTAGCACGTATCAGAAAATGTGGGTACCCAGCAGTTAGGGCCTGAGGCAAGAGGGCCCCCATCACCGAGGGGAGGTTCCCAGCAGGCTCGAACTGCCACAAGAGGGCCGATGTTGCCCAGGTGGTGTGTGCCAGCCAGGCAGGAGTGACCTCACAGCAGAGGGCCCCCCTCACAGAAGGGTGAGGAACCCAGCCAGGATCAGACTCTCACCAGAGGGCCCATATCATCAAGGGGATAGGAGCCAGGCAGGAGTGTCCTCACATCAGTGGGGCCACATCATCGAAAGGCGAGGGACCCAGCATACGTGGCCTCAAACCAGAGGACACACATCACCAAGGGGCTGGGAGTGACGCAGGCAGGAGGAGTCTCAAAAGAGAGGCCCCATAGAAGAAAAAAGGTGAGGAATCCCGCAGTTGTAACCTCCCAGCAGGTGGCCAAGAGCAGCGAGGCTATGGGATCCAGGCCGGAGAGAACTCGCAGCAGAGGGCCCTCATCATGAAACTGAGTAACCCACGGTTGGGACCTCAGAGCAGAAGGCCCACATTCCCATGGGGTTGGGAACCTGGCAGGAGTGTACTCGAACCACAGGGCGCATATCAGAAAATATTGGGAGCCCAGGAGTTAGGGCCTGACGCCAGAGGGCCCTCATTACCGAGGGGAGGAGACACCCAGCAGGCACCAAATCCCACCAGAGGGCCGACGTCGCCAAGGCGGTGTGTACCAGCCAGGCAGGAGTGACCTCAGAGAAGAGGGCCCACCTCACAGAAGTGTGAGGAACCCAACCAGGATCAGACTCTCACCGGAGGGCCCACATCACCAAGGGGATGGGAACCAGGCAGGAGTGTCCTCACACCAGTGGGGCCACATCAGCCAAAGGTGAGGAACGCAGCACATGTGGCCTCAAACCAGAGGACACACATCACCAAGGGGCTAGGAGTGAGGCAGGTGTCTGGAGGGGCACATTTAACTGTAATTTCCCACCAGGAAGTGGAATGAACCAAAGTCTCAAAATGCCGTGCCGGACCCTGATTACGGCCTGAAGCAAACCTGCGGTTCTGTGGCCAGTTTTCAAGGAAACGAGTTAAGAAAGGAAATCACGGGCACTGTAATTCACAAACCTGCAGAGTTATAAATGACAGCTATTGGCAAAAATATACTGAAGTAAGTCTGCAAAGAGGACTTGAAAACGAGGCAGAATTGCAGGAATCATATTTCAGGAGGTAGATTGGAATTGCATTTAAAGCATGTGAAAAGCGGCAGATCTTTGACAGTGATGCACTTGGACCAAAGTGCGTAAACATTTTTTCCTGAATATATTCAGGAAAAAACACATATGCCCTTTTTGGCCAACCAAGCACTCGAGCAATGGAAATCCGCACTACAATGAAGTCTCATTTCCCATTCGTCAAAAGGGCCATCTGAAAAAAGTGTAAAAACCAGAAACACAGGACAGGCCATGGAGAACAGGGAGCCTTGTTATGCTGATGGGCGGGATGTAAATGCCAACAGCCACTCTGGAGAAGTGTATGGTGTTTCCTGAAACACCTAAGAAACAAAGCAACGGAGACTACGGCACTTCCACTTATGGTCTTATAGATCACGGAAATTAAAATCAAAAACAGACAGCCACCCCAAAGTGTCGGACGGCTCTGTTTACAAGAACCTCGTCTACGGAACAAGTTAAATATCCCAGAAAGCGAAAAATGGATAAAGAAGTGTGGTACGTACGTACAAATGAATATCACTCACCAATGAAATCTATTTCATCAGGCCCGTCGCGGCATAATGAGTGGATTCAGGTACGATGATTCTAAGTGAAATAAGTCACACAGAAAATGAAACATCATAAGTTATCACTAATACACGGAATGTAAACTTGGCTACACATGAACTGAATTACAAAACAGAACAGGGTCTCAAATTTAGAAAACCAACTTATGCTTGCTTAAGGGGAAAAGTGAGTTGGGGTGCTGCATAAAAGCAGAGATAGAAATTAGCACAGATACCTTTCCATAAGCCAAATATGTAATAGTCAAGACCTACGCCTTGCTCAACGAAATGGACTCAACACCTCATATTCAACGCCTAGGAATACACCTGACTAGTAAGAATCTTCAAACCCATGGATTTATATGTCTCCTTAAGACAATCAAGCGTGTGTACAGCTGCATGAACACAGCAGAGAAAATCCAATAAATCCCATTATCAAAATGAATTAGAAAAACAAAACACAATGAGAGTGAAATAGAGAGCAATTCTTAAATAATTCATTCAGGGCATGTGATGCAACCTGGATTTACCACATCTACATCCAGAGCTGGGTGAGACATAAGGCTGGACACTTCGGGCTGATAGCATTGGTGAGGTTCGGTGAGCAGACGCAGACCCTTTGAAGTCATCCTGCATGGTACCCATTCCATGGGTCCCAACTCTCCAGGTTTAAGGGATTCTTCCTTCAGCTAAAACATGCATGGGAAACGCAGAGTATCGACCGCCATGTGATTGGGAAATGTTTTCAAATGCATCACAGTTTTCGTCCCCTGGTACTCGGGTTCACCATTCCAGAGGCTTTACTAACACTCTCCCCACTTGGAGAGTCAGTGCCTTTAACCTCCTGTTTGGCACAGTTTGCAATTTCTGCGCAAGATGTACAGGAATAGGGAGAACCAATGAGAGACTAGCTGTAGGTGTCTGCACGGGCAAATGGAACGCTCATTTCACACCAGGAAGAGGAATTAACCATATGCTCAGCCTGCCCTGCCGGAAACAGATTAGGGCCTGAAGCAATCCTGCGGTTTTGTGGCCAGCTCACAAGAAAGAGAGTTGAAGAAAGGAGCTCAGGGGCACTGTAATTCACAAACCTGCAGAGTTATGAATGACAGCTATCGTACAAAAATGTACTGAAGTAAGTCTTCGAAGAGGACTGGAAAGCGGGGCAGAATTTCAGGAAAATGATTTCAGGGGGCAGACTGGAATTGCACTTAAAGCATAGGAAAATAGGCAGAATGTCGACAATGATGCACTTGGCCATAAAGGGCGTATGCGTTTTTTCCTGAATATATTCAGAAAAAAACGCATACGCCCTTTTTGGCCAACCCAGCAAGCGTGTAAAGGAAATCTGCACTACAATGAAGTCTCACTGCTCCCCGGTCAAAAGGGCCATCTGAAAAATGTGTAAAATCCAGAAAGGCAGGACAGGTCATGGAGAACAGGGAGCCTTGTTATGCTGATGGGTGGGATATAAATTGCCAACAGCCACTCTGGAGAAGTGTATGGTGTTTCCTGAAACACGTAGGAAACAAAGCAACACAGCCTATGGCACTTCCAAATATGGTCCTATAGTTTAGGGAAATTAAAATCAAAAACACACAGCCAGCCCAATGTTTGGGACGGCTCTGTTTACAACAACCTCGTCTACGGTACAAGTTAAATATCCCAGAAAGCAAACAATGCATAAAGATTTTGTGGTACGCACGTACAATGGAATATCACTCAGCTATGAAATCTACGTCATCAGGCCCATTGCGGCATAATGAGTGGATTCAGGTACGATGATTCTACGAGAAATAAGTCACACAGAAAAAGAAACATCATAAGATATCACTAATACACGGAATGTAAACTTGGCTACACATGAACTGAATTACAAAACAGAACAGGGTCTCAAATTTAGAAAAACAACTTATGCTTGCTTATGGGGAAAGGTGAGTTGGGGTGCTGCATAAAACCAGAGATTGAAATTAGCACAGATACCGTTTCATAAGGCAAATATATAATAGACAAGACCTACTCCTTGCTCAACGATATGGACTCAACAACACATATTCAACGCTTGGGAAGATACCTGACAAGTAAGCATCTTAAAACCCATTGATTTATATGTCTCCATAAGGAAATCAAGCGTGTGTACAGCGGCCTAAACGCAGCAGTGAACATCCGATAAATCCCATTATCAAAATAAATTTCAAAAACAAAACACAATGACAGTGAAATAGAGAGCAATTCTTAAATAATTCATTCAGGGCTTGTGATGCAACCTGGATTTACCACATCTACACCCAGAGCTGGGTGAGACATAAGGCTGGACACTTCGGGCTGATAGCATGGGTGAGGTTCGGTGAGCAAACGCAGACCCTTTGAAGTCATCCTGCATGGTACCCATTCCATGGGTCCCAACTTTCCAGGTTTAAGGGATTCTTCCTTCAGCTAAAACATGCATGGGAAACCCACAGTACAGTGCACTGTGTGACCGGGAAACGTTTTCAAATGCATCTCAGTTTTCGTCCCCTGGTACTCGGGTTCATCATTCCAGACGCTTTACTAACACTCTCCCCACTTGGAGAGTCAGTGCCATTAACCTCCTGTTTGGCACAGTTTGCAATTTCTGCGCAAGATGTACAGGAATAGGGAGAACCAATGAGAGACTAGCTGTAGGTGCCTGCACGGGCAAATGGAACGCTCATTTCCGACCAGGAAGAGGAATTAAACAAAGGCTCAGCGTTCCCCCCGGAAAGAGATTATGGCCTGAAGCAATCCTGCGGTTTTGCGGCCAGTTCACAAGAAAGCAAGTTGAAGAAAGATCTCAGGGGCAGTGTAATTCAGAAACCTGCAGAGTTATGAATGACAGCTATCGTCCAAAAATGTACTGAAGTAAGTCTTCAAAGAGGACTTGAAAGCGGGGCAGAATTTCAGGAAAACCATTTCAGGGGGTAGACGGGAATTGCACTTAAAGCATAGGAAAAGAGGCAGAATGTCGACAATGATGCACTTGGCCAAAAAGGGCGTATGCGTTTTTTCCTGAATATATTCAGGAAAAAACGCATACGCCCTTTTTGGCCAACCAAGCAAGCGTGTAAAGAAATCTGCACAACAATGAAGTCTCACTGCCCCCCGGTCAAAAGGGCCATCTGAAAAAAGTGTAAAATAAAGAAAGACAGGACAGGTCATGGAGAACACGGAGCCTTGTTATGCTGATGGGCGGGATGTAAATTGCCCACAGCCACTCTGGAGAAATGTATGGTGTATCCTGAAACACGTAGGAAACAAAGCAACACAGCCTATGTCACTTCCACTTATGGTCCTATAGCTTAGGGAAATTAAAATCAAAAACACACAGCCACCCAAAAGTTTGGGATGGCTCTGTTTACAAGAACCTTGTCTACGGTACAAGTTAAATATCCGAGAAAGGAAAAAATGGATAAAGAAGTTCTGGTACGCACGTACAATGGAATATCACTCAGCAAAGAAATCTACGTCTGCAGGCCCATAGCGGCATAATGAGTGGATTCAGGTACGATGATTCTACGAGAAATAAGTCACACAGAAAAAGAAACATCATAATATATCAGTAATACACGGAATGTAAACTTGGCTACACATAAACTGAATTACAAAACAGAACAGGGACTCAAATTTAGAAAACCAACTTATGCTTGCTTATGGGGAAAGGTGAGTTGGGGTGCTGCATAAAACCAGAGATTGAAATTAGCACAGATACCGTTCCATAAGCCAAATATATAATAGACAAGACCTACTCCTTGCTCAACGAAATGGACTCAACACCCCATATTCAACGCCTTTCAAGATACCTGACAAGTAAGAATCTTAAAACCCATGGATTTATATGTCTCCATAATAAAATCAAGCGTGTGTACAACGGCCTAAACGCAGCAGTGAAAATCCGATAAATCACATTATCAAAATAAATTTCAAAAACAAAACACAATGACAGTGAAATAGAGAGCAATTCTTAAATAATTCATACAGGGCTTGTGATGCAACCTGGATTTACCACATCTACACCTAGAGCTGAGTGAGACATAAGGTTCGACACTTTGGGCTGATAGCATTGGTGAGGTTCGGTGAGAAAATGCAGGCCATTTGAAGTCATACTGCATGGTACACATTGCATGGGTCCCACCTCTCCAGGTTTAAGGGATTCTTCCTTCAGGTAAAACACGCATGGGAAACCCAGAATATGGTCCACCGTGTGACCGGGAAACCTTTTTAAATGCATCTCAGTTTTCTTCCCCTCATACTCGGTTTTACCATTCCAGACGCTTTAATAACTCTTTCCCCAATTGGAGAGTCAGTGCCTTTAACCTCCTGTTTGGCACAGTTTGCATTTCTGAGCAAGATGAACAGGAATAGGGAGAACCAATGAGAGATTAGCTGTAGGTGTCTGCACGAGCAAATTTAACGCTCATTTCCCATCAGGAAGAGGAATTAGCCAAAGGCTCAACATGCCGTGCCGGAACCAGATTAGGGCCTGAAGCAATCCTGCGGTTTTGCGGCCAGCTCACAAGAAAGCGAGTTGAAGAATGGAGCTCAGGGGCACTGTAATTCACAAACCTGCAGAGTTATAAATGACAGCTATCGTCCAAAAATATATTGAAGTAAGGCTGCAAAGAGGACTTGAAGGCGGGGCAGAATTCCAGGAATACGATTTCAGGAGGTAGACGGGAAGTCCTCTGAAAGTATAGGAGAAGAGGCAGAACTTCGACAATGTTGCACTTGGTCAAAAAGGGCATATGCGTTTCTTCCAGGGTCCTCAGTAAAGAGGGTAGGAGGCTCCCAGCATGCTTCAGTGGCCAACAGAGGGCCTACGTCGCCAAGGCGACGTGAGCCATCCAGGCAGGAGTGACCTCACATCAGAGCGCCCACCTCACAGAAGGGTAAGGAACCCAGTCATGATCAGACTCTCACCAGAGTGCCCACATAAGCAAGGGGCTGGGAATCAGGCACGAGTGTCCTCACACCCGTGGGGCCACATCATCGAAAGTTGAGGTACCCAGCACATGTGGCCTCAAACCAGAAGACCCACATCACCATGGGTCTCAGAGCGAGGCAGGCAGGATTAACCTCAAAACACATGGCCCATTGTATAAAAAGGTGAGGAATCCAGCAGTTGGAACATCCCAGCAGGCGGCCCAGAGCACCGAGGCTATGGGATCCAGGCAGTGATGAACTCACAACAGAGGGCCCTCATCGTGATACTGTAAGCAACCCAGCCGTTGTGACCTCAGAGCACAAGGCCCACATCCCCATGGGGAAGGGAACCAAGCAGGAGTGTCATCGCACCAGTGGGCACACAACAGAAAATGTGGGGAGCCCAGCAGTTAGGGCCGGACGCCAGAGGACCCTCATCACTGAGGAGAGGAGGCTCCCAGCAAGCTCCAACTGCTACCAGAGGGCCGACGTCGCCAATGCGGGGTGTGCCAGCCAGGCAGGAGTGACCTCAGAGCAGAGGGCCAACCACACAAAAGTGTGAGGAACCCAAAGAGGATCAGACTCTCACCAGAGGGCCCACATCACCAAGGGAATGGAAACCAGGCAGGAGTGTCCTCACACCAGTGGGGCCACATCACCGAAATGTGACGGACCCAGCACACGTGGCCTCAAACTACAGGACACACATCACCAAGGGGCTGGGAGTGAGGCAGGCAGGAGGAGCCTCAAAACAGAGGGCCCATTGCGTAAAAAAGGTGAGGAATCCCGCAGTTGGAACCTCCCAGCAGGCGGCCAGGAGCAGCGAGGCTATGGGATCCAGGCCTGACTGAACTCAAAACAGAGGGCCCACATTCTGACACTGTGAGCAACCCAGCCGTTGGGACCACAGAGCAGAAAGCCCACATCCCCTAGGGAAGGGACCCTGGCTGGAGTGTACTCACACGACAGGGCGCACATCAGAAAATTTTGGGAGCCCATGAGTTAGGGCCTGACGCCAGAGGGCCCTCATTACCGAGGGGAGGAGACTCCCAGCAGGCACCAACTCCCAACTGAGGGCCCACATCGCCAACGTGACGTGTGCCAGCCAGGCAGGAGTGACCTCACAGCAGAGGGCCCACCTCCCAGAAGTGTGAGGAATCCAGACAGGATCAGACTCTCACAAGAGGGCCCCAATCACCAAGGGGATGGGAACCAGGCAGGAGTGTCCTCACACCAGTGGGGCCACATCAATAAAGGTGAGGAAACCGGTACATGTGGCCTTCAACCAGAGGACCTACATCACAAAGGGGCTGGGAGTGAGTCAGGAAGTAGGAGCATAAAAACACAGGACCCAAAGAATAAAAAAGGTAAGGAATCCAGCAGTAGGAACCTCCCAGCAGTCGGCTCAGAGCACAGAGTCTATGGGATCTAGGCCTGAGTGAACTAACACCAGAGAGACAACATCATGAAACGGTGAACAACACAGGTGTTGGGACCTTAGAGCAGAAGGCCCACATGCCCATGGGGATGGGAACCTCGCAGGAGTGTCCTCGCACCACTTAGCACGTATCAGAAAATGTGGGTACCCAGCAGTTAGGGCCTGACGCTAGAGGGCCCCCATCACCGAGGGGAGGAGGCTCCCAGCAGGCTCCAAGTGCCACAAGAGGGCCGATGTTGCCCAGGTGGGGTGTGCCAGCCAGGCAGGAGTGACCTCACAGCAGAGGGCCCACCTCACAGAAGGGTGAGGAACCCAGCCAGGATCAGACTCTCACCAGAGGGCCCACATCATCAAGGGGATAGGAAGCAGGCAGGAGTGTCCTCACACCAGTGTGGCCACATCATCCAAAGGCGAGGGACCCAGCACACGTGGCCTCACACCAGAGGACACACATCACCAAGGGACTGGGAGTGAGGCAGGCAGGAGGAGTCTCAAAACAGAGGGTCCATAGAAGAAAAAAGGTGAGGAATCCCGCAGTTGGAACCTCCCAGCAGGTGGCCAGGATCAGCGAGGCTATGGCATCCAGGTCGGAGAGAACTCACAGCAGAGGGCCCTCATCATGAAACTGAGCAACCCACGGTTGGGACCTCAGAGCAGAAGGCCCACATTCCCATGGGGTTGGGAACCTGGCACGAGTGTACTCGAACCACAGGGCGCATATCAGAAAATATTGGGAGCCCAGGAATTAGGGCCTGACGCCAGAGGGCCCTCATTACCGAGGGCAGGAGACACCCAGCAGGCACCAAATCCCACCAGAGGGCCGACTTCGCCAAGGCGGGGTGTGCCAGCCAGGCAGGAGTGACGTCAGAGAAGAGGGCCCACCTCACAGAAGTGTGAGGAACCCAACCAGGATCAGACTCTCACCGGATGGCCCACATCACCAAGGGGATGGGAACCAGGCAGGAGTGTCCTCACACCAGTGGGGCCACATCAGCCAAAGGTGAGGAACCCAGCACATGTGGCCTCAAACCACAGGACACACATCACCAAGGGGCTGGGAGTGAGGCAGGTGTCCGGAGGGGCACATTTAACTCTAATTTCCCACCAGGAAGAGGAATTAACCAAAGGCTCAGAGTGCCGTGCCAGACCCTGATTATGGCCTAAAGCAAACCTGCGGTTCTGTGGCCAGCTTTCAAGGAAACGAGTTAAGAAAGGAAATCACAGGCACTGTAATTCACAAACCTGCAGAGTTATAAATGACAGCTATCGTCCAAAAATGTATTGAAGTAAGTCTTCGAAGAGGACTTGATAGCGGGGCAGAATTTCAGGAAAACGATTTCAGGGGGTAGACTGGAATTGTACTAACAGCATAGATAAAGAGGCAGAATGTCGACAATGATGCACTTGGCCAAAAAGGGCGTATGCGTTTTTTCCTGAATATATTCAGGACAAAACACATACGCCCTTTTTGGCCAACCAAGCAAGCGTGTAATGGAAATCTGCACTACAATGAAGTCTCCCTGCCCCCCGGTCAAAAGGGCCATCTGAAAAAAATGTAAAATCCAGAAAGTCAAGACAGGTCATGGAGAACATGGAGCCTTGTCATGCTGATGGGCGGGATGTAAATTGCCAACAACCACTCTGGAGAAGTGTATGGTGTTTCCAGAAACACGTAGGAAACAAAGCAACACAGCCTATGGCACTTCCACTTATGGTCCTATAGCTTAGGGAAATTAAAATCAAAATCACACAGCCACCCCAGAGTTTGGGACGGCTCTGTTTACAAGAACCTCGTCTATGGTACAAGTAAAATATCCCAGAAAGCAAAAAATGGATAAAGAAGTTGTGGTACGCACGTACAATGGAATATCACTCAACAATGAAATCTACGTCATCAGGCCCGTAGCGGCATAATGAGTGGATTCAGGTACGATGATTCTACGAGAAATAAGTCACACAGAAAAAGAAACATCATAAGATATCACTAATACACGAAATGTAAACTTGGCTACCCATGAACTGAATTACAAAACAGAACAGGGTCTCAAATTCAGAAAACCAACTTATGCTTGCTTATGGGGAAAGGTGAGTTGGGGTGCTGCATAAAACCAGAGATTGAAATTAGCACAGATACCGTTCCATAAGCCAAATATATAATAGACAAGACCTACTCCTTGCTCAACGAAATGGACTCAACACCCCATATTCAACGCCTGGCAAGATACCTGACAAGTAAGAATCTTAAAACCCATGGATTTATATGTCTCCATAAGGAAATCAAGCGTGTGTACAGCGGCCTAAACGCAGCAGTGAAAATCCGATAAATCCCATTATCAAAATAAATTTCAAAAACAAACAAAATGACAGTGAAATAGAGAGCAATTCTTAAATAATTCATTCAGGGCTTGTGATGCAACCTGGATTTCCCACATCTACACCCAGAGCTGGGTGAGACATAAGGCTGGACACTTCGGGCTGATAGCATTGGTGAGGTTCGTTGAGCAAACGCAGACCCTTTGAAGTCATACTGCATGGTACCCATTTCATGGGTTCCAAATTTCCAGGTTTAAGGGATTCTTCCTTCAGCTAAAACATGCATGGGAAACCCATAGTATGGTCCACCGTGTGATTGGGAAACGTTTTCAAATGCATCTCAGTTTTCGTCCCCTGGTACTCGGGTTCACCATTCCAGACGCTTTACTAACACTCTCCCCACTTGGAGAGTCAGTGCATTTAACCTCCTGTTTGGCACACTTTGCAATTTCTGCGCAAGATGAACAGGAATAGGGAGAAGCAATGAGAGACTAGCTGTAGGTGTCTGCACGGGCAAATGGAACGCTCATTTCCGACCAGGAAGAGGAATTCAACAAAGGCTCAGCGTGCCCTGCCGGAAAGAGACTTTGCCCTGAAGCAATCCTGCGGTTTTGCGGCCAGCTCACAAGAAAAGGAGTTGAAGAAAGGAGCTCAGGGGCACTGTAATTCACAAACCTGCAGAGTTATGAATGACAGCTATCGTCCAAAAATGTATTGAAGTAAGTCTTCGAAGAGGACTTGAAAGCGGGGCAGAATTTCAGGAAAACGATTTCAGGGGGTAGACTGGAATTGTACTAAAAGCATAGGAAAAGAGGCAGAATGTCGACAACGATGCACTTGGCCCAAAAGGGCGTATGCGTTTTTTCCTGAATATATTCAGGAAACAACGCATACGCCCTTTTTGGCCAACCAAGCAAGCGTGTAAAGGAAATCTGTACTACAATGAAGTCTCACTGCCCCCCCGGTCAAAAGAGACATCTGAAAAAAGAGTAAAATCCAGAAAGGCAGGACAGGTCATGGAGAACAGGGAGCCTTGTCATGCTGATGGGCGGGATGTAAATTGCCAACAACCACTCTGGAGAAGTGTATGGTGTTTCCAGAAACACGTAGGAAACAAAGCAACACAGCCTATGGCACTTCCACTTATGGTCCTATAGCTTAGGGAAATTAAAATCAAAAACACACAGCCACCCCAGAGTTTGGGACGGCTCTGTTTACAAGAACCTCGTCTACGGTACAAGTAAAATATCCCAGAAAGTAAAAAATGGATAAAGAAGTTGTGGTACGCACGTACAATGTAATATCACACAGCAATGAAATCTACGTCATCAGGCCCGTAGCGGCATAATGAGTGGATTCAGGTATGATGATTCTACGAGAAATAAGTCACACAGAAAAAGAAACATCATAAGATATCACTAATACACGGAATGTAAACTTGGCTACCCATGAACTGAATTACAAAACAGAACAGGGTCTCAAATTCAGAAAACCAACTTATGCTTGCTTATGGGGAAAGGTGAGTTGGGGTGCTGCATAAAACCAGAGATTGAAATTAGCACAGATACCGTTCCATAAGCCAAATATATAATAGAGAAGACCTACTCCTTGCTCAAGGAAATGGACTCAACACCCCATATTCAACGCCTGGCAAGATACCTGACAAGTAAGAATCTTAAAACCCATGGATTTATATGTCTCCATAAGGAAATCAAGCGTGTGTACAGCGGCCTAAACGCAGCAGTGAAAATCCGATAAATCCCATTATCAAAATAAATTTCAAAAACAAAACACAATGACAGTGAAATAGAGAGCAATTCTTAAATAATTCATTCAGGGCTTGTGATGCAACCTGGATTTCCCACATCTACACCCAGAGCTGGGTGAGACATAAGGCTGGACACTTCGGGCTGATAGCATTGTTGAGGTTCGCTGAGCAAACGCAGACCCTTTGAAGTCATACTGCATGGTACCCATTCCATGGGTTCCAAATTTCCAGGTTTAAGGGATTCTTCCTTCAGCTAAAACATGCATGGGAAACCCAGAGTATGGTACACCGTGTGATTCGGAAACGTTTTCAAATGCATCTCAGTTTTCGTCCCCTGGTACTCGGGTTCACCATTCCAGACGCTTTACTAACACTCTCCCCACTTGGAGAGTCAGTGCCATTAACCTCCTGTTTGGCACAGTTTGCAATTTCTGCGCAAAATGTACAGGAATAGGGAGAACCAATGAGAGACTAGCTGTTGGTGCCTGCACGGGCAAAAGGAACACTCATTTCCGACCAGGAAGAGGAATTAAACAAAGGCTCAGCATGCCCTGCCGGAAAGAGATTATGGCCTGAAGCAATCCTGCGGTTTTGCGGCCAGCTCACAAGAAAGCGAGTTGAAGACATGAGCTCAGGGGCACTGTAATTCACAAACCTGCAGAGTTATGAATGACAGCTATCGTCCAAAAATGTATTGAAGTAAGTCTTCGAAGAGGACTTGAAAGCGGGGCAGAATTTCAGGAAAACGATTTCAGGGGGTAGACTGGAATTGCACTTAAAGCATAGGAAAAGAGGCAGAATGTCGACAATGATGCACTTGGCCAAAAAGAGCGTATGCGTTTTTTCCTGAATATATTCAGGAAAAAACGCACACGCCCTTTTTGGCCAACCAAGCAAGCCTGTAAAGGAAATCTGCACTACAATGAAGTCTCACTGCCCCCCGGACAAAAAGGCCATCTGAAAAAAGTGTAAAATCCAGAAAGGCAGGACAGGTCATGGAGAACAGGGAGCCTTGTTATGCTGATGGGCGGATTTAAATTGCCAACAGCCACTCTGGAAAAGTGTATGGTGTTTCCTGAAACATGTAGGAAACAAAGCAACACAGCCTATGGCACTTCCACTTATGGTCCTATAGCTTAGGGAAATTAAAATCAAAAACACACAGCCACCCCAAAGTTTGGGATGGCTCTGTTTACAAGAACCTCATCTATGGTAGCAGTTAAATATCCCAGAAAGCATAAAATGGATAAAGAAGTTGTGGTACGCACGTACAATGGAATATCACTCAGCAATAAAATCTACGTCATCAGGACCGTAGCGGCATAATGAGTGGATTCAGGTACGATGATTCTATGAGAAATAAGTCAGACAGAAAAAGAAACATCATAATATATCAGTAATACACGGAATGTAAACTTGGCTACCCATGAACTGAATTACAAAACAGAACAGGGTCTCAAATTTAGCAAACCAACTTATGCTTGCTTATGGGGAAAGGTCAGTTGGGATGCTGCATAAAACCAGAGATTGAAATTAGCACAGATACCGTTCCATAAGCCAAATATATAATAGACAAAACCTACTCCTTGCTCAACGAAATGGACTCAAAACCCTATATTCAACGCCTGGGAAGATACCTGACAAGTAAGAATCTTAAAACCCATGGATTTATATGTGTCCATAAGGAAATCATGCGTGTGTACAGCGGCCTAAACGCAGCAGTGAAAATCCGATAAATCCCATTATCAAAATAAATTTCAAAAACAAAACACAATGACAGTGAAATAGAGAGCAATTCTTAAATAACTCATTCAGGGCTTGTGATGCAACCTGGATTTACCACATCTACACCCAGAGCAGGGTGAGACATATGGCTGGGCACTTCGGGCTGATAGCATTGGTGAGGTATGATGAGCAAACGCAAACCCTTTGAAGTCATACTGCATGGTACCCATTCCATGGGTCCCAACTCTCAAGGTTTAAGGGATTCTTCCTTCAGCTAAAACATGCATGGGAAACCCATACAGTGCACTGTGTGACTGGGAAACGTTTTCAAATGCATCTCAGTTTTCGTCCCCTGGTACTCGGGTTCACCATTCCAGACGCTTTACTAACACTCTGCCCACTTGGAGAGTCAGTGCCATTAACCTCCTGTTTGGCACAGTTTGCAATTTCTGTGCAAGATGAACAGGAATAGGGAGAACCAATGAGAGACTAGCTCTAGGTGTCTGCACGGGCAAATGGAACGCTCATTTCCGACGAGGAAGAGGAATTAACCAAAGGCTCAGCGTGCCCTGCCGGAAAGAGATTATGGCCTGAAGCAATCCTGCGGGTTTGCGGCCACCTCACAAGAAAGCGAGTTGAAGAAAGGAGTTCAGGGGTACTGCAATTCACAAACCTGCAGAGTTATGAATGACAGCTATCGTCCAAAAATGTATTGAAGTAAGTCTTCGAAGAGGACTTGAAAGCGGGGCAGAATTTCAGGAAAACGATTTCAGGGGGTAGACTGGAATTGCACTTAAAGCATAGGTAAGAGGCAGAATGTCGACAATGATGCACTTGGCCAAAAAGGGCGTATGCGTTTTTTCCTGAATATATTCAGGTAAAAAACTGATACGCACTTTTTGGCCAACCAAGCAAGCGTGTAAAGGAAATCTGCACTACAATGAAGTCTCACTGCCCCACGGTCAAAAGGGCCATCTGAAAAAAGTGCAAGATCCAGAAAGGCAGGACAGGTCATGGAGAACAGGGAGCCTTGTTATGCTGATGGGCGGGATATAAATTGCCAACAGCCACTCTGGAGAAGTGTATGGTGTATCCTGAATGATGAAGGAAACAAAGCAACACAGCCTATGGCACTTCCACTTATGGTCCTATAGCTTAGGGAAATTAAAATCAAAAACACACAGCCACCCCAAAGTTTGGGATGGCTCTGTTTACAAGAACCTTGTCTACAGTACAAGTTAAATATCCGAGAAAGGAAAAAATGGATAAAGAAGTTCTGGTACGCACGTACAATGGAATATCACTCAGCAATGAAATCTACTTCTTCAGGACCATAGCGGCATAATGAGTGGATTCAGGTACGATGATTCTACGAGAAATAAGTCACACAGAAAAAGAAACATCATAAGATATCACTAATACACGGAATGTAAAGTTGGCTACACATGAACTGAATTACAAAACAGAACAGGGTCTCAAATTTAGAAAACCAACTTATGCTTGCTTATGGGGAAAGGTGAGTTGGGGTGCTGCATAAAACCAGAGATTGAAATTAGCACAGATACCGTTCCATAAGCCAAATATATAATAGACAAGCCCTACTCCTTGCTCAACGAAATGGACTCAACACCCCATATTCAACGTCTGGCAAGATACCTGACAAGTAAGAATCTTAAAACCCATGGATTTATTTGTCTCCATAAGGAAATCAAGCGTGTGTACAGCGGCCTAAACGCAGCAGTGAAAATCCGATAAATCCCATTATCAAAATAAATTTCAAAAACAAAACACAATTTCAGTGAAATTGAGAGCAATTCTTAAATAATTCATTCAGGGCTTGTGATGCAACCTGGATTTACCACATCTACACCCAGAGCTGGGTGAGACATAAGGCTGGACACTTCGGGCTGATAGCATTGGTGAGGTTCGGTGAGCAAACGCAGACCCTTTGAAGTCATACTGCATGGTACCCATTCCATGGGTCCCAACTCTCCAGGTTTAAGGGATTCTTCCTTCAGCTAAAACATGCATGGGAAACCCAGACTATCGTCCGCCGTTGATTGGGAAACGTTTTCAAATGCATCTCAGTTTTCGTCCCCTGGTACTCGGGTTCACCATTCCAGACGCTTTACTAACACTCTCCCCACTTGGAGAGTCAGTGCCTTTAACCTCCTGTTTGGCACAGTTTGCAATTTCTGCGCAAGATGAACAGGCATAGGGAGAACCAATGAGAGACTAGCTGTTGGCGTCTGCACGGGCAAATGGAACGCTCATTTCCCACCAGGAAGAGGAATTAACCAAAGGCTCAGCGTGCCCTGCCGGAAAAAGATTAGGGCCTGAAGCAATCCTACGGTTTTGCGGCCAGCTCACAAGAAAGCGAGTTGAAGAAAGGAGTTCAGGGGCACTGTAATTCACAAACATGCAGAGTTATGAATGACAGGTATCGTCCAAAAATGTACTGAAGTATGTCTTCGAAGAGGACTTGAAAGCGGGGCAGAATTTCAGGAAAACGATTTCAGGGGGTAGACTGGAATTGCACTTAAAGCATAGGAAAAGAGGCAGAATGTCGACAATGATGCACTTGGCCAAAAAGGGCGTATGCGTTTTTTCCTGAATATATTCAGGAAAAAACGCATACGCACTTTTTGGCCAACCAAGCAAGCGTGTAAAGGAAATCTGCACTACAATGAAGTCTCACTGCCCCCCAGTCAAAAAGGCCATCTGAAAAAAGTGTAAAATCCAGAAAGGCAGGACAGGTCTTGGAGAACAGGGAGCCTTGTTATGCTGATGGGCGGGATGTAAATTGCCAACAGCCACTCTGGAGAAATGTATGGTGTTTCCAGAAACACGTGGGAAACAAAGCAACACAGCCTATGTCACTTCCACTATGGTCCTATAGCTTAGGGAAATTAAAATCAAAAACACACAGCCACCCCAGAGTTTGGGATGGCTCTGTTTACAGGAACCTCGTCTACGGTACAAGTAAAATATCCCAGAAAGTAAAAAATGGATAAAGAAGTTGTGGTACGCACGTACAATGGAATATCACTCAGCAATGAAATCTACGTCATCAGGCCCGTAGCGGCATAATGAGTGGATTCAGGTATGATGATTCTACGAGAAATAAGTCACACAGAAAAAGAAACATCATAAGATATCACTAATACACGGAATGTAAACTTGGCTACCCATGAACTGAATTACAAAACAGAAGAGGGTCTCAAATTTAGAAAACCAACTTATGCTTGCTTATGGGGAAAGGTGAGTTGGGGTGCTGCATAAAACCAGAGATTGAAGTTAGCACAGATACCGTTCCATAAGCCAAATATATAATAGACAAGACCTACTCCTTGCTCAACGAAATGGACTCAACACCCCATATTCAACGCCTGGCAAGATACCTGACAAGTAAGAATCTTAAAACCCATGGATTTATATGTCTACATAAGGAAATCAAGCGTGTGTACAGCGGCCTAAACACAGCAGTGAAAATCCGATAAATCCCATTATCAAAATAAATTTCAAAAACAAAACAAAATGACAGTGAAATAGAGAGCAATTCTTAAATAATTCATTCAGGGCTTGTGATGCAACCTGGATTTCCCACATCTACACCCAGCGCTGGGTGAGACATAAGTCTGGACACTCCAGGCTGATAGCATTGGTGAGGTTCGGTGAGCAAACGCAGACCCTTTGAAGTCATACTGCATGTTACCCATTCCATGGGTTCCAAATTTCCAGGTTTAAGGGATTCTTCCTTCAGCTAAAACATGCATGGGAAACACATAGTATGGTCCACCGTGTGATTGGGAAACGTTTTCAAAAGCATCTCAGGTTTCGTCCCCTGGTACTCGGGTTCACCATTCCAGACGCTTTACTAACACTCTCCCCACTTGGAGAGTCAGTGCATTTAACCTCCTGTTTGGCACACTTTGCAATTTCTGCGCAAGATGAACAGGAATAGGGAGAAGCAATGAGAGACTAGCTGTAGGTGTCTGCACGGGCAAATGGAACACTCATTTCCCACCAGGAAGAGGAATTAAACAAAGGCTCAGTGTGCCCTGCTGTAAAGAGATTAGGGCCTGAAGCAATCCTGCGGTTTTGCGGCCAGCTCACAAGAAAGCGAGTTGAAGAAAGGAGCTCAGGGGCAGTGTAATTCAGAAACCTGCAGAGTTATGAATGACAGCTATCATCCAAAAATGTATAGAAGTAAGTCTTCGAAGAGGACTTGAAAGCGGGGCAGAATTTCAGTAAAACGATTTCAGGGTGTAGACTGGAATTGCACTTAAAGCATAGGAAAAGAGGCAGAATGTCGACAATGATGCACTTGGCCAAAAACGGCGTATGCGTTTTTTCCTGAATATATTCAGGAAACAACGCATACGCCCTTTTTGGCCAACCAAGCAAGCCTGTAAAGGAAATCTGCACTACAATGAAGTCTCACTGCCCCCCGGTCAAAAGGGCCATCTGAAAAAAGTGTAAAATCCAGAAAGGCAGGACAGGTCATGGAGAACAGTGAGCCTTGTTATG
This sequence comes from Delphinapterus leucas, assembly GCF_059928025.1. Taxonomy (NCBI): domain Eukaryota; kingdom Metazoa; phylum Chordata; class Mammalia; order Artiodactyla; family Monodontidae; genus Delphinapterus; species Delphinapterus leucas. The sequence goes on from NW_028322237.1 coordinate 3,484,513, forward strand.
CTGATGGGCGGATTTAAATTGCCAACAGCCACTCTGGAAAAGTGTATGGTGTTTCCTGAAACACGTAGGAAACAAAGCAACACAGCCTATGTCACTTCCACTTATGGTCCTATAGCTTAGGGAAATTAAATTCAAAAACACAGAGCCACCCCAAAGTTTGGGATGGCTCTGTTTACAAGAACCTCATCTACGGTAGAAGTTAAATATCCGAGAAAGCATAAAATGTATAAAGAAGTTGTGGTACGCACGTACAATGGAATATCACTCAGCAATGAAATCTACGTCATCAGGACCGTAGCGGCATAATGAGTGGATTCAGGTACGATGATTCTATGAGAAATAAGTCAGACAGAAAAAGAAACATCATAAGTTATCACTAATACACGGAATGTAAACTTGGCTACCCATGAACTGAACTTCAAAACAGAACAGGGTCTCAAATTTAGCAAACCAACTTATGCTTGCTTATGGGGAAAGGTCAGTTGGGATGCTGCATAAAACCAGAGATTGAAATTAGCACAGATACCGTTCCATTAGCCTAATATATAATAGACAAAACCTACTCCTTGCTCAACGAAATGGACTCAACAACCTATATTCAACGCCTGGGAAGATACCTGACAAGTAAGAATCTTAAAACCCATGGATTTATATGTCTCCATAAGGAAATCAAGCGTGTGTACAGTGGCCTAAAAGCAGCAGTGAAAATCCGATAAATCCCATTATCAAAATGAATTTCAAAAACAAAACACAATGACAGTGAAATAGAGAGCAATTCTTAAATAATTCATTCAGGGCTTGTGATGCAACCTGGATTTACCACATCTACACCCAGAGCTGGGTGAGACATAAGGCTGGACACTTCGGGCTGATAGCATTGGTGAGGTTCGGTGAGCAAACGCAGACCCTTTGAAGTCACACTGCATGGTACCCATTCCATGGGTCCCAACTCTCCAGGTTTAAGGGATTCTTCCTTCAGCTAAAACATGCATGGGAAACCCAGAGTATGGTCCACCATGTGATTGGGAAACGTTTTCAAATGCATCTCAGTTTTCGTCCCCTGGTACTCGGGTTCAACATTTGAACGCTTTACTAACACTCTCCCCACTTGGAGAGTCAGTGCCATTAACCTCCTGTTTGGCACAGTTTGCAATTTCTGCGCAAGATGAACAGGAATAGGGAGAAGCAATGAGAGACTAGCTGTTGGTGTCTGCACGGGCAAATGGAACGCTCATTTCCCACCAGGAAGAGGAATTAACCAAAGGCTCAGCGTGCCCTGCGGGAAAGAGATTAGGGCCTGAAGCAATCCTGCGGTTTTGCGGCCAGCTCACAAGAAAGCGAGTTGAAGAAATGAGCTCAGGGGCACTGTAATTCACAAACCTGCAGAGTTATGAATGACAGCTATCATCCAAAAATGTATTGAAGTAAGTCTTCGAAGAGGACTTGAAAGCGGGGCAGAATTTCAGGAAAACGATTTCAGGGGGTAGACTGGAATTGTACTAAAAGCATAGGAAAAGAGGGAGAATGTCGACAATGATGCACTTGGCCAAAAAGGGCGTATGCGGTTTTTCCTGAATATATTCAGGAAAAAACGCATACGCCCTTTTTGGCCAACCAAGCAAGCGTGTAAAGGAAATCTGCACTACAGTGAAGTCTCACTGCCCCCCGGTCAAAAGGGCCATCTGAAAAAAATGTAAACTCCAGAAAGTCAGGACAGGTCATGGAGAACAGGGAGCCTTGTCATGCTGATGGGCGGGATGTAAATTGCCAACAACCACTCTGGAGAAGTGTATGGTGTTTCCAGAAACACGTACGAAACAAAGCAACACAGCCTATGGCACTTCCACTTATGGTCCTATAGCTTAGGGAAATTAAAATCAAAAACACACAGGCACCCCAGAGTTTGGGACGGCTCTGTTTACAAGAACCTCGTCTACGGTACAAGTAAAATATCCCAGAAAGCAAAAAATGGATAAAGAAATTGTGGTACGCACGTACAATGGAATATCACTCAGCAAAGAAATCTACGTCTTCAGGCCCGTAGCGGCATAATGAGTGGATTCAGGTACGATGATTTTACGAGAAATACGTCACACAGAAAAAGAAACATCATAATATATCAGTAATACACGGAATGTAAACTTGGCTACACATAAACTGAATTACAAAACAGAAGAGGGTCTCAAATTTAGAAAACCAACTTATGCTTGCTTATGGGGAAAGGTGAGTTGGGGTGCTGCATAAAACCAGAGATTGAAATTAGCACAGATACCGTTCCATAAGCCAAATATATAATAGACAAGCCCTACTACTTGCTCAACGAAATGGACTCAACACACCATATTCAACGCCTGGCAAGATACCTGACAAGTAAGAATCTTAAAACCCATGGATTTATATGTCTCCTTAAGGAAATCAAGCGTGTGTACAGCGGTCTAAACGCAGCAGTGAAAATCCGATAAATCCCATTATCAAAATAAATTTCAAAAACAAAACACAATGACAGTGAAATAGAGAGCAATTCTTAAATAATTCATTCAGGGCTTGTGATGCAACCTGGATTTACCACATCTACACCCAGAGCTGGGTGAGACATAAGGCTGGGCACTTCGGGCTGATAGCATTGGTGAGGTTCGGTGAGCAAACGCAGACCCTTTGAAGTCATACTGCATGGTACCCATTCCATGGGTCCCAACTCTCCAGGTTTAAGGGATTCTTCCTTCAGCTAAAACATGCATTGGAAACCCAGACTATCGTCCACCGTGTGATTGGGAAACGTTTTCAAATGCATCTCAGATTTCGTCCCCTGATACTCGGGTTCACCATTCCAGACGCTTTACTAACACTCTCCCCACTTGGAGAGTCAGTGCCTTTAACCTCCTGTTTGGCACAGTTTGCAATTTCTGCGCAAGATGAACAGGCATAGGGAGAACCAATGAGAGACTAGCTGTTGGTGTCTGCACGGGCAAATTGAACGCTCATTTCCCACCATTAAGAGGAATTAACCAAAGGCTCAGCGTGCCCTGCTGGAAACAGATTAGGGCCTGAAGCAATCCTGCGGTTTTGCGGCCAGCTCACAAGAAAACGAGTTGAAGAAAGGAGCTCAGGGGCACTGTAATTCACAAACCTGCAGAGTTATGAATGTCAGCTATCGTCCAAAAATATACTGAAGTAAGTCTTCAAAGAGGACTTGAAAGCGGGGCAGAATTTCAGGAAAACGATTTCAGGGGGTAGACTGGAATTGCACTTAAAGCATAGGAAAAGAGGCAGAATGTCGACAATGATGCACTTGGCCAAAAAGGGCGTATGCGTTTTTTCCTGAATATATTCAGGAAAAAACGCATACGCCCTTTTTGGCCAACCAAGCAAGCGTGTAAAGGAAATCTGCACTACAATGAAGTCTCACTGCCCCCCGGTCAAAAGGGCCATCTGAAAAAAGTGTAAAATCCAGAAAGACAGGACAGGTCATGGAGAACAGGGAGCCTTGTTATGCTGATGGGCGGGATGTAAATTGCCGACAGCCACTCTGGAGAAATGTATGGTGTATCCTGAAACACGTAGGAAACAAAGCAACACAGCCTATGTCACTTCCATTTATGGTCCTATAGCTTAGGGAAATTAAAATCAAAAACACACAGCCACCCCAAAGTTTGGGATTGCTCTGTTTAAAGAACCTCGTCTACGGTAGAAGTTAAATATCCGAGAAAGGAAAAAATGGATAAAGAAGTTCTGGTACGCATGTACAATGGAATATTACTCAGCAAAGAAATCTACGTCTTCAGGCCCATAGCGGCATAATGACTGGATTCAGGTACGATGATTCTACGAGAAATAAGTCACACAGAAAAAGAAACATCATAATATATCAGTAATACACGGAATGTAAACTTGGCTACACATAAACTGAGTTACAAAACAGAACAGGGTCTCAAATTTAGAAAACCAACTTATGCTTGCTTACGGGGAAAGGTGAGTTGGGGTGCTGCATAAAACCAGAGATTGAAATTAGCACAGATACCGTTCCATAAGCCAAATATATAATAGACAAGACCTACTCCTTGCTCAACGAAATGGACTCAACACCCCATATTCAAAGCCTTGCAAGATACCTGACAAGTAAGAATCTTAAAACCCATGGATTTATATGTCTCCATAATGAAATCAAGGGTGTGTACAACGGCCTAAACGCAGCAGTGAAAATCCGATAAATCCCATTATCAAAATAAATTTCAAAAACAAAACACAATGACAGTGAAATAGAGAGCAATTCTTAAATAATTCATTCAGGGCTTGTGATGCAACCTGGATTTACCACATCTACACCCAGAGCTGGGTGAGATATAAGGCTGGACACCTCGGGCTGATAGCATTGGTGAGGTTCGGTGAGCAAACGCAGACCCTTTGAAGTCATACTGCATGGTACCCATTCCATGGGTCCCAACTCTCCAGGTTTAAGGGATTCTTCCTTCAGCTAAAACATGCATGGGAAACCCACAGTACAGTGCACTGTGTGACCGGGAAACGTTTTCAAATGCATCTCAGTTTTCGTCCCCTGGTACTCGGGTTCACCATTCCATACGCTTTACTAACACTCTCCCCACTTGGAGAGTCAGTGCATTTAACCTCCTGTTTGGCACAGTTTGCAATTTCTGCGCAAGATGAACAGGCATAGGGAGAACCAATGAGAGACTAGCTGTTGGTGTCTGCACGGGCAAATTGAACGATCATTTCCCACCAGGAAGTGGAATTAAACAAAGACTCAGCGTGCCCGGCCGGAAATATATTACGGCCTGAAGCAATCCTGCGGTTTTGCGGCCAGCTCACAAGAAAAGGAGTTGAAGACATGAGCTCAGGGGCACTGTAATTCACAAACCTGCAGAGTTATGAATGACAGCTATCGTTCAAAAATGTACTGAAGTAAGTCTTCAAAGAGGACTTGAAAGCGGGGCAGAATTTCAGGAAAACGATTTCAGGGGGTAGACTGGAATTGCACTTAAAGCATAGGAAAAGAGGCAGAATGTCGACAGCGATGCACTTGGCCAAAAAGGGCGTATGCGTTTTTTCCTGAATATATTCAGGAAAAAACGCATACGCCCTTTTTGGCCAACCAAGCACGCGTGTAAAGGAAATCTGCACTACAATGAAGTCTCACTGCCCCCCGGTCAAAAGGGCCATCTGAAAAAAGTGTTAAATCCAGAAAGGCAGGACAGGTCTTGGAGAACAGGGAGCCTTGTTATGCTGATGGGCGGGATGTAAATTGCCAACAGCCACTCTGGAGAAATGTATGGTGTATCCTGAAACACGTAGGAAACAAAGCAACACAGCCTATGTCACTTCCAATATGGTCCTATAGCTTAGGGTAATTAAAATCACAAACACACAGCCACCCCAAAGTTTGGGATGGCTCTGTTTACAAGAACCTTGTCTACGGTACAAGTTAAATATCCAAGAAAGGAAAAAATGGATAAAGAAGTTCTGGTACGCACGTACAATGGAGTATCACTCAGCAAAGAAATCTACGTCTTCAGGCCCATAGCGGCATAATGAGTGGATTCAGGTACGATGATTCTAAGAGAAATACGTCACCCAGAAAAAGAAACATTATAATATATAAGTAATACACGGAATGTAAACTTGGCTACACATAAACTGAATTACAAAACAGAACAGGGTCTCAAATTTAGAAAACCAACTTATGCTTGCTAATGGGGAAAGGTGAGTTGCGGTGCTGCATAAAACCAGAGATTGAAATTAGCACAGATACCGTTCCATAAGCCAAATATATAATAGACAAGACCTACTCCTTGCTCAACGAAATGGACTCAACACCCCATATTCAACGCCTTGCAACATACCTGACAAGTAAGAATCTTAAAACCCATGGATTTATATGTCTCCATAAGGAAATCAAGCGTGTGTACAACGGCCTAAATGCAGCAGTGAAAATCCGATAAATCCCATTATCAAAATAAATTTCAAAAACAAAACACAATGACAGTGAAATAGAGAGCAAATCTTAAATAATTCATTCAGGGCTTGTGATGCAACCTGGATTTACCACATCTACACCCAGAGCTGGGTGAGCCATAAGGCTGGACACTTCGGGCTGATAGCATTGGTGAGGTTCGGTGAGCAAACGCAGACCCTTTGAAGTCAAACTGCATGGTACCCATTCCATGGGTCCCAACTCTCCAGGTTTAAGGGATTCTTCCTTCAGCTAAAACATGCATGGGAAACCCACAGTACAGTGCACTGTGTGACCGGGAAACGTTTTCAAATGCATCTCAGTTTTCGTCCCCTGGTACTCGGGTTCACCATTCCAGACGCTTTACTAACACTCTCCCCACTTGGATAGTCAGTGCCATTAACCTCCTGTTTGGCACAGTTTGCAATTTCTGCGCAAGATGTACAGGAATAGGGAGAACCAATGAGAGACTAGCTGTAGGTGCCTGCACGGGCAAAAGGAACGCTCATTTCCGACCAGGAAGAGGAATTAAACAAAGGCTCAGCAAGCCCTGCCGGAAAGAGATTACGGCCTGAAGCAATCCTGCGGTTTTGCGGCCAGCTCACAAGAAAACGAGTTGAAGACATGAGCTCAGGGGCACTGTAATTCACAAACCTGCAGAGTTATGAATGACAGCTATCGTCCAAAAATGTATTGAAGTAAGTCTTCGAAGAGGACTTGAATGCGGGGCAGAATTTCAGGAAAACGATTTCAGGGGGTAGACTGGAATTGTACTAAAAGCATAGGAAAAGAGGCAGAATGTCGACAACGATGCACTTGGCCAAAAAGGGCGTATGCGTTTTTTCCTGAATATATTCAGGTAAAAACGCATACGCCCTTTTTGGCCAACCAAGCAAGCGTGTAAAGGAAATCTGCACTACAATGAAGTCTCACTGCCCCCCCGGTCAAAAGGGCCATCTGAAAAAAGTGTAAAATCCAGAAAGGCAGGACAGGTCATGGAGAACAGGGAGCCTTGTCATGCTGATGGGCGGGATGGAAATTGCCAACAACCACTCTGGAGAAGTGTATGGTGTTTCCAGAAACACGTGGGAAACAAAGCAACACAGCCTATGTCACTTCCACTTATGGTCCTATAGCTTAGGGAAATTAAAATCAAAAACACACAGCCACCCCAGAGTTTGGGACGGCTCTGTTTACAAGAACCTCGTCTACGGTACAAGTAAAATATCCCAGAAAGCAAAAAATGGATAAAGAAGTTGTGGTACGCACGTACAATGGAATATCACTCAGCAATGAAATCTACTTCATCAGGCCCGTAGCGGCATAATGAGTGGATTCAGGTACGATGATTCTACGAGAAATAAGTCACACAGAAAAAGAAACATCATAAGATATGACTAATACACGGAATGTAAACTTGGCTACCCATGAACTGAATTACAAAACAGAACAGGGTCTCAAATTTAGAAAACCAACTTATGCTTGCTTATGGGGAAATGTGAGTTGGGGCGCTGCATAAAACCAGAGATTGAAATTAGCACAGATACCGTTCCATAAGCCAAATATATAATAGACAAGCCCTACTCCTTGCTCAACGAAACGGACTCAAAGCCTGGGAATATACCTGACAAGTAAGAATCTTAAAACCCATGGATTTATATGTCTCCATAAGGAAATCAAGCGTGTGTACAGCAGCCTAAACGCAGCAGTGAAAATCCGATAAATCCCATTATCAAAATAAATTTCAAAACCAAAACACATTGACAGTGAAATAGAGAGCAATTCTTAAATAATTCATTCAGGGCTTGTGATGCAACCTGGATTTACCACATCTACACCCAGAGCTGGGTGAGATATACGGCTGGACACTTCGGGCTGATAGCATTTGTGAGGTTCGGTGAGCAAACGCAGACCCTTTGTAGTCATACTGCATGGTACCCATTCCATGGTTCCCAGCTCTCCAGGTTTAAGGGATTCTTCCTTCAGCTAAGACATGCATGGGAAACCCAGAGTATTGTCCACCGTGTGATTGGGAAACGTTTTCAAATATATCTCAGTTTTCGAACCCTGGTACTCGGGTTCACCATTCCAGACACTTTACTAACATTCTCCCCACTTGGAGAGTCAGTGCCTTTAACCTCCTGTTTGGCACAGTTTGCAATTTCTCCGCAAGATTAACAGGAATAGGGAGAAACAATGAGAGACTAGCTGTAGGTGTCTGCACGGGCAAATGGAACGCTCATTTCCCACCAGGAAGAGGAATTCACCAAAGGCTCAGTGTGCCCTGACGGAAACAGATTAGGGCCTGCAGCAATCCTGCGGTTTTGCGGCCAGTTCACAAGAAAGCGAGTTGAGGAAACGAGCTCAGGGGCACTGTAATTCACAAACCTGCAGAGTTATGAATGACAGCTATCGTCCAAAAATGTATTGAAGTAAGTCTTCGAATAGGACTTGAAAGCGGGGCAGAATTTCAGGAAAACGATTTCAGGGGGTAGACTGGAATTGCACTTAAAGCATAGGAATAGAGGGAGAATGTCGACAATGATGCACTGGCCAAAAAGTGCGTATGCGTTTTTTCCTGAATATATTCAGGAAAAAACGCATACGCCATTTTTGGCCAAGCAAGCAAGCAGGTAAATGAAATCTGCACTACAATGAAGTCTCACTGCCCCCCGGTCAAAAGGGGCATCTGAAAAAGTGTAAAATTCAGAAAGGCAGGACAGGTCATGGAGAACAGGGAGACTTGTTATGCTGATGGGGGGGATGTAAATTGCAAACAGCCACTCTGGAGAAGTGTATGGGGTTTCCTGAAACACGTAGGAAACAAAGCAACGGAGCCTATGTCACTTCCACTTATGGTCCTATAGCTTAGGGAAATTTAAATCAAAAACACACAGCCACCCCAAAGTTTGGGACAGCTCTGTTTACAAGAACGTCGTCTACGGTACAAGTTAAATATCCCAGAATGTGAAAAATGGTTAAAGAAGTTGTGGTACGCACGTACAATGGAATATCACTCACCAATGAAATCTGTGTCATCAGGCCCGTCGCGGCATATTGAGTGGATCCAGGTACGATGATTCTAAGTGAAATAAGTCACACAGAAAATGAAACATCATAAGATATCACTAATACACGGAATGTAAACTTGGCTACACATGAACTGAATTACAAAACAGAACAGGGTCTCAAATTTAGAACACCAACTTATGCTTGCTTATGGGGAAAGGTGAGGTGGGGTGCTGCATAAAACCAGAGATAGAAATTAGCACACATACCTTTCCATAAGCCAAATATGTAATAGTCAAGACTTACACCTTGCTCAACGAAATGGACTAAACACACCATATTCAACTCCTAGGATTACACATGACTAGTAAGAATCTTCAAATCCATGGATTTATATGTCTCCGTAAGAGAATCAAGTGTGTGTACATCTGCATGAAGGCAGCAGAGAAAATCCGATAAATCCCATTATCAAAATAAACTACAAAAACAAACACAATGACAGTGAAATAGAGAGCAATTCTTAAATAATTCATTCAGGGCTTGTGATGCAACCTGGATTTACCACATCTACACCTAGAGCTGAGTGAGACATAAGGTTCGACACTTTGGGCTGATAGCATTGGTGAGGTTCGGTGAGAAAATGCAGGCCATTTGAAGTCATACTGCATGGTACCCATTGCATGGGTCCCACCTCTCCAGGTTTAAGGGATTCTTCCTTCAGGTAAAACACGCATGGGAAACCCAGAATATGGTCCACCGTGTGACCGGGAAACCTTTTTAAATGCATCTCAGTTTTCTTCCCCTCATACTCGGTTTTACCATTCCAGACGCTTTACTAACTCTTTCCCCAATTGGAGAGTCAGTGCCTTTAACCTCCTGTTTGGCACAGTTTGGAATTTCTGAGCAAGATGAACAGGAATAGGGAGAACCAATGAGAGATTAGCTGTAGGTGTCTGCACGAGCAAATTTAATGCTCATTTCCCATCAGGAAGAGGAATTAGCCAAAGGCTCAACATGCCGTGCCGGAACCAGATTAGGGCCTGAAGCAATCCTGCAGTTTTGCGGCCAGCTCACAAGAAAGCGAGTTGAAGAATGGAGCTCAGGGGCACTGTAATTCACAAACCTGCAGAGTTATAAATGACAGCTATCGTCCAAAAATATATTGAAGTAAGGCTGCAAAGAGGACTTGAACGCGGGGCAGAATTCCAGGAATACGATTTCAGGAGGTAGATGGGAAGTCCTCTGAAAGTATAGGAGAAGAGGCAAAACTTCGACAATGATGCACTTGGTCAAAAAGGGCATATGCGTTTCTTCCAGGGCCCTCATTAAAGAGGGTAGGAGGCTCCCAGCATGCTTCAGTGGCCAACAGAGGGCCTACGTCGCCAAGGCGACGTGAGCCATCCAGGCAGGAGTGACCTCACATCAGAGCGCCCACCTCACAGAAGGGTAAGGAACCCAGTCATGATCAGACTCTCACCAGAGTGCCCACATAAGCAAGGGGCTGGGAATCAGGCACGAGTGTCCTCACACCCGTGGGGCCACATCATCGAAAGTTGAGGTACCCAGCACATGTGGCCTCAAACCAGAAGACCCACATCACCATGGGTCTCAGAGCGAGGCAGGCAGGATTAACCTCAAAACACATGGCCCATTGTATAAAAAGGTGAGGAATCCAGCAGTTGGAACATCCCAGCAGGCGGCCCAGAGCACCGAGGCTATGGGATCCAGGCAGTGATGAACTCACAACAGAGGGCCCTCATCGTGATACTGTAAGCAACCCAGCCGTTGTGACCTCAGAGCACAAGGCCCACATCCCCATGGGGAAGGGAACCAAGCAGGAGTGTCATCGCACCAGTGGGCACACAACAGAAAATGTGGGGAGCCCAGCAGTTAGGGCTGGACGCCAGAGGGCCCTCATCACTGAGGAGAGGAGGCTCCCAGCAAGCTCCAACTGCTACCAGAGGGCCGACGTCGCCAATGCGGGGTGTGCCAGCCAGGCAGGAGTGACCTCAGAGCAGAGGGCCAACCACACAAAAGTGTGAGGAACCCAAAGAGGATCAGACTCTCACCAGAGGGCCCACATCACCAAGGGAATGGAAACCAGGCAGGAGTGTCCTCACACCAGTGGGGCCACATCACCGAAATGTGACGGACCCAACACACGTGGCCTCAAACTACAGGACACACATCACCAAGGGGCTGGGAGTGAGGCAGGCAGGAGGAGCCTCAAAACAGAGGGCCCATTGCGTAAAAAAGGTGAGGAATCCCGCAGTTGGAACCTCCCAGCAGGCGGCCAGGAGCAGCGAGGCTATGGGATCCAGGCCTGACTGAACTCAAAACAGAGGGCCCACATTCTGACACTGTGAGCAACCCAGCCGTTGGGACCACAGAGCAGAAAGCCCACATCCCCTAGGGAAGGGACCCTGGCTGGAGTGTACTCACACGACAGGGCGCACATCAGAAAATTTTGGGAGCCCATGAGTTAGGGCCTGACGCCAGAGGGCCCTCATTACCGAGGGGAGGAGACTCCCAGCAGGCACCAACTCCCAACTGAGGGCCCACATCGCCAACGTGACGTGTGCCAGCCAGGCAGGAGTGACCTCACAGCAGAGGGCCCAGCTCCCAGAAGTGTGAGGAATCCAGACAGGATCAGACTCTCACAAGAGGGCCCCAATCACCAAGGGGATGGGAACCAGGCAGGAGTGTCCTCACACCAGTGGGGCCACATCAATAAAGGTGAGGACACCGGTACATGTGGCCTTAAACCAGAGGACCTACATCACAAAGGGGCTGGGAGTGAGTCAGGAAGTAGGAGCATAAAAACACAGGACCCAAAGAATAAAAAAGGTAAGGAATCCAGCAGTAGGAACCTCCCAGCAGTCGGCTCAGAGCACAGAGTCTATGGGATCTAGGCCTGAGTGAACTAACACCAGAGAGACAACATCATGAAACGGTGAACAACACAGGTGTTGGGACCTTAGAGCAGAAGGCACACATGCCCATGGGGATGGGAACCTCGCAGGAGTGTCCTCGCACCACTTAGCACGTATCAGAAAATGTGGGTACCCAGCAGTTAGGGCCTGACGCTAGAGGGCCCCCATCACCGAGGGGAGGAGGCTCCCAGCAGGCTCCAAGTGCCACAAGAGGGCCGATGTTGCCCAGGTGGGGTGTGCCAGCCAGGCAGGAGTGACCTCACAGCAGAGGGCCCACCTCACAGAAGGGTGAGGAACCCAGCCAGGATCAGACTCTCACCAGAGGGCCCACATCATCAAGGGGATAGGAAGCAGGCAGGAGTGTCCTCACACCAGTGGGGCCACATCATCCAAAGGCGAGGGACTCAGCACACGTGGCCTCACACCAGAGGACACACATCACCAAGGGACTGGGAGTGAGGCAGGCAGGAGGAGTCTCAAAACAGAGGGTCCATAGAAGAAAAAAGGTGAGGAATCCCGCAGTTGGAACCTCCCAGCAGGTGGCCAGGAGCAGCGAGGCTATGGGATCCAGGCCGGAGAGAACTCACAGCAGAGGGCCCTCATCATGAAACTGAGCAACCCACGGTTGGGACCTCAGAGCAGAAGGCCCACATTCCCATGGGGTTGGGAACCTGGCACGAGTGTACTCGAACCACAGGGCGCATATCAGAAAATATTGGGAGCCCAGGAATTAGGGCCTGACGCCAGAGGGCCCTCATTACCGAGGGCAGGAGACACCCAGCAGGCACCAAATCCCACCAGAGGGCCGACTTCGCCAAGGCGGGGTGTGCCAGCCAGGCAGGAGTGACGTCAGAGAAGAGGGCCCACCTCACAGAAGTGTGAGGAACCCAACCAGGATCAGACTCTCAGCGGATGGCCCACATCACCAAGGGGATGGGAACCAGGCAGGAGTGTCCTCACACCAGTGGGGCCACATCAGCCAAAGGTGAGGAACCCAGCACATGTGGCCTCAAACCACAGGACACACATCACCAAGGGGCTGGGAGTGAGGCAGGTGTCCGGAGGGGCACATTTAACTCTAATTTCCCACCAGGAAGAGGAATTAACCAAAGGCTCAGAGTGCCGTGCCAGACCCTGATTATGGCCTAAAGCAAACCTGCGGTTCTGTGGCCAGCTTTCAAGGAAACGAGTTAAGAAAGGAAATCACAGGCACTGTAATTCACAAACCTGCAGAGTTATAAATGACAGCTATTGGCAAAAATATACTGAAGTAAGTCTGCAAAGAGGACTTCAAAACGAGGCAGAATTGCAGGAATCATATTTCAGGAGGTAGATTGGAATTGCGTTTAAAGCATGTGAAAAGCGGCAGATCTTTGACAGTGATGCACTTGGACAAAAGTGCGTAAACATTTTTTCCTGAATATATTCAGGAAAAAACACATATGCCCTTTTTGGCCAACCAAGCACTCGAGCAATGGAAATCCGCACTACAATGAAGTCTCATTTCCCATTCGTCAAAAGGGCCATCTGAAAAATGTGTAAAAACCAGAAACACAGGACAGGCCATGGAGAACAGGGAGCCTTGTTATGCTGATGGGCGGGATGTAAATTGCCAACAGACACTCTGGAGATGTTTATGGTGTATCCTGAAACATCTGAAAAACAAAGCTACAGACCCTAGGGCACTTCCACTTTTGGCCCTATAGCTTAGGAAAATTAAAATCAACAAGACACAGCCAACACCAAATTTAGGGCTGCTGTGTTTACAAGAACCTTGAGTCCAGTACAAATTAAATATCCCAGAAAGAAAAATATGGATAAAGGAGTTGTGCTACTTACGTACAATGGAATATCACTCAGCAATGAAATCAATGTCATCAGGCCTGTAGCAGCAAATTGAGTGGATTTAAGTATGATGATTCTAAGAGAAATATGTCACACAGAGAAAGGTAATTATCATAAGATATCACTAATAGAGAGAGTGTAAACTTGGCTACACATAAACTGAATTCCAAAACCGAACAGAGTCTCACATTTAGATAAAAACTTATGCTTGCTTAAGGGGAAAGTTGAGTTGCGGTGCTGTATAAAACCAGAGATTGAAATTAGCACACATACCATTCCATAAGCCAAATATGTAATAGACAAGACCTACTCTTTGCTCAACGAAATAGACTCATCCATGGTGTATCACCTCACACCTGTTAGAATGGGCATCATCAGAAAATCTACAAACAACAAATGCTGGAAAGGGTGTGGAGATAAGGAACCCTCTTCCGCTATTGTTGGGAATGAAATTGATACAGTCACTGTGGAGAAAGTTATGGAGTTTCTTATAAAACTAAGAATAGAATTACCATATGATACAGCAGTCCCACTACTGGGCATATACCCAGACAAAACCATAAATCAAAAAGAGACATTCACCGCAATGTTCATTGCATCACTATTTACAATATCCAGGTAATGGAAGCAACCTAAATGCCCACAGACAGACGAATGCATAAAGACGTGGTACATATATAAAATGGAATATTACTAAGCCATAAAAAGGAATGAAATTGGGTCATTTGTAGAGACGTTGATGGATCTAGAGACTGTCATACAGAGTGAAGTAAGTCAGAAAGAGAAAAAGAAATCTTGTCTATTAATGGCTATATGTGGAACCTAGACAAATTGTACAGATGAACCGTTTTGCAAGGCAGAAATAGAGCAACAGATGTAGACAACAAACGTATGGACACCAAGGGGGGAAAGCTGTTGGGGGGTGGTGGTGGGAGGAGTTGAGAGATTGGGATTGGCATGTATACATTTATATGTATAAAATAGATAACCAAAAAGAACCTGCTGTATAAAAAAATAAAATAAAATTCAAATTACAAAAAGTAAAACAGAAAAAATATTCTTCCCTTCACATACATGTATTTATATGAATAAATTATTTCCATGCTTATATCTGTAAATACAAAAAAGAGGAATAAAATCTACCTTGAACCAAAAAAGAAAAAAAAACAGAACCCACCAGCTACACAGAGGAAAACCGTATCAGGGCACTTGCTCCAGTTGTAAACAATTCTGAAGTTGGTCGGTGGTGGGGAATCATCTCCCATTCAGCCAGCAGGCCCCACGCAACAAGCGTCCTCATTGCAAAGCTGGGGGACCGTGCCGAGGCATCTGTGAGTAAACGTGGGCTGAGCCCCAGGCCAGCTGCTGCTGAAATGTTCCCACCCTTCCCAGGTAAAACACCTGAATATGTACAAGGACTTGAAAGCCTAGAGGAAGGGCCATGGAGCCACATGAGCGACAGCATGCCAGCCGACTTGGTGCCTGCAGGCCAGCCAGGATGGTCCTGGTCCTGGGTGCTCTTCTGGAAGCTTTCCATTTCCCTGCCTGAGATACCCCTGCTGTCCCGGCCCCCACTGCTTTCTTCCTCACTCACCTCTGCCCAGGGAGAAATTCCAGCGGCAGGTATGGGTGACACATCCTCTTCTTTAGCAGGTGGCATCTTGGCAACTGCTGCAGAAAGTCCAGCAGAGCCCCACTCACACTGGGCCACCCACAAAGCCGTGGCCTCTCACTCCCTCCCACCAGTCCAGCCCCAAGACTGCTGACAGGGCAGAGAAAATGGCGTCAGGCACAGCTGCAGGGGCTCTTGCTGCCTGGAGCGGTGTTTATATTGATCTGAACCCAGGCACACCTGGGGAGGGCTGGCCGGCACGGTCAGGCTTCCCAGGCCAGCCAATAATCACCCCTCAGGGGCTCACAGTTGCAGAAACTGGAACTTGCTGAATCGGCCAGGTCCAAGGAACAGGTGTGGGCTCCTGAGAGTCAGGATAGACAAGGGGCTGCAGCTCTGGCTTGTTTTCTAATTATATTATCTGGCCCATGAGTGGGAGACAACTTCAAGAAAACCCTCTCCTAATGAGAGGAACCCAGGAGTCAGGGAGAGGAGGGGTGGCTGGTGGGTGGAGACAGAGGCCTGGTGCCCCGGGTGCAGTGGAAGTCTCTGGAACACCAGGTGGAGGGAGGCCACACAGAGTGATGCCCAGGGTCACAGACCTGTCGGAGCTGCTGTTTGTTAGTTCAAGTCCTGCTCTGAGGTGCTCTGTGTCAGATCTGAGTGACAGGTGAGCTGGGAGTGCTCTGCAATGAGGGCGATATGCACGGTTCCTGTGTTCCCAGCCCTGCCATGGTACCTGCAAGGGTAGCTCTGTATCCTGGGAGGGGCCTGACCACGAGAGCCCCGTGGGCTGGGGTGGGGTACCTGCCCAGGTGAGCTCCATATCCTGGGATTGGCCTGACCTCGAGAGCCCCATGGGCTGCTGGAGTCCTGGTAAAGGATGTCAGGACAGTCAGTGAAGCCACCGAGGATATACCTCCAGTAGTTCCTAAATCCTACACCCTGCTGGTCATTCTACCAACCACCAGGACATGGTATTCTGTATTAGTCTTCAATGATGCCTTCTTTTGTATTCTATTAGTCCCAGAGTCACAAGAAATTTTGGCTTGTGAGTGGCAGGACTCAACATACAACTAAAACAATACTTCCGGGCCGTGTTGCCCCAAGGGTTCAAAAATTCCCACACCATCTTTGGGGAAAGCTCAGCTAAAGACCTAAAAGTTCTACCTCTGGAAAAGGAAACACTCCTTCAATATGCAGACGACATTCTGATCGCCAGCCCTACTAAGGAGACCTCTGAACTACGAAGCCAATAAAGGATACAAGTTGTCCAAGAAAAAGCTCAAATATCACAGACTACGGTGACCTGCCTGGGCTTCATTCTCACAGAAGGTCGGAGAAGCCCATCCCAGGAAAGGGAAGAAACAATTTACAGCCTTACCCATTTCTAAAACTAGAAGACAGCTTAGGGGTTCCTGGGGAGGCCAGGGTTTGCTGCTTCTGGATCCCTAACTACAGTCTACTAGCTCGGCCTCTATATGAAACACTGAAAGGAAAAGGTGATGATCCTTTTGAATAGAATGCAGAAGTGGCCTTTCAAGAATGGAAAGAGCAGTCAATTCAGACCCTTGCCCTGGAACTCCCTAATTTAGCTAAACCCTTTGACCTTTACATTCCTGGTGAACGGTGAATCGCCACTGGAGTATTAGTGCAAAACCTGGGACCACTTGAAATGGAACAATGCAAGAATGCGATCCAGGTAGGATAAACTACGGTCACCAAGGGGCTTGGCCCACCGCCACATCTGGCCAAGATACTGGCAGTATCTGATAACCTGGAAATCAGCAGCCCAAAAGGCCACCTCCCTCCTAAGGGAAAAGGAACCCTCGTGGTGATCCTAACCCCCAACCATGCCCTGAAGTTGCAGGGTTGGCTCCGTGGGCACACTGATCTTGAGGGAGGAGGCCCTCCAACTCCAACCTCCATAGAGATAACCGGGGCAAAGGGGCACCATGACGACTCATGTGAAGGTGTCTGCACATGCAAATTTAACGCTCATTTCCCACAAGGAAGAGGAATTAACCAAAGGCTCAGCATGCCATGCCAGAACTATATTAGGGCCTGAAGCAATCCTTCGGGTTTGTGGCCAGCTCACAAGAAAGCGAGTTGAAGAAAGGAGCTCAGGGGCACTGTAATTCACAAACCTGCAGAGTAATGAATGACAGCTATCGTCCAAAAATGTTTTGAAGTAAGTCTTCGAAGAGGACTTGAAATCGGGGCAGAATTTCAGGAAAACGATTTCAGGGGGTAGAATGGAATTGCACTTAAAGAATAAGATTAGAGGCAGAATGTCGACAATGATGCACTTGGCCAAAAAGGGCGTATGCGTTTTTTCCTGAATATATTCAGGAAAAAACGCATACGCCCTTTTTGGCCAACCAAGCAAGCGTGTAAAGGAAATCTGCACTACAATGAAGTCTCACTGCCCCCCGGTCAAAAGGGCCATCTGAAAAAAGTGTAAAATCCAGAAAGGCAGGACAGGTCTTGGAGAACAGGGAGCCTTGTTATGCTGATGGGCGGGATGTAAATTGCCAACAGCCACTCTGGAGAAATGTATGGTGTATCCTGAAACACGTAGGAAACAAAGCAACACAGCCTATGTCACTTCCAATATGGTCCTATAGCTTAGGGTAATTAAAATCACAAACACACAGCCACCCCAAAGTTTGGGATGGCTCTGTTTACAAGAACCTTGTCAACGGTACAAGTTAAATATCCAAGAAAGGAAAAAATGGATAAAGAAGTTCTGGTACGCACGTACAATGGAATATCACTCAGCAAAGAAATCTACGTCTTCAGGCCCATAGCGGCATAATGAGTGGATTCAGGTACGATGATTCTACGAGAAATACGTCACCCAGAAAAAGAAACATCATAATATATAAGTAATACACGGAATGTAAACTTGGCTACACATAAACTGAATTACAAAACAGAACAGGGTCTCAAATTTAGAAAACCAACTTATGCTTGCTAATGGGGAAAGGTGAGTTGGGGTGCTGCATAAAACCAGAGATTGAAATTAGCACAGATACCGTTCCATAAGCCAAATATATAATAGACAAGACCTACTCCTTGCTCAACGAAATGGACTCAACACCCCATATTCAACGCCTTGCAAGATACCTGACAAGTAAGAATCTTAAAACCCATGGATTTATATGTCTCCATAAGGAAATCAAGCGTGTGTACAACGGCCTAAATGCAGCAGTGAAAATCCGATAAATCCCATTATCAAAATAAATTTCAAAAACAAAACACAATGACAGTGAAATAGAGAGCAATTCTTAAATAATTCACTCAGGGCTTGTGATGCAACCTGGATTTACCACATCTACACCCAGAGCTGGGTGAGACATAAGGCTGGACACTTCGGGCTGATAGCATTGGTGAGGTTCGGTGAGCAAACGCAGACCCTTTGAAGTCATACTGCATGGTAACCATTCCATGGGTCCCAACTCTCCAGGTTTAAGGGATTCTTCCTTCAGCTAAAACATGCATGGGAAACCCACAGTACAGTGCACTGTGTGACCGGGAAACGTTTTCAAATGCATCTCAGTTTTCGTCCCCTGGTACTCGGGTTCACCATTCCAGACGCTTTACTAACACTCTCCCCACTTGGAGAGTCAGTGCCATTAACCTCCTGTTTGGCACAGTTTGCAATTTCTGCGCAAGATGTACAGGAATAGGGAGAACCAATGAGAGACTAGCTGTAGGTGCCTGCACGGGCAAAAGGAACGCTCATTTCCGACCAGGAAGAGGAATTAAACAAAGGCTCAGCAAGCCCTGCCGGAAAGAGATTACGGCCTGAAGCAATCCTGCGGTTTTGCGGCCAGCTCACAAGAAAACGAGTTGAAGACATGAGCTCAGGGGCACTGTAATTCACAAACCTGCAGAGTTATGAATGACAGCTATCGTCCAAAAATGTATTGAAGTAAGTCTTCGAAGAGGACTTGAATGCGGGGCAGAATTTCAGGAAAACGATTTCAGGGGGTAGACTGGAATTGTACTAAAAGCATAGGAAAAGAGGCAGAATGTCGACAACGATGCACTTGGCCAAAAAGGGCGTATGCGTTTTTTCCTGAATATATTCAGGAAAAAACGCATACGCCCTTTTTGGCCAACCAAGCAAGCCTGTAAAGGAAATCTGCACTACAATGAAGTCTCACTGCCCCCCCGGTCAAAAGGGCCATCTGAAAAAAGTGTAAAATCCAGAAAGGCAGGACAGGTCATGGAGAACAGGGAGCCTTGTCATGCTGATGGGCGGGATGTAAATTGCCAACAACCACTCTGGAGAAGTGTATGGTGTTTCAAGAAACACGTAGGAAACAAAGCAACACAGCCTATGTCACTTCCACTTATGGTCCTATAGCTTAGGGAAATTAAAATCAAAAACACACAGCCACCCCAGAGTTTGGGACGGCTCTGTTTACAAGAACCTCGTCTACGGTACAAGTAAAATATCCCAGAAAGCAAAAAATGGATAAAGAAGTTGTGGTACGCACGTACAATGGAATATCACTCAGCAATGAAATCTACTTCATCAGGCCCGTAGCGGCATAATGAGTGGATTCAGGTATGATGATTCTACGAGAAATAAGTCACACAGAAAAAGAAACATCATAAGATATGACTAATACACGGAATGTAAACTTGGCTACCCATGAACTGAATTACAAAACAGAACAGGGTCTCAAATTTAGAAAACCAACTTATGCTTGCTTATGGGGAAAGGTGAGTTGGGGTGCTGCATAAAACCAGAGATTGAAATTAGCACAGATACCGTTCCATAAGCCAAATATATAATAGACAAGCCCTACTCCTTGCTCAACGAAACGGACTCAAAGCCTGGGAATATACCTGACAAGTAAGAATCTTAAAACCCATGGATTTATATGTCTCCATAAGGAAATCAAGCGTGTGTACAGCGGCCTAAACGCAGCAGTGAAAATCCGATAAATCCCATTATCAAAATAAATTTCAAAACCAAAACACATTGACAGTGAAATAGAGAGCAATTCTTAAATAATTCATTCAGGGCTTGTGATGCAACCTGGATTTACCACATCTACACCCAGAGCTGGGTGAGATATACGGCTGGACACTTCGGGCTGATAGCATTTGTGAGGTTCGGTGAGCAAACGCAGACCCTTTGTAGTCATACTGCATGGTACCCATTCCATGGTTCCCAGCTCTCCAGGTTTAAGGGATTCTTCCTTCAGCTAAGACATGCATGGGAAACCCAGAGTATTGTCCACCGTGTGATTGGGAAACGTTTTCAAATATATCTCAGTTTTCGAACCCTGGTACTCGGGTTCACCATTCCAGACACTTTACTAACATTCTCCCCACTTGGAGAGTCAGTGCCTTTAACCTCCTGTTTGGCACAGTTTGCAATTTCTACGCAAGATTAACAGGAATAGGGAGAAACAATGAGAGACTAGCTGTAGGTGTCTGCACGGGCAAATGGAACGCTCATTTCCCACCAGGAAGAGAAATTCACCAAAGGCTCAGTGTGCCCTGACGGAAACAGATTAGGGCCTGCAGCAATCCTGCGGTTTTGCGGCCAGCTCACAAGAAAGCGAGTTGAGGAAACGAGCTCAGGGGCACTGTAATTCACAAACCTGCAGAGTTATGAATGACAGCTATCGTCCAAAAATGTATTGAAGTAAGTCTTCGAATAGGACTTGAAAGCGGGGCAGAATTTCAGGAAAACGATTTCAGGGGGTAGACTGGAATTGCACTTAAAGCATAGGAATAGAGGGAGAATGTCGACAATGATGCACTGGCCAAAAAGTGCGTATGCGTTTTTTCCTGAATATATTCAGGAAAAAACGCATATGCCATTTTTGGCCAAGCAAGCAAGCAGGTAAATGAAATCTGCACTACAATGAAGTCTCACTGCCCCCCGGTCAAAAGGGGCATCTGAAAAAGTGTAAAATTCAGAAAGGCAGGACAGGTCATGGAGAACAGGGAGATTTGTTATGCTGATGGGGGGGATGTAAATTGCAAACAGCCACTCTGGAGAAGTGTATGGGGTTTCCTGAAACACGTAGGAAACAAAGCAACGGAGCCTATGTCACTTCCACTTATGGTCCTATAGCTTAGGGAAATTAAAATCAAAAACACACAGCCACCCCAAAGTTTGGGACAGCTCTGTTTACAAGAACGTCGTCTACGGTACAAGTTAAATATCCCAGAATGTGAAAAATGGTTAAAGAAGTTGTGGTACGCACGTACAATGGAATATCACTCACCAATGAAATCTATGTCATCAGGCCCGTCGCGGCATATTGAGTGGATCCAGGTACGATGATTCTAAGTGAAATAAGTCACACAGAAAATGAAACATCATAAGATATCACTAATACACGGAATGTAAACTTGGCTACACATGAACTGAATTACAAAACAGAACAGGGTCTCAAATTTAGAACACCAACTTATGCTTGCTTATGGGGAAAGGTGAGGTGGGGTGCTGCATAAAACCAGAGATAGAAATTAGCACACATACCTTTCCATAAGCCAAATATGTAATAGTCAAGACTTACACCTTGCTCAACGAAATGGACTAAACACACCATATTCAACTCCTAGGATTACACATGACTAGTAAGAATCTTCAAATCCATGGATTTATATGTCTCCGTAAGAGAATCAAGTGTGTGTACAGCTGCATGAAGGCAGCAGAGAAAATCCGATAAATCCCATTATCAAAATAAACTACAAAAACAAACACAATGACAGTGAAATAGAGAGCAATTCTTAAATAATTCATTCAGGGCTTGTGATGCAACCTGGATTTACCACATCTACACCTAGAGCTGAGTGAGACATAAGGTTCGACACTTTGGGCTGATAGCATTGGTGAGGTTCGGTGAGAAAATGCAGGCCATTTGAAGTCATACTGCATGGTACCCATTGCATGGGTCCCACCTCTCCAGGTTTAAGGGATTCTTCCTTCAGGTAAAACACGCATGGGAAACCCAGAATATGGTCCACCGTGTGACCGGGAAACCTTTTTAAATGCATCTCAGTTTTCTTCCCCTCATACTCGGTTTTACCATTCCAGACGCTTTACTAACTCTTTCCCCAATTGGAGAGTCAGTGCCTTTAACCTCCTGTTTGGCACAGTTTGGAATTTCTGAGCAAGATGAACAGGAATAGGGAGAACCAATGAGAGATTAGCTGTAGGTGTCTGCACGAGCAAATTTAATGCTCATTTCCCATCAGGAAGAGGAATTAGCCAAAGGCTCAACATGCCGTGCCGGAACCAGATTAGGGCCTGAAGCAATCCTGCGGTTTTGCGGCCAGCTCACAAGAAAGCGAGTTGAAGAATGGAGCTCAGGGGCACTGTAATTCACAAACCTGCAGAGTTATAAATGACAGCTATCGTCCAAAAATATATTGAAGTAAGGCTGCAAAGAGGACTTGAACGCGGGGCAGAATTCCAGGAATACGATTTCAGGAGGTAGATGGGAAGTCCTCTGAAAGTATAGGAGAAGAGGCAGAACTTCGACAATGATGCACTTGGTCAAAAAGGGCATATGCGTTTCTTCCAGGGCCCTCATTAAAGAGGGTAGGAGGCTCCCAGCATGCTTCAGTGGCCAACAGAGGGCCTACGTCGCCAAGGCGACGTGAGCCATCCAGGCAGGAGTGACCTCACATCAGAGCGCCCACCTCACAGAAGGGTAAGGAACCCAGTCATGATCAGACTCTCACCAGAGTGCCCACATAAGCAAGGGGCTGGGAATCAGGCACGAGTGTCCTCACACCCGTGGGGCCACATCATCGAAAGTTGAGGTACCCAGCACATGTGGCCTCAAACCAGAAGACCCACATCACCATGGGTCTCAGAGCGAGGCAGGCAGGATTAACCTCAAAACACATGGCCCATTGTATAAAAAGGTGAGGAATCCAGCAGTTGGAACATCCCAGCAGGCGGCCCAGAGCACCGAGGCTATGGGATCCAGGCAGTGATGAACTCACAACAGAGGGCCCTCATCGTGATACTGTAAGCAACCCAGCCGTTGTGACCTCAGAGCACAAGGCCCACATCCCCATGGGGAAGGGAACCAAGCAGGAGTGTCATCGCACCAGTGGGCACACAACAGAAAATGTGGGGAGCCCAGCAGTTAGGGCCGGACGCCAGAGGGCCCTCATCACTGAGGAGAGGAGGCTCCCAGCAAGCTCCAACTTCTACCAGAGGGCCGACGTCGCCAATGCGGGGTGTGCCAGCCAGGCAGGAGTGACCTCAGAGCAGAGGGCCAACCACACAAAAGTGTGAGGAACCCAAAGAGGATCAGACTCTCACCAGAGGGCCCACATCACCAAGGGAATGGAAACCAGGCAGGAGTGTCCTCACACCAGTGGGGCCACATCACCGAAATGTGACGGACCCAGCACACGTGGCCTCAAACTACAGGACACACATCACCAAGGGGCTGGGAGTGAGGCAGGCAGGAGGAGCCTCAAAACAGAGGGCCCATTGCGTAAAAAAGGTGAGGAATCCCGCAGTTGGAACCTCCCAGCAGGCGGCCAGGAGCAGCGAGGCTATGGGATCCAGGCCTGACTGAACTCAAAACAGAGGGCCCACATTCTGACACTGTGAGCAACCCAGCCGTTGGGACCACAGAGCAGAAAGCCCACATCCCCTAGGGAAGGGACCCTGGCTGGAGTGTACTCACACGACAGGGCGCACATCAGAAAATTTTGGGAGCCCATGAGTTAGGGCCTGACGCCAGAGGGCCCTCATTACCGAGGGGAGGAGACTCCCAGCAGGCACCAACTCCCAACTGAGGGCCCACATCGCCAACGTGACGTGTGCCAGCCAGGCAGGAGTGACCTCACAGCAGAGGGCCCACCTCCCAGAAGTGTGAGGAATCCAGACAGGATCAGACTCTCACAAGAGGGCCCCAATCACCAAGGGGATGGGAACCAGGCAGGAGTGTCCTCACACCAGTGGGGCCACATCAATAAAGGTGAGGAAACCGGTACATGTGGCCTTAAACCAGAGGACCTACATCACAAAGGGGCTGGGAGTGAGTCAGGAAGTAGGAGCATAAAAACACAGGACCCAAAGAATAAAAAAGGTAAGGAATCCAGCAGTAGGAACCTCCCAGCAGTCGGCTCAGAGCACAGAGTCTATGGGATCTAGGCCTGAGTGAACTAACACCAGAGAGACAACATCATGAAACGGTGAACAACACAGGTGTTGGGACCTTAGAGCAGAAGGCCCACATGCCCATGGGGATGGGAACCTCGCAGGAGTGTCCTCGCACCACTTAGCACGTATCAGAAAATGTGGGTACCCAGCAGTTAGGGCCTGACGCTAGAGGGCCCCCATCACCGAGGGGAGGAGGCTCCCAGCAGGCTCCAAGTGCCACAAGAGGGCCGATGTTGCCCAGGTGGGGTGTGCCAGCCAGGCAGGAGTGACCTCACAGCAGAGGGCCCACCTCACAGAAGGGTGAGGAACCCAGCCAGGATCAGACTCTCACCAGAGGGCCCACATCATCAAGGGGATAGGAAGCAGGCAGGAGTGTCCTCACACCAGTGTGGCCACATCATCCAAAGGCGAGGGACCCAGCACACGTGGCCTCACACCAGAGGACACACATCACCAAGGGACTGGGAGTGAGGCAGGCAGGAGGAGTCTCAAAACAGAGGGTCCATAGAAGAAAAAAGGTGAGGAATCCCGCAGTTGGAACCTCCCAGCAGGTGGCCAGGAGCAGCGAGGCTATGGGATCCAGGCCGGAGAGAACTCACAGCAGAGGGCCCTCATCATGAAACTGAGCAACCCACGGTTGGGACCTCAGAGCAGAAGGCCCACATTCCCATGGGGTTGGGAACCTGGCACGAGTGTACTCGAACCACAGGGCGCATATCAGAAAATATTGGGAGCCCAGGAATTAGGGCCTGACGCCAGAGGGCCCTCATTACCGAGGGCAGGAGACCCCCAGCAGGCACCAAATCCCACCAGAGGGCCGACTTCGCCAAGGCGGGGTGTGCCAGCCAGGCAGGAGTGACGTCAGAGAAGAGGGCCCACCTCACAGAAGTGTGAGGAACCCAACCAGGATCAGACTCTCACCGGATGGCCCACATCACCAAGGGGATGGGAACCAGGCAGGAGTGTCCTCACACCAGTGGGGCCACATCAGCCAAAGGTGAGGAACCCAGCACATGTGGCCTCAAACCACAGGACACACATCACCAAGGGGCTGGGAGTGAGGCAGGTGTCCGGAGGGGCACATTTAACTCTAATTTCCCACCAGGAAGAGGAATTAACCAAAGGCTCAGAGTGCCGTGCCAGACCCTGATTATGGCCTAAAGCAAACCTGCGGTTCTGTGGCCAGCTTTCAAGGAAACGAGTTAAGAAAGGAAATCACAGGCACTGTAATTCACAAACCTGCAGAGTTATAAATGACAGCTATTGGCAAAAATATACTGAAGTAAGTCTGCAAAGAGGACTTCAAAACGAGGCAGAATTGCAGGAATCATATTTCAGGAGGTAGATTGGAATTGCGTTTAAAGCATGTGAAAAGCGGCAGATCTTTGACAGTGATGCACTTGGACAAAAGTGCGTAAACATTTTTTCCTGAATATATTCAGGAAAAAACACATATGCCCTTTTTGGCCAACCAAGCACTCGAGCAATGGAAATCCGCACTACAATGAAGTCTCATTTCCCATTCGTCAAAAGGGCCATCTGAAAAATGTGTAAAAACCAGAAACACAGGACAGGCCATGGAGAACAGGGAGCCTTGTTATGCTGATGGGCGGGATGTAAATTGCCAACAGACACTCTGGAGATGTTTATGGTGTATCCTGAAACATCTGAAAAACAAAGCTACAGACCCTAGGGCACTTCCACTTTTGGCCCTATAGCTTAGGAAAATTAAAATCAACAAGACACAGCCAACACCAAATTTAGGGCTGCTGTGTTTACAAGAACCTTGAGTCCAGTACAAATTAAATATCCCAGAAAGAAAAATATGGATAAAGGAGTTGTGCTACTTACGTACAATGGAATATCACTCAGCAATGAAATCAATGTCATCAGGCCTGTAGCAGCAAATTGAGTGGATTTAAGTATGATGATTCTAAGAGAAATATGTCACACAGAGAAAGGTAATTATCATAAGATATCACTAATAGAGAGAGTGTAAACTTGGCTACACATAAACTGAATTCCAAAACCGAACAGAGTCTCACATTTAGATAAAAACTTATGCTTGCTTAAGGGGAAAGTTGAGTTGCGGTGCTGTATAAAACCAGAGATTGAAATTAGCACACATACCATTCCATAAGCCAAATATGTAATAGACAAGACCTACTCTTTGCTCAACGAAATAGACTCATCCATGGTGTATCACCTCACACCTGTTAGAATGGGCATCATCAGAAAATCTACAAACAACAAATGCTGGAAAGGGTGTGGAGATAAGGAACCCTCTTCCGCTATTGTTGGGAATGAAATTGATACAGTCACTGTGGAGAAAGTTATGGAGTTTCTTATAAAACTAAGAATAGAATTACCATATGATACAGCAGTCCCACTACTGGGCATATACCCAGACAAAACCATAAATCAAAAAGAGACATTCACCGCAATGTTCATTGCATCACTATTTACAATATCCAGGTAATGGAAGCAACCTAAATGCCCACAGACAGACGAATGCATAAAGACGTGGTACATATATAAAATGGAATATTACTAAGCCATAAAAAGGAATGAAATTGGGTCATTTGTAGAGACGTTGATGGATCTAGAGACTGTCATACAGAGTGAAGTAAGTCAGAAAGAGAAAAAGAAATCTTGTCTATTAATGGCTATATGTGGAACCTAGACAAATTGTACAGATGAACCGTTTTGCAAGGCAGAAATAGAGCAACAGATGTAGACAACAAACGTATGGACACCAAGGGGGGAAAGCTGTTGGGGGGTGGTGGTGGGAGGAGTTGAGAGATTGGGATTGGCATGTATACATTTATATGTATAAAATAGATAACCAAAAAGAACCTGCTGTATAAAAAAATAAAATAAAATTCAAATTACAAAAAGTAAAACAGAAAAAATATTCTTCCCTTCACATACATGTATTTATATGAATAAATTATTTCCATGCTTATATCTGTAAATACAAAAAAGAGGAATAAAATCTACCTTGAACCAAAAAAGAAAAAAAAACAGAACCCACCAGCTACACAGAGGAAAACCGTATCAGGGCACTTGCTCCAGTTGTAAACAATTCTGAAGTTGGTCGGTGGTGGGGAATCATCTCCCATTCAGCCAGCAGGCCCCACGCAACAAGCGTCCTCATTGCAAAGCTGGGGGACCGTGCCGAGGCATCTGTGAGTAAACGTGGGCTGAGCCCCAGGCCAGCTGCTGCTGAAATGTTCCCACCCTTCCCAGGTAAAACACCTGAATATGTACAAGGACTTGAAAGCCTAGAGGAAGGGCCATGGAGCCACATGAGCGACAGCATGCCAGCCGACTTGGTGCCTGCAGGCCAGCCAGGATGGTCCTGGTCCTGGGTGCTCTTCTGGAAGCTTTCCATTTCCCTGCCTGAGATACCCCTGCTGTCCCGGCCCCCACTGCTTTCTTCCTCACTCACCTCTGCCCAGGGAGAAATTCCAGCGGCAGGTATGGGTGACACATCCTCTTCTTTAGCAGGTGGCATCTTGGCAACTGCTGCAGAAAGTCCAGCAGAGCCCCACTCACACTGGGCCACCCACAAAGCCGTGGCCTCTCACTCCCTCCCACCAGTCCAGCCCCAAGACTGCTGACAGGGCAGAGAAAATGGCGTCAGGCACAGCTGCAGGGGCTCTTGCTGCCTGGAGCGGTGTTTATATTGATCTGAACCCAGGCACACCTGGGGAGGGCTGGCCGGCACGGTCAGGCTTCCCAGGCCAGCCAATAATCACCCCTCAGGGGCTCACAGTTGCAGAAACTGGAACTTGCTGAATCGGCCAGGTCCAAGGAACAGGTGTGGGCTCCTGAGAGTCAGGATAGACAAGGGGCTGCAGCTCTGGCTTGTTTTCTAATTATATTATCTGGCCCATGAGTGGGAGACAACTTCAAGAAAACCCTCTCCTAATGAGAGGAACCCAGGAGTCAGGGAGAGGAGGGGTGGCTGGTGGGTGGAGACAGAGGCCTGGTGCCCCGGGTGCAGTGGAAGTCTCTGGAACACCAGGTGGAGGGAGGCCACACAGAGTGATGCCCAGGGTCACAGACCTGTCGGAGCTGCTGTTTGTTAGTTCAAGTCCTGCTCTGAGGTGCTCTGTGTCAGATCTGAGTGACAGGTGAGCTGGGAGTGCTCTGCAATGAGGGCGATATGCACGGTTCCTGTGTTCCCAGCCCTGCCATGGTACCTGCAAGGGTAGCTCTGTATCCTGGGAGGGGCCTGACCACGAGAGCCCCGTGGGCTGGGGTGGGGTACCTGCCCAGGTGAGCTCCATATCCTGGGATTGGCCTGACCTCGAGAGCCCCATGGGCTGCTGGAGTCCTGGTAAAGGATGTCAGGACAGTCAGTGAAGCCACCGAGGATATACCTCCAGTAGTTCCTAAATCCTACACCCTGCTGGTCATTCTACCAACCACCAGGACATGGTATTCTGTATTAGTCTTCAATGATGCCTTCTTTTGTATTCTATTAGTCCCAGAGTCACAAGAAATTTTGGCTTGTGAGTGGCAGGACTCAACATACAACTAAAACAATACTTCCGGGCCGTGTTGCCCCAAGGGTTCAAAAATTCCCACACCATCTTTGGGGAAAGCTCAGCTAAAGACCTAAAAGTTCTACCTCTGGAAAAGGAAACACTCCTTCAATATGCAGACGACATTCTGATCGCCAGCCCTACTAAGGAGACCTCTGAACTACCAAGCCAATAAAGGATACAAGTTGTCCAAGAAAAAGCTCAAATATCACAGACTACGGTGACCTGCCTGGGCTTCATTCTCACAGAAGGTCGGAGAAGCCCATCCCAGGAAAGGGAAGAAACAATTTACAGCCTTACCCATTTCTAAAACTAGAAGACAGCTTAGGGGTTCCTGGGGAGGCCAGGGTTTGCTGCTTCTGGATCCCTAACTACAGTCTACTAGCTCGGCCTCTATATGAAACACTGAAAGGAAAAGGTGATGATCCTTTTGAATAGAATGCAGAAGTGGCCTTTCAAGAATGGAAAGAGCAGTCAATTCAGACCCTTGCCCTGGAACTCCCTAATTTAGCTAAACCCTTTGACCTTTACATTCCTGGTGAACGGTGAATCGCCACTGGAGTATTAGTGCAAAACCTGGGACCACTTGAAATGGAACAATGCAAGAATGCGATCCAGGTAGGATAAACTACGGTCACCAAGGGGCTTGGCCCACCGCCACATCTGGCCAAGATACTGGCAGTATCTGATAACCTGGAAATCAGCAGCCCAAAAGGCCACCTCCCTCCTAAGGGAAAAGGAACCCTCGTGGTGATCCTAACCCCCAACCATGCCCTGAAGTTGCAGGGTTGGCTCCGTGGGCACACTGATCTTGAGGGAGGAGGCCCTCCAACTCCAACCTCCATAGAGATAACCGGGGCAAAGGGGCACCATGACGACTCATGTGAAGGTGTCTGCACATGCAAATTTAACGCTCATTTCCCACAAGGAAGAGGAATTAACCAAAGGCTCAGCATGCCATGCCAGAACTATATTAGGGCCTGAAGCAATCCTTCGGGTTTGTGGCCAGCTCACAAGAAAGCGAGTTGAAGAAAGGAGCTCAGGGGCACTGTAATTCACAAACCTGCAGAGTAATGAATGACAGCTATCGTCCAAAAATGTTTTGAAGTAAGTCTTCGAAGAGGACTTGAAATCGGGGCAGAATTTCAGGAAAACGATTTCAGGGGGTAGAATGGAATTGCACTTAAAGAATAAGATTAGAGGCAGAATGTCGACAATGATGCACTTGGCCAAAAAGGGCGTATGCGTTTTTTCCTGAATATATTCAGGAAAAAACGCATACGCACTTTTTGGCCAACCAAGCAAGCGTGTAAAGGAAATCTGCACTACAATGAAGTCTCACTGCCCCCCGGTCAAAAGGGCCATCTGAAAAAAGTGTAAAATCCAGAAAGGCAGGACAGGTCTTGGAGAACAGGGAGCCTTGTTATGCTGATGGGCGGGATGTAAATTGCCAACAGCCACTCTGGAGAAATGTATGGTGTATCCTGAAACACGTAGGAAACAAAGCAACACAGCCTATGTCACTTCCAATATGGTCCTATAGCTTAGGGTAATTAAAATCACAAACACACAGCCACCCCAAAGTTTGGGATGGCTCTGTTTACAAGAACCTTGTCAACGGTACAAGTTAAATATCCAAGAAAGGAAAAAATGGATAAAGAAGTTCTGGTACGCACGTACAATGGAATATCACTCAGCAAAGAAATCTACGTCTTCAGGCCCATAGCGGCATAATGAGTGGATTCAGGTACGATGATTCTACGAGAAATACGTCACCCAGAAAAAGAAACATCATAATATATAAGTAATACACGGAATGTAAACTTGGCTACACATAAACTGAATTACAAAACAGAACAGGGTCTCAAATTTAGAAAACCAACTTATGCTTGCTAATGGGGAAAGGTGAGTTGGGGTGCTGCATAAAACCAGAGATTGAAATTAGCACAGATACCGTTCCATAAGCCAAATATATAATAGACAAGACCTACTCCTTGCTCAACGAAATGGACTCAACACCCCATATTCAACGCCTTGCAAGATACCTGACAAGTAAGAATCTTAAAACCCATGGATTTATATGTCTCCATAAGGAAATCAAGCGTGTGTACAACGGCCTAAATGCAGCAGTGAAAATCCGATAAATCCCATTATCAAAATAAATTTCAAAAACAAAACACAATGACAGTGAAATAGAGAGCAATTCTTAAATAATTCATTCAGGGCTTGTGATGCAACCTGGATTTACCACATCTACACCCAGAGCTGGGTGAGACATAAGGCTGGACACTTCGGGCTGATAGCATTGGTGAGGTTCGGTGAGCAAACGCAGACCCTTTGAAGTCATACTGCATGGTAACCATTCCATGGGTCCCAACTCTCCAGGTTTAAGGGATTCTTCCTTCAGCTAAAACATGCATGGGAAACCCACAGTACAGTGCACTGTGTGACCGGGAAACGTTTTCAAATGCATCTCAGTTTTCGTCCCCTGGTACTCGGGTTCACCATTCCAGACGCTTTACTAACACTCTCCCCACTTGGAGAGTCAGTGCCATTAACCTCCTGTTTGGCACAGTTTGCAATTTCTGCGCAAGATGTACAGGAATAGGGAGAACCAATGAGAGACTAGCTGTAGGTGCCTGCACGGGCAAAAGGAACGCTCATTTCCGACCAGGAAGAGGAATTAAACAAAGGCTCAGCAAGCCCTGCCGGAAAGAGATTACGGCCTGAAGCAATCCTGCGGTTTTGCGGCCAGCTCACAAGAAAACGAGTTGAAGACATGAGCTCAGGGGCACTGTAATTCACAAACCTGCAGAGTTATGAATGACAGCTATCGTCCAAAAATGTATTGAAGTAAGTCTTCGAAGAGGACTTGAATGCGGGGCAGAATTTCAGGAAAACGATTTCAGGGGGTAGACTGGAATTGTACTAAAAGCATAGGAAAAGAGGCAGAATGTCGACAACGATGCACTTGGCCAAAAAGGGCGTATGCGTTTTTTCCTGAATATATTCAGGAAAAAACGCATACGCCCTTTTTGGCCAACCAAGCAAGCCTGTAAAGGAAATCTGCACTACAATGAAGTCTCACTGCCCCCCCGGTCAAAAGGGCCATCTGAAAAAAGTGTTAAATCCAGAAAGGCAGGACAGGTCATGGAGAACAGGGAGCCTTGTCATGCTGATGGGCGGGATGTAAATTGCCAACAACCACTCTGGAGAAGTGTATGGTGTTTCAAGAAACACGTAGGAAACAAAGCAACACAGCCTATGTCACTTCCACTTATGGTCCTATAGCTTAGGGAAATTAAAATCAAAAACACACAGCCACCCCAGAGTTTGGGACGGCTCTGTTTACAAGAACCTCGTCTACGGTACAAGTAAAATATCCCAGAAAGCAAAAAATGGATAAAGAAGTTGTGGTACGCACGTACAATGGAATATCACTCAGCAATGAAATCTACTTCATCAGGCCCGTAGCGGCATAATGAGTGGATTCAGGTATGATGATTCTACGAGAAATAAGTCACACAGAAAAAGAAACATCATAAGATATGACTAATACACGGAATGTAAACTTGGCTACCCATGAACTGAATTACAAAACAGAACAGGGTCTCAAATTTAGAAAACCAACTTATGCTTGCTTATGGGGAAAGGTGAGTTGGGGTGCTGCATAAAACCAGAGATTGAAATTAGCACAGATACCGTTCCATAAGCCAAATATATAATAGACAAGCCCTACTCCTTGCTCAACGAAACGGACTCAAAGCCTGGGAATATACCTGACAAGTAAGAATCTTAAAACCCATGGATTTATATGTCTCCATAAGGAAATCAAGCGTGTGTACAGCGGCCTAAACGCAGCAGTGAAAATCCGATAAATCCCATTATCAAAATAAATTTCAAAACCAAAACACATTGACAGTGAAATAGAGAGCAATTCTTAAATAATTCATTCAGGGCTTGTGATGCAACCTGGATTTACCACATCTACACCCAGAGCTGGGTGAGATATACGGCTGGACACTTCGGGCTGATAGCATTTGTGAGGTTCGGTGAGCAAACGCAGACCCTTTGTAGTCATACTGCATGGTACCCATTCCATGGTTCCCAGCTCTCCAGGTTTAAGGGATTCTTCCTTCAGCTAAGACATGCATGGGAAACCCAGAGTATTGTCCACCGTGTGATTGGGAAACGTTTTCAAATATATCTCAGTTTTCGAACCCTGGTACTCGGGTTCACCATTCCAGACACTTTACTAACATTCTCCCCACTTGGAGAGTCAGTGCCTTTAACCTCCTGTTTGGCACAGTTTGCAATTTCTACGCAAGATTAACAGGAATAGGGAGAAACAATGAGAGACTAGCTGTAGGTGTCTGCACGGGCAAATGGAACGCTCATTTCCCACCAGGAAGAGGAATTCACCAAAGGCTCAGTGTGCCCTGACGGAAACAGATTAGGGCCTGCAGCAATCCTGCGGTTTTGCGGCCAGCTCACAAGAAAGCGAGTTGAGGAAACGAGCTCAGGGGCACTGTAATTCACAAACCTGCAGAGTTATGAATGACAGCTATCGTCCAAAAATGTATTGAAGTAAGTCTTCGAATAGGACTTGAAAGCGGGGCAGAATTTCAGGAAAACGATTTCAGGGGGTAGACTGGAATTGCACTTAAAGCATAGGAATAGAGGGAGAATGTCGACAATGATGCACTGGCCAAAAAGTGCGTATGCGTTTTTTCCTGAATATATTCAGGAAAAAACGCATACGCCATTTTTGGCCAAGCAAGCAAGCAGGTAAATGAAATCTGCACTACAATGAAGTCTCACTGCCCCCCGGTCAAAAGGGGCATCTGAAAAAGTGTAAAATTCAGAAAGGCAGGACAGGTCATGGAGAACAGGGAGACTTGTTATGCTGATGGGGGGGATGTAAATTGCAAACAGCCACTCTGGAGAAGTGTATGGGGTTTCCTGAAACACGTAGGAAACAAAGCAACGGAGCCTATGTCACTTCCACTTATGGTCCTATAGCTTAGGGAAATTAAAATCAAAAACACACAGCCACCCCAAAGTTTGGGACAGCTCTGTTTACAAGAACGTCGTCTACGGTACAAGTTAAATATCCCAGAATGTGAAAAATGGTTAAAGAAGTTGTGGTACGCACGTACAATGGAATATCACTCACCAATGAAATCTATGTCATCAGGCCCGTCGCGGCATATTGAGTGGATCCAGGTACGATGATTCTAAGTGAAATAAGTCACACAGAAAATGAAACATCATAAGATATCACTAATACACGGAATGTAAACTTGGCTACACATGAACTGAATTACAAAACAGAACAGGGTCTCAAATTTAGAACACCAACTTATGCTTGCTTATGGGGAAAGGTGAGGTGGGGTGCTGCATAAAACCAGAGATAGAAATTAGCACACATACCTTTCCATAAGCCAAATATGTAATAGTCAAGACTTACACCTTGCTCAACGAAATGGACTAAACACACC
Source organism: Delphinapterus leucas (assembly GCF_059928025.1). NCBI lineage: Eukaryota > Metazoa > Chordata > Mammalia > Artiodactyla > Monodontidae > Delphinapterus > Delphinapterus leucas. The sequence goes on from NW_028322237.1 coordinate 3,519,100, forward strand.
ATATTCAACTCCTAGGATTACACATGACTAGTAAGAATCTTCAAATCCATGGATTTATATGTCTCCGTAAGAGAATCAAGTGTGTGTACAGCTGCATGAAGGCAGCAGAGAAAATCCGATAAATCCCATTATCAAAATAAACTACAAAAACAAACACAATGACAGTGAAATAGAGAGCAATTCTTAAATAATTCATTCAGGGCTTGTGATGCAACCTGGATTTACCACATCTACACCTAGAGCTGAGTGAGACATAAGGTTCGACACTTTGGGCTGATAGCATTGGTGAGGTTCGGTGAGAAAATGCAGGCCATTTGAAGTCATACTGCATGGTACCCATTGCATGGGTCCCACCTCTCCAGGTTTAAGGGATTCTTCCTTCAGGTAAAACACGCATGGGAAACCCAGAATATGGTCCACCGTGTGACCGGGAAACCTTTTTAAATGCATCTCAGTTTTCTTCCCCTCATACTCGGTTTTACCATTCCAGACGCTTTACTAACTCTTTCCCCAATTGGAGAGTCAGTGCCTTTAACCTCCTGTTTGGCACAGTTTGGAATTTCTGAGCAAGATGAACAGGAATAGGGAGAACCAATGAGAGATTAGCTGTAGGTGTCTGCACGAGCAAATTTAATGCTCATTTCCCATCAGGAAGAGGAATTAGCCAAAGGCTCAACATGCCGTGCCGGAACCAGATTAGGGCCTGAAGCAATCCTGCGGTTTTGCGGCCAGCTCACAAGAAAGCGAGTTGAAGAATGGAGCTCAGGGGCACTGTAATTCACAAACCTGCAGAGTTATAAATGACAGCTATCGTCCAAAAATATATTGAAGTAAGGCTGCAAAGAGGACTTGAACGCGGGGCAGAATTCCAGGAATACGATTTCAGGAGGTAGATGGGAAGTCCTCTGAAAGTATAGGAGAAGAGGCAGAACTTCGACAATGATGCACTTGGTCAAAAAGGGCATATGCGTTTCTTCCAGGGCCCTCATTAAAGAGGGTAGGAGGCTCCCAGCATGCTTCAGTGGCCAACAGAGGGCCTACGTCGCCAAGGCGACGTGAGCCATCCAGGCAGGAGTGACCTCACATCAGAGCGCCCACCTCACAGAAGGGTAAGGAACCCAGTCATGATCAGACTCTCACCAGAGTGCCCACATAAGCAAGGGGCTGGGAATCAGGCACGAGTGTCCTCACACCCGTGGGGCCACATCATCGAAAGTTGAGGTACCCAGCACATGTGGCCTCAAACCAGAAGACCCACATCACCATGGGTCTCAGAGCGAGGCAGGCAGGATTAACCTCAAAACACATGGCCCATTGTATAAAAAGGTGAGGAATCCAGCAGTTGGAACATCCCAGCAGGCGGCCCAGAGCACCGAGGCTATGGGATCCAGGCAGTGATGAACTCACAACAGAGGGCCCTCATCGTGATACTGTAAGCAACCCAGCCGTTGTGACCTCAGAGCACAAGGCCCACATCCCCATGGGGAAGGGAACCAAGCAGGAGTGTCATCGCACCAGTGGGCACACAACAGAAAATGTGGGGAGCCCAGCAGTTAGGGCCGGACGCCAGAGGGCCCTCATCACTGAGGAGAGGAGGCTCCCAGCAAGCTCCAACTTCTACCAGAGGGCCGACGTCGCCAATGCGGGGTGTGCCAGCCAGGCAGGAGTGACCTCAGAGCAGAGGGCCAACCACACAAAAGTGTGAGGAACCCAAAGAGGATCAGACTCTCACCAGAGGGCCCACATCACCAAGGGAATGGAAACCAGGCAGGAGTGTCCTCACACCAGTGGGGCCACATCACCGAAATGTGACGGACCCAGCACACGTGGCCTCAAACTACAGGACACACATCACCAAGGGGCTGGGAGTGAGGCAGGCAGGAGGAGCCTCAAAACAGAGGGCCCATTGCGTAAAAAAGGTGAGGAATCCCGCAGTTGGAACCTCCCAGCAGGCGGCCAGGAGCAGCGAGGCTATGGGATCCAGGCCTGACTGAACTCAAAACAGAGGGCCCACATTCTGACACTGTGAGCAACCCAGCCGTTGGGACCACAGAGCAGAAAGCCCACATCCCCTAGGGAAGGGACCCTGGCTGGAGTGTACTCACACGACAGGGCGCACATCAGAAAATTTTGGGAGCCCATGAGTTAGGGCCTGACGCCAGAGGGCCCTCATTACCGAGGGGAGGAGACTCCCAGCAGGCACCAACTCCCAACTGAGGGCCCACATCGCCAACGTGACGTGTGCCAGCCAGGCAGGAGTGACCTCACAGCAGAGGGCCCACCTCCCAGAAGTGTGAGGAATCCAGACAGGATCAGACTCTCACAAGAGGGCCCCAATCACCAAGGGGATGGGAACCAGGCAGGAGTGTCCTCACACCAGTGGGGCCACATCAATAAAGGTGAGGAAACCGGTACATGTGGCCTTAAACCAGAGGACCTACATCACAAAGGGGCTGGGAGTGAGTCAGGAAGTAGGAGCATAAAAACACAGGACCCAAAGAATAAAAAAGGTAAGGAATCCAGCAGTAGGAACCTCCCAGCAGTCGGCTCAGAGCACAGAGTCTATGGGATCTAGGCCTGAGTGAACTAACACCAGAGAGACAACATCATGAAACGGTGAACAACACAGGTGTTGGGACCTTAGAGCAGAAGGCCCACATGCCCATGGGGATGGGAACCTCGCAGGAGTGTCCTCGCACCACTTAGCACGTATCAGAAAATGTGGGTACCCAGCAGTTAGGGCCTGACGCTAGAGGGCCCCCATCACCGAGGGGAGGAGGCTCCCAGCAGGCTCCAAGTGCCACAAGAGGGCCGATGTTGCCCAGGTGGGGTGTGCCAGCCAGGCAGGAGTGACCTCACAGCAGAGGGCCCACCTCACAGAAGGGTGAGGAACCCAGCCAGGATCAGACTCTCACCAGAGGGCCCACATCATCAAGGGGATAGGAAGCAGGCAGGAGTGTCCTCACACCAGTGTGGCCACATCATCCAAAGGCGAGGGACCCAGCACACGTGGCCTCACACCAGAGGACACACATCACCAAGGGACTGGGAGTGAGGCAGGCAGGAGGAGTCTCAAAACAGAGGGTCCATAGAAGAAAAAAGGTGAGGAATCCCGCAGTTGGAACCTCCCAGCAGGTGGCCAGGAGCAGCGAGGCTATGGGATCCAGGCCGGAGAGAACTCACAGCAGAGGGCCCTCATCATGAAACTGAGCAACCCACGGTTGGGACCTCAGAGCAGAAGGCCCACATTCCCATGGGGTTGGGAACCTGGCACGAGTGTACTCGAACCACAGGGCGCATATCAGAAAATATTGGGAGCCCAGGAATTAGGGCCTGACGCCAGAGGGCCCTCATTACCGAGGGCAGGAGACCCCCAGCAGGCACCAAATCCCACCAGAGGGCCGACTTCGCCAAGGCGGGGTGTGCCAGCCAGGCAGGAGTGACGTCAGAGAAGAGGGCCCACCTCACAGAAGTGTGAGGAACCCAACCAGGATCAGACTCTCACCGGATGGCCCACATCACCAAGGGGATGGGAACCAGGCAGGAGTGTCCTCACACCAGTGGGGCCACATCAGCCAAAGGTGAGGAACCCAGCACATGTGGCCTCAAACCACAGGACACACATCACCAAGGGGCTGGGAGTGAGGCAGGTGTCCGGAGGGGCACATTTAACTCTAATTTCCCACCAGGAAGAGGAATTAACCAAAGGCTCAGAGTGCCGTGCCAGACCCTGATTATGGCCTAAAGCAAACCTGCGGTTCTGTGGCCAGCTTTCAAGGAAACGAGTTAAGAAAGGAAATCACAGGCACTGTAATTCACAAACCTGCAGAGTTATAAATGACAGCTATTGGCAAAAATATACTGAAGTAAGTCTGCAAAGAGGACTTCAAAACGAGGCAGAATTGCAGGAATCATATTTCAGGAGGTAGATTGGAATTGCGTTTAAAGCATGTGAAAAGCGGCAGATCTTTGACAGTGATGCACTTGGACAAAAGTGCGTAAACATTTTTTCCTGAATATATTCAGGAAAAAACACATATGCCCTTTTTGGCCAACCAAGCACTCGAGCAATGGAAATCCGCACTACAATGAAGTCTCATTTCCCATTCGTCAAAAGGGCCATCTGAAAAATGTGTAAAAACCAGAAACACAGGACAGGCCATGGAGAACAGGGAGCCTTGTTATGCTGATGGGCGGGATGTAAATTGCCAACAGACACTCTGGAGATGTTTATGGTGTATCCTGAAACATCTGAAAAACAAAGCTACAGACCCTAGGGCACTTCCACTTTTGGCCCTATAGCTTAGGAAAATTAAAATCAACAAGACACAGCCAACACCAAATTTAGGGCTGCTGTGTTTACAAGAACCTTGAGTCCAGTACAAATTAAATATCCCAGAAAGAAAAATATGGATAAAGGAGTTGTGCTACTTACGTACAATGGAATATCACTCAGCAATGAAATCAATGTCATCAGGCCTGTAGCAGCAAATTGAGTGGATTTAAGTATGATGATTCTAAGAGAAATATGTCACACAGAGAAAGGTAATTATCATAAGATATCACTAATAGAGAGAGTGTAAACTTGGCTACACATAAACTGAATTCCAAAACCGAACAGAGTCTCACATTTAGATAAAAACTTATGCTTGCTTAAGGGGAAAGTTGAGTTGCGGTGCTGTATAAAACCAGAGATTGAAATTAGCACACATACCATTCCATAAGCCAAATATGTAATAGACAAGACCTACTCTTTGCTCAACGAAATAGACTCATCCATGGTGTATCACCTCACACCTGTTAGAATGGGCATCATCAGAAAATCTACAAACAACAAATGCTGGAAAGGGTGTGGAGATAAGGAACCCTCTTCCGCTATTGTTGGGAATGAAATTGATACAGTCACTGTGGAGAAAGTTATGGAGTTTCTTATAAAACTAAGAATAGAATTACCATATGATACAGCAGTCCCACTACTGGGCATATACCCAGACAAAACCATAAATCAAAAAGAGACATTCACCGCAATGTTCATTGCATCACTATTTACAATATCCAGGTAATGGAAGCAACCTAAATGCCCACAGACAGACGAATGCATAAAGACGTGGTACATATATAAAATGGAATATTACTAAGCCATAAAAAGGAATGAAATTGGGTCATTTGTAGAGACGTTGATGGATCTAGAGACTGTCATACAGAGTGAAGTAAGTCAGAAAGAGAAAAAGAAATCTTGTCTATTAATGGCTATATGTGGAACCTAGACAAATTGTACAGATGAACCGTTTTGCAAGGCAGAAATAGAGCAACAGATGTAGACAACAAACGTATGGACACCAAGGGGGGAAAGCTGTTGGGGGGTGGTGGTGGGAGGAGTTGAGAGATTGGGATTGGCATGTATACATTTATATGTATAAAATAGATAACCAAAAAGAACCTGCTGTATAAAAAAATAAAATAAAATTCAAATTACAAAAAGTAAAACAGAAAAAATATTCTTCCCTTCACATACATGTATTTATATGAATAAATTATTTCCATGCTTATATCTGTAAATACAAAAAAGAGGAATAAAATCTACCTTGAACCAAAAAAGAAAAAAAAACAGAACCCACCAGCTACACAGAGGAAAACCGTATCAGGGCACTTGCTCCAGTTGTAAACAATTCTGAAGTTGGTCGGTGGTGGGGAATCATCTCCCATTCAGCCAGCAGGCCCCACGCAACAAGCGTCCTCATTGCAAAGCTGGGGGACCGTGCCGAGGCATCTGTGAGTAAACGTGGGCTGAGCCCCAGGCCAGCTGCTGCTGAAATGTTCCCACCCTTCCCAGGTAAAACACCTGAATATGTACAAGGACTTGAAAGCCTAGAGGAAGGGCCATGGAGCCACATGAGCGACAGCATGCCAGCCGACTTGGTGCCTGCAGGCCAGCCAGGATGGTCCTGGTCCTGGGTGCTCTTCTGGAAGCTTTCCATTTCCCTGCCTGAGATACCCCTGCTGTCCCGGCCCCCACTGCTTTCTTCCTCACTCACCTCTGCCCAGGGAGAAATTCCAGCGGCAGGTATGGGTGACACATCCTCTTCTTTAGCAGGTGGCATCTTGGCAACTGCTGCAGAAAGTCCAGCAGAGCCCCACTCACACTGGGCCACCCACAAAGCCGTGGCCTCTCACTCCCTCCCACCAGTCCAGCCCCAAGACTGCTGACAGGGCAGAGAAAATGGCGTCAGGCACAGCTGCAGGGGCTCTTGCTGCCTGGAGCAGTGTTTATATTGATCTGAACCCAGGCACACCTGGGGAGGGCTGGCCGGCACGGTCAGGCTTCCCAGGCCAGCCAATAATCACCCCTCAGGGGCTCACAGTTGCAGAAACTGGAACTTGCTGAATCGGCCAGGTCCAAGGAACAGGTGTGGGCTCCTGAGAGTCAGGATAGACAAGGGGCTGCAGCTCTGGCTTGTTTTCTAATTATATTATCTGGCCCATGAGTGGGAGACAACTTCAAGAAAACCCTCTCCTAATGAGAGGAACCCAGGAGTCAGGGAGAGGAGGGGTGGCTGGTGGGTGGAGACAGAGGCCTGGTGCCCCGGGTGCAGTGGAAGTCTCTGGAACACCAGGTGGAGGGAGGCCACACAGAGTGATGCCCAGGGTCACAGACCTGTCGGAGCTGCTGTTTGTTAGTTCAAGTCCTGCTCTGAGGTGCTCTGTGTCAGATCTGAGTGACAGGTGAGCTGGGAGTGCTCTGCAATGAGGGCGATATGCACGGTTCCTGTGTTCCCAGCCCTGCCATGGTACCTGCAAGGGTAGCTCTGTATCCTGGGAGGGGCCTGACCACGAGAGCCCCGTGGGCTGGGGTGGGGTACCTGCCCAGGTGAGCTCCATATCCTGGGATTGGCCTGACCTCGAGAGCCCCATGGGCTGCTGGAGTCCTGGTAAAGGATGTCAGGACAGTCAGTGAAGCCACCGAGGATATACCTCCAGTAGTTCCTAAATCCTACACCCTGCTGGTCATTCTACCAACCACCAGGACATGGTATTCTGTATTAGTCTTCAATGATGCCTTCTTTTGTATTCTATTAGTCCCAGAGTCACAAGAAATTTTGGCTTGTGAGTGGCAGGACTCAACATACAACTAAAACAATACTTCCGGGCCGTGTTGCCCCAAGGGTTCAAAAATTCCCACACCATCTTTGGGGAAAGCTCAGCTAAAGACCTAAAAGTTCTACCTCTGGAAAAGGAAACACTCCTTCAATATGCAGACGACATTCTGATCGCCAGCCCTACTAAGGAGACCTCTGAACTACGAAGCCAATAAAGGATACAAGTTGTCCAAGAAAAAGCTCAAATATCACAGACTACGGTGACCTGCCTGGGCTTCATTCTCACAGAAGGTCGGAGAAGCCCATCCCAGGAAAGGGAAGAAACAATTTACAGCCTTACCCATTTCTAAAACTAGAAGACAGCTTAGGGGTTCCTGGGGAGGCCAGGGTTTGCTGCTTCTGGATCCCTAACTACAGTCTACTAGCTCGGCCTCTATATGAAACACTGAAAGGAAAAGGTGAAGATCCTTTTGAATACAATGCAGAAGTGGCCTTTCAAGAATGGAAAGAGCAGTCAATTCAGACCCTTGCCCTGGAACTCCCTAATTTAGCTAAACCCTTTGACCTTTACATTCCTGGTGAACGGTGAATCGCCACTGGAGTATTAGTGCAAAACCTGGGACCACTTGAAATGGAACAATGCAAGAATGCGATCCAGGTAGGATAAACTACGGTCACCAAGGGGCTTGGCCCACCGCCACATCTGGCCAAGATACTGGCAGTATCTGATAACCTGGAAATCAGCAGCCCAAAAGGCCACCTCCCTCCTAAGGGAAAAGGAACCCTCGTGGTGATCCTAACCCCCAACCATGCCCTGAAGTTGCAGGGTTGGCTCCGTGGGCACACTGATCTTGAGGGAGGAGGCCCTCCAACTCCAACCTCCATAGAGATAACCGGGGCAAAGGGGCACCATGACGACTCATGTGAAGGTGTCTGCACATGCAAATTTAACGCTCATTTCCCACAAGGAAGAGGAATTAACCAAAGGCTCAGCATGCCATGCCAGAACTATATTAGGGCCTGAAGCAATCCTTCGGGTTTGTGGCCAGCTCACAAGAAAGCGAGTTGAAGAAAGGAGCTCAGGGGCACTGTAATTCACAAACCTGCAGAGTAATGAATGACAGCTATCGTCCAAAAATGTTTTGAAGTAAGTCTTCGAAGAGGACTTGAAATCGGGGCAGAATTTCAGGAAAACGATTTCAGGGGGTAGAATGGAATTGCACTTAAAGAATAAGATTAGAGGCAGAATGTCGACAATGATGCACTTGGCCAAAAAGGGCGTATGCGTTTTTTCCTGAATATATTCAGGAAAAAACGCATACGCCCTTTTTGGCCAACCAAGCAAGCGTGTAAAGGAAATCTGCACTACAATGAAGTCTCACTGCCCCCCGGTCAAAAGGGCCATCTGAAAAAAGTGTAAAATCCAGAAAGGCAGGACAGGTCTTGGAGAACAGGGAGCCTTGTTATGCTGATGGGCGGGATGTAAATTGCCAACAGCCACTCTGGAGAAATGTATGGTGTATCCTGAAACACGTAGGAAACAAAGCAACACAGCCTATGTCACTTCCAATATGGTCCTATAGCTTAGGGTAATTAAAATCACAAACACACAGCCACCCCAAAGTTTGGGATGGCTCTGTTTACAAGAACCTTGTCAACGGTACAAGTTAAATATCCAAGAAAGGAAAAAATGGATAAAGAAGTTCTGGTACGCACGTACAATGGAATATCACTCAGCAAAGAAATCTACGTCTTCAGGCCCATAGCGGCATAATGAGTGGATTCAGGTACGATGATTCTACGAGAAATACGTCACCCAGAAAAAGAAACATCATAATATATAAGTAATACACGGAATGTAAACTTGGCTACACATAAACTGAATTACAAAACAGAACAGGGTCTCAAATTTAGAAAACCAACTTATGCTTGCTAATGGGGAAAGGTGAGTTGGGGTGCTGCATAAAACCAGAGATTGAAATTAGCACAGATACCGTTCCATAAGCCAAATATATAATAGACAAGACCTACTCCTTGCTCAACGAAATGGACTCAACACCCCATATTCAACGCCTTGCAAGATACCTGACAAGTAAGAATCTTAAAACCCATGGATTTATATGTCTCCATAAGGAAATCAAGCGTGTGTACAACGGCCTAAATGCAGCAGTGAAAATCCGATAAATCCCATTATCAAAATAAATTTCAAAAACAAAACACAATGACAGTGAAATAGAGAGCAATTCTTAAATAATTCACTCAGGGCTTGTGATGCAACCTGGATTTACCACATCTACACCCAGAGCTGGGTGAGACATAAGGCTGGACACTTCGGGCTGATAGCATTGGTGAGGTTCGGTGAGCAAACGCAGACCCTTTGAAGTCATACTGCATGGTAACCATTCCATGGGTCCCAACTCTCCAGGTTTAAGGGATTCTTCCTTCAGCTAAAACATGCATGGGAAACCCACAGTACAGTGCACTGTGTGACCGGGAAACGTTTTCAAATGCATCTCAGTTTTCGTCCCCTGGTACTCGGGTTCACCATTCCAGACGCTTTACTAACACTCTCCCCACTTGGAGAGTCAGTGCCATTAACCTCCTGTTTGGCACAGTTTGCAATTTCTGCGCAAGATGTACAGGAATAGGGAGAACCAATGAGAGACTAGCTGTAGGTGCCTGCACGGGCAAAAGGAACGCTCATTTCCGACCAGGAAGAGGAATTAAACAAAGGCTCAGCAAGCCCTGCCGGAAAGAGATTACGGCCTGAAGCAATCCTGCGGTTTTGCGGCCAGCTCACAAGAAAACGAGTTGAAGACATGAGCTCAGGGGCACTGTAATTCACAAACCTGCAGAGTTATGAATGACAGCTATCGTCCAAAAATGTATTGAAGTAAGTCTTCGAAGAGGACTTGAATGCGGGGCAGAATTTCAGGAAAACGATTTCAGGGGGTAGACTGGAATTGTACTAAAAGCATAGGAAAAGAGGCAGAATGTCGACAACGATGCACTTGGCCAAAAAGGGCGTATGCGTTTTTTCCTGAATATATTCAGGAAAAAACGCATACGCCCTTTTTGGCCAACCAAGCAAGCCTGTAAAGGAAATCTGCACTACAATGAAGTCTCACTGCCCCCCCGGTCAAAAGGGCCATCTGAAAAAAGTGTAAAATCCAGAAAGGCAGGACAGGTCATGGAGAACAGGGAGCCTTGTCATGCTGATGGGCGGGATGTAAATTGCCAACAACCACTCTGGAGAAGTGTATGGTGTTTCAAGAAACACGTAGGAAACAAAGCAACACAGCCTATGTCACTTCCACTTATGGTCCTATAGCTTAGGGAAATTAAAATCAAAAACACACAGCCACCCCAGAGTTTGGGACGGCTCTGTTTACAAGAACCTCGTCTACGGTACAAGTAAAATATCCCAGAAAGCAAAAAATGGATAAAGAAGTTGTGGTACGCACGTACAATGGAATATCACTCAGCAATGAAATCTACTTCATCAGGCCCGTAGCGGCATAATGAGTGGATTCAGGTATGATGATTCTACGAGAAATAAGTCACACAGAAAAAGAAACATCATAAGATATGACTAATACACGGAATGTAAACTTGGCTACCCATGAACTGAATTACAAAACAGAACAGGGTCTCAAATTTAGAAAACCAACTTATGCTTGCTTATGGGGAAAGGTGAGTTGGGGTGCTGCATAAAACCAGAGATTGAAATTAGCACAGATACCGTTCCATAAGCCAAATATATAATAGACAAGCCCTACTCCTTGCTCAACGAAACGGACTCAAAGCCTGGGAATATACCTGACAAGTAAGAATCTTAAAACCCATGGATTTATATGTCTCCATAAGGAAATCAAGCGTGTGTACAGCGGCCTAAACGCAGCAGTGAAAATCCGATAAATCCCATTATCAAAATAAATTTCAAAACCAAAACACATTGACAGTGAAATAGAGAGCAATTCTTAAATAATTCATTCAGGGCTTGTGATGCAACCTGGATTTACCACATCTACACCCAGAGCTGGGTGAGATATACGGCTGGACACTTCGGGCTGATAGCATTTGTGAGGTTCGGTGAGCAAACGCAGACCCTTTGTAGTCATACTGCATGGTACCCATTCCATGGTTCCCAGCTCTCCAGGTTTAAGGGATTCTTCCTTCAGCTAAGACATGCATGGGAAACCCAGAGTATTGTCCACCGTGTGATTGGGAAACGTTTTCAAATATATCTCAGTTTTCGAACCCTGGTACTCGGGTTCACCATTCCAGACACTTTACTAACATTCTCCCCACTTGGAGAGTCAGTGCCTTTAACCTCCTGTTTGGCACAGTTTGCAATTTCTACGCAAGATTAACAGGAATAGGGAGAAACAATGAGAGACTAGCTGTAGGTGTCTGCACGGGCAAATGGAACGCTCATTTCCCACCAGGAAGAGGAATTCACCAAAGGCTCAGTGTGCCCTGACGGAAACAGATTAGGGCCTGCAGCAATCCTGCGGTTTTGCGGCCAGCTCACAAGAAAGCGAGTTGAGGAAACGAGCTCAGGGGCACTGTAATTCACAAACCTGCAGAGTTATGAATGACAGCTATCGTCCAAAAATGTATTGAAGTAAGTCTTCGAATAGGACTTGAAAGCGGGGCAGAATTTCAGGAAAACGATTTCAGGGGGTAGACTGGAATTGCACTTAAAGCATAGGAATAGAGGCAGAATGTCGACAATGATGCACTGGCCAAAAAGTGCGTATGCGTTTTTTCCTGAATATATTCAGGAAAAAACGCATACGCCATTTTTGGCCAAGCAAGCAAGCAGGTAAATGAAATCTGCACTACAATGAAGTCTCACTGCCCCCCGGTCAAAAGGGGCATCTGAAAAAGTGTAAAATTCAGAAAGGCAGGACAGGTCATGGAGAACAGGGAGATTTGTTATGCTGATGGGGGGGATGTAAATTGCAAACAGCCACTCTGGAGAAGTGTATGGGGTTTCCTGAAACACGTAGGAAACAAAGCAACGGAGCCTATGTCACTTCCACTTATGGTCCTATAGCTTAGGGAAATTAAAATCAAAAACACACAGCCACCCCAAAGTTTGGGACAGCTCTGTTTACAAGAACGTCGTCTACGGTACAAGTTAAATATCCCAGAATGTGAAAAATGGTTAAAGAAGTTGTGGTACGCACGTACAATGGAATATCACTCACCAATGAAATCTATGTCATCAGGCCCGTCGCGGCATATTGAGTGGATCCAGGTACGATGATTCTAAGTGAAATAAGTCACACAGAAAATGAAACATCATAAGATATCACTAATACACGGAATGTAAACTTGGCTACACATGAACTGAATTACAAAACAGAACAGGGTCTCAAATTTAGAACACCAACTTATGCTTGCTTATGGGGAAAGGTGAGGTGGGGTGCTGCATAAAACCAGAGATAGAAATTAGCACACATACCTTTCCATAAGCCAAATATGTAATAGTCAAGACTTACACCTTGCTCAACGAAATGGACTAAACACACCATATTCAACTCCTAGGATTACACATGACTAGTAAGAATCTTCAAATCCATGGATTTATATGTCTCCGTAAGAGAATCAAGTGTGTGTACAGCTGCATGAAGGCAGCAGAGAAAATCCGATAAATCCCATTATCAAAATAAACTACAAAAACAAACACAATGACAGTGAAATAGAGAGCAATTCTTAAATAATTCATTCAGGGCTTGTGATGCAACCTGGATTTACCACATCTACACCTAGAGCTGAGTGAGACATAAGGTTCGACACTTTGGGCTGATAGCATTGGTGAGGTTCGGTGAGAAAATGCAGGCCATTTGAAGTCATACTGCATGGTACCCATTGCATGGGTCCCACCTCTCCAGGTTTAAGGGATTCTTCCTTCAGGTAAAACACGCATGGGAAACCCAGAATATGGTCCACCGTGTGACCGGGAAACCTTTTTAAATGCATCTCAGTTTTCTTCCCCTCATACTCGGTTTTACCATTCCAGACGCTTTACTAACTCTTTCCCCAATTGGAGAGTCAGTGCCTTTAACCTCCTGTTTGGCACAGTTTGGAATTTCTGAGCAAGATGAACAGGAATAGGGAGAACCAATGAGAGATTAGCTGTAGGTGTCTGCACGAGCAAATTTAATGCTCATTTCCCATCAGGAAGAGGAATTAGCCAAAGGCTCAACATGCCGTGCCGGAACCAGATTAGGGCCTGAAGCAATCCTGCGGTTTTGCGGCCAGCTCACAAGAAAGCGAGTTGAAGAATGGAGCTCAGGGGCACTGTAATTCACAAACCTGCAGAGTTATAAATGACAGCTATCGTCCAAAAATATATTGAAGTAAGGCTGCAAAGAGGACTTGAACGCGGGGCAGAATTCCAGGAATACGATTTCAGGAGGTAGATGGGAAGTCCTCTGAAAGTATAGGAGAAGAGGCAGAACTTCGACAATGATGCACTTGGTCAAAAAGGGCATATGCGTTTCTTCCAGGGCCCTCATTAAAGAGGGTAGGAGGCTCCCAGCATGCTTCAGTGGCCAACAGAGGGCCTACGTCGCCAAGGCGACGTGAGCCATCCAGGCAGGAGTGACCTCACATCAGAGCGCCCACCTCACAGAAGGGTAAGGAACCCAGTCATGATCAGACTCTCACCAGAGTGCCCACATAAGCAAGGGGCTGGGAATCAGGCACGAGTGTCCTCACACCCGTGGGGCCACATCATCGAAAGTTGAGGTACCCAGCACATGTGGCCTCAAACCAGAAGACCCACATCACCATGGGTCTCAGAGCGAGGCAGGCAGGATTAACCTCAAAACACATGGCCCATTGTATAAAAAGGTGAGGAATCCAGCAGTTGGAACATCCCAGCAGGCGGCCCAGAGCACCGAGGCTATGGGATCCAGGCAGTGATGAACTCACAACAGAGGGCCCTCATCGTGATACTGTAAGCAACCCAGCCGTTGTGACCTCAGAGCACAAGGCCCACATCCCCATGGGGAAGGGAACCAAGCAGGAGTGTCATCGCACCAGTGGGCACACAACAGAAAATGTGGGGAGCCCAGCAGTTAGGGCCGGACGCCAGAGGGCCCTCATCACTGAGGAGAGGAGGCTCCCAGCAAGCTCCAACTTCTACCAGAGGGCCGACGTCGCCAATGCGGGGTGTGCCAGCCAGGCAGGAGTGACCTCAGAGCAGAGGGCCAACCACACAAAAGTGTGAGGAACCCAAAGAGGATCAGACTCTCACCAGAGGGCCCACATCACCAAGGGAATGGAAACCAGGCAGGAGTGTCCTCACACCAGTGGGGCCACATCACCGAAATGTGACGGACCCAGCACACGTGGCCTCAAACTACAGGACACACATCACCAAGGGGCTGGGAGTGAGGCAGGCAGGAGGAGCCTCAAAACAGAGGGCCCATTGCGTAAAAAAGGTGAGGAATCCCGCAGTTGGAACCTCCCAGCAGGCGGCCAGGAGCAGCGAGGCTATGGGATCCAGGCCTGACTGAACTCAAAACAGAGGGCCCACATTCTGACACTGTGAGCAACCCAGCCGTTGGGACCACAGAGCAGAAAGCCCACATCCCCTAGGGAAGGGACCCTGGCTGGAGTGTACTCACACGACAGGGCGCACATCAGAAAATTTTGGGAGCCCATGAGTTAGGGCCTGACGCCAGAGGGCCCTCATTACCGAGGGGAGGAGACTCCCAGCAGGCACCAACTCCCAACTGAGGGCCCACATCGCCAACGTGACGTGTGCCAGCCAGGCAGGAGTGACCTCACAGCAGAGGGCCCACCTCCCAGAAGTGTGAGGAATCCAGACAGGATCAGACTCTCACAAGAGGGCCCCAATCACCAAGGGGATGGGAACCAGGCAGGAGTGTCCTCACACCAGTGGGGCCACATCAATAAAGGTGAGGAAACCGGTACATGTGGCCTTAAACCAGAGGACCTACATCACAAAGGGGCTGGGAGTGAGTCAGGAAGTAGGAGCATAAAAACACAGGACCCAAAGAATAAAAAAGGTAAGGAATCCAGCAGTAGGAACCTCCCAGCAGTCGGCTCAGAGCACAGAGTCTATGGGATCTAGGCCTGAGTGAACTAACACCAGAGAGACAACATCATGAAACGGTGAACAACACAGGTGTTGGGACCTTAGAGCAGAAGGCCCACATGCCCATGGGGATGGGAACCTCGCAGGAGTGTCCTCGCACCACTTAGCACGTATCAGAAAATGTGGGTACCCAGCAGTTAGGGCCTGACGCTAGAGGGCCCCCATCACCGAGGGGAGGAGGCTCCCAGCAGGCTCCAAGTGCCACAAGAGGGCCGATGTTGCCCAGGTGGGGTGTGCCAGCCAGGCAGGAGTGACCTCACAGCAGAGGGCCCACCTCACAGAAGGGTGAGGAACCCAGCCAGGATCAGACTCTCACCAGAGGGCCCACATCATCAAGGGGATAGGAAGCAGGCAGGAGTGTCCTCACACCAGTGTGGCCACATCATCCAAAGGCGAGGGACCCAGCACACGTGGCCTCACACCAGAGGACACACATCACCAAGGGACTGGGAGTGAGGCAGGCAGGAGGAGTCTCAAAACAGAGGGTCCATAGAAGAAAAAAGGTGAGGAATCCCGCAGTTGGAACCTCCCAGCAGGTGGCCAGGAGCAGCGAGGCTATGGGATCCAGGCCGGAGAGAACTCACAGCAGAGGGCCCTCATCATGAAACTGAGCAACCCACGGTTGGGACCTCAGAGCAGAAGGCCCACATTCCCATGGGGTTGGGAACCTGGCACGAGTGTACTCGAACCACAGGGCGCATATCAGAAAATATTGGGAGCCCAGGAATTAGGGCCTGACGCCAGAGGGCCCTCATTACCGAGGGCAGGAGACCCCCAGCAGGCACCAAATCCCACCAGAGGGCCGACTTCGCCAAGGCGGGGTGTGCCAGCCAGGCAGGAGTGACGTCAGAGAAGAGGGCCCACCTCACAGAAGTGTGAGGAACCCAACCAGGATCAGACTCTCACCGGATGGCCCACATCACCAAGGGGATGGGAACCAGGCAGGAGTGTCCTCACACCAGTGGGGCCACATCAGCCAAAGGTGAGGAACCCAGCACATGTGGCCTCAAACCACAGGACACACATCACCAAGGGGCTGGGAGTGAGGCAGGTGTCCGGAGGGGCACATTTAACTCTAATTTCCCACCAGGAAGAGGAATTAACCAAAGGCTCAGAGTGCCGTGCCAGACCCTGATTATGGCCTAAAGCAAACCTGCGGTTCTGTGGCCAGCTTTCAAGGAAACGAGTTAAGAAAGGAAATCACAGGCACTGTAATTCACAAACCTGCAGAGTTATAAATGACAGCTATTGGCAAAAATATACTGAAGTAAGTCTGCAAAGAGGACTTCAAAACGAGGCAGAATTGCAGGAATCATATTTCAGGAGGTAGATTGGAATTGCGTTTAAAGCATGTGAAAAGCGGCAGATCTTTGACAGTGATGCACTTGGACAAAAGTGCGTAAACATTTTTTCCTGAATATATTCAGGAAAAAACACATATGCCCTTTTTGGCCAACCAAGCACTCGAGCAATGGAAATCCGCACTACAATGAAGTCTCATTTCCCATTCGTCAAAAGGGCCATCTGAAAAATGTGTAAAAACCAGAAACACAGGACAGGCCATGGAGAACAGGGAGCCTTGTTATGCTGATGGGCGGGATGTAAATTGCCAACAGACACTCTGGAGATGTTTATGGTGTATCCTGAAATATCTGAAAAACAAAGCTACAGACCCTAGGGCACTTCCACTTTTGGCCCTATAGCTTAGGAAAATTAAAATCAACAAGACACAGCCAACACCAAATTTAGGGCTGCTGTGTTTACAAGAACCTTGAGTCCAGTACAAATTAAATATCCCAGAAAGAAAAATATGGATAAAGGAGTTGTGCTACTTACGTACAATGGAATATCACTCAGCAATGAAATCAATGTCATCAGGCCTGTAGCAGCAAATTGAGTGGATTTAAGTATGATGATTCTAAGAGAAATATGTCACACAGAGAAAGGTAATTATCATAAGATATCACTAATAGAGAGAGTGTAAACTTGGCTACACATAAACTGAATTCCAAAACCGAACAGAGTCTCACATTTAGATAAAAACTTATGCTTGCTTAAGGGGAAAGTTGAGTTGCGGTGCTGTATAAAACCAGAGATTGAAATTAGCACACATACCATTCCATAAGCCAAATATGTAATAGACAAGACCTACTCTTTGCTCAACGAAATAGACTCATCCATGGTGTATCACCTCACACCTGTTAGAATGGGCATCATCAGAAAATCTACAAACAACAAATGCTGGAAAGGGTGTGGAGATAAGGAACCCTCTTCCGCTATTGTTGGGAATGAAATTGATACAGTCACTGTGGAGAAAGTTATGGAGTTTCTTATAAAACTAAGAATAGAATTACCATATGATACAGCAGTCCCACTACTGGGCATATACCCAGACAAAACCATAAATCAAAAAGAGACATTCACCGCAATGTTCATTGCATCACTATTTACAATATCCAGGTAATGGAAGCAACCTAAATGCCCACAGACAGACGAATGCATAAAGACGTGGTACATATATAAAATGGAATATTACTAAGCCATAAAAAGGAATGAAATTGGGTCATTTGTAGAGACGTTGATGGATCTAGAGACTGTCATACAGAGTGAAGTAAGTCAGAAAGAGAAAAAGAAATCTTGTCTATTAATGGCTATATGTGGAACCTAGACAAATTGTACAGATGAACCGTTTTGCAAGGCAGAAATAGAGCAACAGATGTAGACAACAAACGTATGGACACCAAGGGGGGAAAGCTGTTGGGGGGTGGTGGTGGGAGGAGTTGAGAGATTGGGATTGGCATGTATACATTTATATGTATAAAATAGATAACCAAAAAGAACCTGCTGTATAAAAAAATAAAATAAAATTCAAATTACAAAAAGTAAAACAGAAAAAATATTCTTCCCTTCACATACATGTATTTATATGAATAAATTATTTCCATGCTTATATCTGTAAATACAAAAAAGAGGAATAAAATCTACCTTGAACCAAAAAAGAAAAAAAAACAGAACCCACCAGCTACACAGAGGAAAACCGTATCAGGGCACTTGCTCCAGTTGTAAACAATTCTGAAGTTGGTCGGTGGTGGGGAATCATCTCCCATTCAGCCAGCAGGCCCCACGCAACAAGCGTCCTCATTGCAAAGCTGGGGGACCGTGCCGAGGCATCTGTGAGTAAACGTGGGCTGAGCCCCAGGCCAGCTGCTGCTGAAATGTTCCCACCCTTCCCAGGTAAAACACCTGAATATGTACAAGGACTTGAAAGCCTAGAGGAAGGGCCATGGAGCCACATGAGCGACAGCATGCCAGCCGACTTGGTGCCTGCAGGCCAGCCAGGATGGTCCTGGTCCTGGGTGCTCTTCTGGAAGCTTTCCATTTCCCTGCCTGAGATACCCCTGCTGTCCCGGCCCCCACTGCTTTCTTCCTCACTCACCTCTGCCCAGGGAGAAATTCCAGCGGCAGGTATGGGTGACACATCCTCTTCTTTAGCAGGTGGCATCTTGGCAACTGCTGCAGAAAGTCCAGCAGAGCCCCACTCACACTGGGCCACCCACAAAGCCGTGGCCTCTCACTCCCTCCCACCAGTCCAGCCCCAAGACTGCTGACAGGGCAGAGAAAATGGCGTCAGGCACAGCTGCAGGGGCTCTTGCTGCCTGGAGCGGTGTTTATATTGATCTGAACCCAGGCACACCTGGGGAGGGCTGGCCGGCACGGTCAGGCTTCCCAGGCCAGCCAATAATCACCCCTCAGGGGCTCACAGTTGCAGAAACTGGAACTTGCTGAATCGGCCAGGTCCAAGGAACAGGTGTGGGCTCCTGAGAGTCAGGATAGACAAGGGGCTGCAGCTCTGGCTTGTTTTCTAATTATATTATCTGGCCCATGAGTGGGAGACAACTTCAAGAAAACCCTCTCCTAATGAGAGGAACCCAGGAGTCAGGGAGAGGAGGGGTGGCTGGTGGGTGGAGACAGAGGCCTGGTGCCCCGGGTGCAGTGGAAGTCTCTGGAACACCAGGTGGAGGGAGGCCACACAGAGTGATGCCCAGGGTCACAGACCTGTCGGAGCTGCTGTTTGTTAGTTCAAGTCCTGCTCTGAGGTGCTCTGTGTCAGATCTGAGTGACAGGTGAGCTGGGAGTGCTCTGCAATGAGGGCGATATGCACGGTTCCTGTGTTCCCAGCCCTGCCATGGTACCTGCAAGGGTAGCTCTGTATCCTGGGAGGGGCCTGACCACGAGAGCCCCGTGGGCTGGGGTGGGGTACCTGCCCAGGTGAGCTCCATATCCTGGGATTGGCCTGACCTCGAGAGCCCCATGGGCTGCTGGAGTCCTGGTAAAGGATGTCAGGACAGTCAGTGAAGCCACCGAGGATATACCTCCAGTAGTTCCTAAATCCTACACCCTGCTGGTCATTCTACCAACCACCAGGACATGGTATTCTGTATTAGTCTTCAATGATGCCTTCTTTTGTATTCTATTAGTCCCAGAGTCACAAGAAATTTTGGCTTGTGAGTGGCAGGACTCAACATACAACTAAAACAATACTTCCGGGCCGTGTTGCCCCAAGGGTTCAAAAATTCCCACACCATCTTTGGGGAAAGCTCAGCTAAAGACCTAAAAGTTCTACCTCTGGAAAAGGAAACACTCCTTCAATATGCAGACGACATTCTGATCGCCAGCCCTACTAAGGAGACCTCTGAACTACGAAGCCAATAAAGGATACAAGTTGTCCAAGAAAAAGCTCAAATATCACAGACTACGGTGACCTGCCTGGGCTTCATTCTCACAGAAGGTCGGAGAAGCCCATCCCAGGAAAGGGAAGAAACAATTTACAGCCTTACCCATTTCTAAAACTAGAAGACAGCTTAGGGGTTCCTGGGGAGGCCAGGGTTTGCTGCTTCTGGATCCCTAACTACAGTCTACTAGCTCGGCCTCTATATGAAACACTGAAAGGAAAAGGTGATGATCCTTTTGAATAGAATGCAGAAGTGGCCTTTCAAGAATGGAAAGAGCAGTCAATTCAGACCCTTGCCCTGGAACTCCCTAATTTAGCTAAACCCTTTGACCTTTACATTCCTGGTGAACGGTGAATCGCCACTGGAGTATTAGTGCAAAACCTGGGACCACTTGAAATGGAACAATGCAAGAATGCGATCCAGGTAGGATAAACTACGGTCACCAAGGGGCTTGGCCCACCGCCACATCTGGCCAAGATACTGGCAGTATCTGATAACCTGGAAATCAGCAGCCCAAAAGGCCACCTCCCTCCTAAGGGAAAAGGAACCCTCGTGGTGATCCTAACCCCCAACCATGCCCTGAAGTTGCAGGGTTGGCTCCGTGGGCACACTGATCTTGAGGGAGGAGGCCCTCCAACTCCAACCTCCATAGAGATAACCGGGGCAAAGGGGCACCATGACGACTCATGTGAAGGTGTCTGCACATGCAAATTTAACGCTCATTTCCCACAAGGAAGAGGAATTAACCAAAGGCTCAGCATGCCATGCCAGAACTATATTAGGGCCTGAAGCAATCCTTTGGGTTTGTGGCCAGCTCACAAGAAAGCGAGTTGAAGAAAGGAGCTCAGGGGCACTGTAATTCACAAACCTGCAGAGTAATGAATGACAGCTATCGTCCAAAAATGTTTTGAAGTAAGTCTTCGAAGAGGACTTGAAATCGGGGCAGAATTTCAGGAAAACGATTTCAGGGGGTAGAATGGAATTGCACTTAAAGAATAAGATTAGAGGCAGAATGTCGACAATGATGCACTTGGCCAAAAAGGGCGTATGCGTTTTTTCCTGAATATATTCAGGAAAAAACGCATACGCACTTTTTGGCCAACCAAGCAAGCGTGTAAAGGAAATCTGCACTACAATGAAGTCTCACTGCCCCCCGGTCAAAAGGGCCATCTGAAAAAAGTGTAAAATCCAGAAAGGCAGGACAGGTCTTGGAGAACAGGGAGCCTTGTTATGCTGATGGGCGGGATGTAAATTGCCAACAGCCACTCTGGAGAAATGTATGGTGTATCCTGAAACACGTAGGAAACAAAGCAACACAGCCTATGTCACTTCCAATATGGTCCTATAGCTTAGGGTAATTAAAATCACAAACACACAGCCACCCCAAAGTTTGGGATGGCTCTGTTTACAAGAACCTTGTCAACGGTACAAGTTAAATATCCAAGAAAGGAAAAAATGGATAAAGAAGTTCTGGTACGCACGTACAATGGAATATCACTCAGCAAAGAAATCTACGTCTTCAGGCCCATAGCGGCATAATGAGTGGATTCAGGTACGATGATTCTACGAGAAATACATCACCCAGAAAAAGAAACATCATAATATATAAGTAATACACGGAATGTAAACTTGGCTACACATAAACTGAATTACAAAACAGAACAGGGTCTCAAATTTAGAAAACCAACTTATGCTTGCTAATGGGGAAAGGTGAGTTGGGGTGCTGCATAAAACCAGAGATTGAAATTAGCACAGATACCGTTCCATAAGCCAAATATATAATAGACAAGACCTACTCCTTGCTCAACGAAATGGACTCAACACCCCATATTCAACGCCTTGCAAGATACCTGACAAGTAAGAATCTTAAAACCCATGGATTTATATGTCTCCATAAGGAAATCAAGCGTGTGTACAACGGCCTAAATGCAGCAGTGAAAATCCGATAAATCCCATTATCAAAATAAATTTCAAAAACAAAACACAATGACAGTGAAATAGAGAGCAATTCTTAAATAATTCACTCAGGGCTTGTGATGCAACCTGGATTTACCACATCTACACCCAGAGCTGGGTGAGACATAAGGCTGGACACTTCGGGCTGATAGCATTGGTGAGGTTCGGTGAGCAAACGCAGACCCTTTGAAGTCATACTGCATGGTAACCATTCCATGGGTCCCAACTCTCCAGGTTTAAGGGATTCTTCCTTCAGCTAAAACATGCATGGGAAACCCACAGTACAGTGCACTGTGTGACCGGGAAACGTTTTCAAATGCATCTCAGTTTTCGTCCCCTGGTACTCGGGTTCACCATTCCAGACGCTTTACTAACACTCTCCCCACTTGGAGAGTCAGTGCCATTAACCTCCTGTTTGGCACAGTTTGCAATTTCTGCGCAAGATGTACAGGAATAGGGAGAACCAATGAGAGACTAGCTGTAGGTGCCTGCACGGGCAAAAGGAACGCTCATTTCCGACCAGGAAGAGGAATTAAACAAAGGCTCAGCAAGCCCTGCCGGAAAGAGATTACGGCCTGAAGCAATCCTGCGGTTTTGCGGCCAGCTCACAAGAAAACGAGTTGAAGACATGAGCTCAGGGGCACTGTAATTCACAAACCTGCAGAGTTATGAATGACAGCTATCGTCCAAAAATGTATTGAAGTAAGTCTTCGAAGAGGACTTGAATGCGGGGCAGAATTTCAGGAAAACGATTTCAGGGGGTAGACTGGAATTGTACTAAAAGCATAGGAAAAGAGGCAGAATGTCGACAACGATGCACTTGGCCAAAAAGGGCGTATGCGTTTTTTCCTGAATATATTCAGGAAAAAACGCATACGCCCTTTTTGGCCAACCAAGCAAGCCTGTAAAGGAAATCTGCACTACAATGAAGTCTCACTGCCCCCCCGGTCAAAAGGGCCATCTGAAAAAAGTGTAAAATCCAGAAAGGCAGGACAGGTCATGGAGAACAGGGAGCCTTGTCATGCTGATGGGCGGGATGTAAATTGCCAACAACCACTCTGGAGAAGTGTATGGTGTTTCAAGAAACACGTAGGAAACAAAGCAACACAGCCTATGTCACTTCCACTTATGGTCCTATAGCTTAGGGAAATTAAAATCAAAAACACACAGCCACCCCAGAGTTTGGGACGGCTCTGTTTACAAGAACCTCGTCTACGGTACAAGTAAAATATCCCAGAAAGCAAAAAATGGATAAAGAAGTTGTGGTACGCACGTACAATGGAATATCACTCAGCAATGAAATCTACTTCATCAGGCCCGTAGCGGCATAATGAGTGGATTCAGGTATGATGATTCTACGAGAAATAAGTCACACAGAAAAAGAAACATCATAAGATATGACTAATACACGGAATGTAAACTTGGCTACCCATGAACTGAATTACAAAACAGAACAGGGTCTCAAATTTAGAAAACCAACTTATGCTTGCTTATGGGGAAAGGTGAGTTGGGGTGCTGCATAAAACCAGAGATTGAAATTAGCACAGATACCGTTCCATAAGCCAAATATATAATAGACAAGCCCTACTCCTTGCTCAACGAAACGGACTCAAAGCCTGGGAATATACCTGACAAGTAAGAATCTTAAAACCCATGGATTTATATGTCTCCATAAGGAAATCAAGCGTGTGTACAGCGGCCTAAACGCAGCAGTGAAAATCCGATAAATCCCATTATCAAAATAAATTTCAAAACCAAAACACATTGACAGTGAAATAGAGAGCAATTCTTAAATAATTCATTCAGGGCTTGTGATGCAACCTGGATTTACCACATCTACACCCAGAGCTGGGTGAGATATACGGCTGGACACTTCGGGCTGATAGCATTTGTGAGGTTCGGTGAGCAAACGCAGACCCTTTGTAGTCATACTGCATGGTACCCATTCCATGGTTCCCAGCTCTCCAGGTTTAAGGGATTCTTCCTTCAGCTAAGACATGCATGGGAAACCCAGAGTATTGTCCACCGTGTGATTGGGAAACGTTTTCAAATATATCTCAGTTTTCGAACCCTGGTACTCGGGTTCACCATTCCAGACACTTTACTAACATTCTCCCCACTTGGAGAGTCAGTGCCTTTAACCTCCTGTTTGGCACAGTTTGCAATTTCTACGCAAGATTAACAGGAATAGGGAGAAACAATGAGAGACTAGCTGTAGGTGTCTGCACGGGCAAATGGAACGCTCATTTCCCACCAGGAAGAGGAATTCACCAAAGGCTCAGTGTGCCCTGACGGAAACAGATTAGGGCCTGCAGCAATCCTGCGGTTTTGCGGCCAGCTCACAAGAAAGCGAGTTGAGGAAACGAGCTCAGGGGCACTGTAATTCACAAACCTGCAGAGTTATGAATGACAGCTATCGTCCAAAAATGTATTGAAGTAAGTCTTCGAATAGGACTTGAAAGCGGGGCAGAATTTCAGGAAAACGATTTCAGGGGGTAGACTGGAATTGCACTTAAAGCATAGGAATAGAGGCAGAATGTCGACAATGATGCACTGGCCAAAAAGTGCGTATGCGTTTTTTCCTGAATATATTCAGGAAAAAACGCATACGCCATTTTTGGCCAAGCAAGCAAGCAGGTAAATGAAATCTGCACTACAATGAAGTCTCACTGCCCCCCGGTCAAAAGGGGCATCTGAAAAAGTGTAAAATTCAGAAAGGCAGGACAGGTCATGGAGAACAGGGAGATTTGTTATGCTGATGGGGGGGATGTAAATTGCAAACAGCCACTCTGGAGAAGTGTATGGGGTTTCCTGAAACACGTAGGAAACAAAGCAACGGAGCCTATGTCACTTCCACTTATGGTCCTATAGCTTAGGGAAATTAAAATCAAAAACACACAGCCACCCCAAAGTTTGGGACAGCTCTGTTTACAAGAACGTCGTCTACGGTACAAGTTAAATATCCCAGAATGTGAAAAATGGTTAAAGAAGTTGTGGTACGCACGTACAATGGAATATCACTCACCAATGAAATCTATGTCATCAGGCCCGTCGCGGCATATTGAGTGGATCCAGGTACGATGATTCTAAGTGAAATAAGTCACACAGAAAATGAAACATCATAAGATATCACTAATACACGGAATGTAAACTTGGCTACACATGAACTGAATTACAAAACAGAACAGGGTCTCAAATTTAGAACACCAACTTATGCTTGCTTATGGGGAAAGGTGAGGTGGGGTGCTGCATAAAACCAGAGATAGAAATTAGCACACATACCTTTCCATAAGCCAAATATGTAATAGTCAAGACTTACACCTTGCTCAACGAAATGGACTAAACACACCATATTCAACTCCTAGGATTACACATGACTAGTAAGAATCTTCAAATCCATGGATTTATATGTCTCCGTAAGAGAATCAAGTGTGTGTACAGCTGCATGAAGGCAGCAGAGAAAATCCGATAAATCCCATTATCAAAATAAACTACAAAAACAAACACAATGACAGTGAAATAGAGAGCAATTCTTAAATAATTCATTCAGGGCTTGTGATGCAACCTGGATTTACCACATCTACACCTAGAGCTGAGTGAGACATAAGGTTCGACACTTTGGGCTGATAGCATTGGTGAGGTTCGGTGAGAAAATGCAGGCCATTTGAAGTCATACTGCATGGTACCCATTGCATGGGTCCCACCTCTCCAGGTTTAAGGGATTCTTCCTTCAGGTAAAACACGCATGGGAAACCCAGAATATGGTCCACCGTGTGACCGGGAAACCTTTTTAAATGCATCTCAGTTTTCTTCCCCTCATACTCGGTTTTACCATTCCAGACGCTTTACTAACTCTTTCCCCAATTGGAGAGTCAGTGCCTTTAACCTCCTGTTTGGCACAGTTTGGAATTTCTGAGCAAGATGAACAGGAATAGGGAGAACCAATGAGAGATTAGCTGTAGGTGTCTGCACGAGCAAATTTAATGCTCATTTCCCATCAGGAAGAGGAATTAGCCAAAGGCTCAACATGCCGTGCCGGAACCAGATTAGGGCCTGAAGCAATCCTGCGGTTTTGCGGCCAGCTCACAAGAAAGCGAGTTGAAGAATGGAGCTCAGGGGCACTGTAATTCACAAACCTGCAGAGTTATAAATGACAGCTATCGTCCAAAAATATATTGAAGTAAGGCTGCAAAGAGGACTTGAACGCGGGGCAGAATTCCAGGAATACGATTTCAGGAGGTAGATGGGAAGTCCTCTGAAAGTATAGGAGAAGAGGCAGAACTTCGACAATGATGCACTTGGTCAAAAGGGGCATATGTGTTTCTTCCAGGGCCCTCATTAAAGAGGGTAGGAGGCTCCCAGCATGCTTCAGTGGCCAACAGAGGGCCTACGTCGCCAAGGCGACGTGAGCCATCCAGGCAGGAGTGACCTCACATCAGAGCGCCCACCTCACAGAAGGGTAAGGAACCCAGTCATGATCAGACTCTCACCAGAGTGCCCACATAAGCAAGGGGCTGGGAATCAGGCACGAGTGTCCTCACACCCATGGGGCCACATCATCGAAAGTTGAGGTACCCAGCACATGTGGCCTCAAACCAGAAGACCCACATCACCATGGGTCTCAGAGCGAGGCAGGCAGGATTAACCTCAAAACACATGGCCCATTGTATAAAAAGGTGAGGAATCCAGCAGTTGGAACATCCCAGCAGGCGGCCCAGAGCACCGAGGCTATGGGATCCAGGCAGTGATGAACTCACAACAGAGGGCCCTCATCGTGATACTGTAAGCAACCCAGCCGTTGTGACCTCAGAGCACAAGGCCCACATCCCCATGGGGAAGGGAACCAAGCAGGAGTGTCATCGCACCAGTGGGCACACAACAGAAAATGTGGGGAGCCCAGCAGTTAGGGCCGGACGCCAGAGGGCCCTCATCACTGAGGAGAGGAGGCTCCCAGCAAGCTCCAACTTCTACCAGAGGGCCGACGTCGCCAATGCGGGGTGTGCCAGCCAGGCAGGAGTGACCTCAGAGCAGAGGGCCAACCACACAAAAGTGTGAGGAACCCAAAGAGGATCAGACTCTCACCAGAGGGCCCACATCACCAAGGGAATGGAAACCAGGCAGGAGTGTCCTCACACCAGTGGGGCCACATCACCGAAATGTGACGGACCCAGCACACGTGGCCTCAAACTACAGGACACACATCACCAAGGGGCTGGGAGTGAGGCAGGCAGGAGGAGCCTCAAAACAGAGGGCCCATTGCGTAAAAAAGGTGAGGAATCCCGCAGTTGGAACCTCCCAGCAGGCGGCCAGGAGCAGCGAGGCTATGGGATCCAGGCCTGACTGAACTCAAAACAGAGGGCCCACATTCTGACACTGTGAGCAACCCAGCCGTTGGGACCACAGAGCAGAAAGCCCACATCCCCTAGGGAAGGGACCCTGGCTGGAGTGTACTCACACGACAGGGCGCACATCAGAAAATTTTGGGAGCCCATGAGTTAGGGCCTGACGCCAGAGGGCCCTCATTACCGAGGGGAGGAGACTCCCAGCAGGCACCAACTCCCAACTGAGGGCCCACATCGCCAACGTGACGTGTGCCAGCCAGGCAGGAGTGACCTCACAGCAGAGGGCCCACCTCCCAGAAGTGTGAGGAATCCAGACAGGATCAGACTCTCACAAGAGGGCCCCAATCACCAAGGGGATGGGAACCAGGCAGGAGTGTCCTCACACCAGTGGGGCCACATCAATAAAGGTGAGGAAACCGGTACATGTGGCCTTAAACCAGAGGACCTACATCACAAAGGGGCTGGGAGTGAGTCAGGAAGTAGGAGCATAAAAACACAGGACCCAAAGAATAAAAAAGGTAAGGAATCCAGCAGTAGGAACCTCCCAGCAGTCGGCTCAGAGCACAGAGTCTATGGGATCTAGGCCTGAGTGAACTAACACCAGAGAGACAACATCATGAAACGGTGAACAACACAGGTGTTGGGACCTTAGAGCAGAAGGCCCACATGCCCATGGGGATGGGAACCTCGCAGGAGTGTCCTCGCACCACTTAGCACGTATCAGAAAATGTGGGTACCCAGCAGTTAGGGCCTGACGCTAGAGGGCCCCCATCACCGAGGGGAGGAGGCTCCCAGCAGGCTCCAAGTGCCACAAGAGGGCCGATGTTGCCCAGGTGGGGTGTGCCAGCCAGGCAGGAGTGACCTCACAGCAGAGGGCCCACCTCACAGAAGGGTGAGGAACCCAGCCAGGATCAGACTCTCACCAGAGGGCCCACATCATCAAGGGGATAGGAAGCAGGCAGGAGTGTCCTCACACCAGTGTGGCCACATCATCCAAAGGCGAGGGACCCAGCACACGTGGCCTCACACCAGAGGACACACATCACCAAGGGACTGAGAGTGAGGCAGGCAGGAGGAGTCTCAAAACAGAGGGTCCATAGAAGAAAAAAGGTGAGGAATCCCGCAGTTGGAACCTCCCAGCAGGTGGCCAGGAGCAGCGAGGCTATGGGATCCAGGCCGGAGAGAACTCACAGCAGAGGGCCCTCATCATGAAACTGAGCAACCCACGGTTGGGACCTCAGAGCAGAAGGCCCACATTCCCATGGGGTTGGGAACCTGGCACGAGTGTACTCGAACCACAGGGCGCATATCAGAAAATATTGGGAGCCCAGGAATTAGGGCCTGACGCCAGAGGGCCCTCATTACCGAGGGCAGGAGACCCCCAGCAGGCACCAAATCCCACCAGAGGGCCGACTTCGCCAAGGCGGGGTGTGCCAGCCAGGCAGGAGTGACGTCAGAGAAGAGGGCCCACCTCACAGAAGTGTGAGGAACCCAACCAGGATCAGACTCTCACCGGATGGCCCACATCACCAAGGGGATGGGAACCAGGCAGGAGTGTCCTCACACCAGTGGGGCCACATCAGCCAAAGGTGAGGAACCCAGCACATGTGGCCTCAAACCACAGGACACACATCACCAAGGGGCTGGGAGTGAGGCAGGTGTCCGGAGGGGCACATTTAACTCTAATTTCCCACCAGGAAGAGGAATTAACCAAAGGCTCAGAGTGCCGTGCCAGACCCTGATTATGGCCTAAAGCAAACCTGCGGTTCTGTGGCCAGCTTTCAAGGAAACGAGTTAAGAAAGGAAATCACAGGCACTGTAATTCACAAACCTGCAGAGTTATAAATGACAGCTATTGGCAAAAATATACTGAAGTAAGTCTGCAAAGAGGACTTCAAAACGAGGCAGAATTGCAGGAATCATATTTCAGGAGGTAGATTGGAATTGCGTTTAAAGCATGTGAAAAGCGGCAGATCTTTGACAGTGATGCACTTGGACAAAAGTGCGTAAACATTTTTTCCTGAATATATTCAGGAAAAAACACATATGCCCTTTTTGGCCAACCAAGCACTCGAGCAATGGAAATCCGCACTACAATGAAGTCTCATTTCCCATTCGTCAAAAGGGCCATCTGAAAAATGTGTAAAAACCAGAAACACAGGACAGGCCATGGAGAACAGGGAGCCTTGTTATGCTGATGGGCGGGATGTAAATTGCCAACAGACACTCTGGAGATGTTTATGGTGTATCCTGAAATATCTGAAAAACAAAGCTACAGACCCTAGGGCACTTCCACTTTTGGCCCTATAGCTTAGGAAAATTAAAATCAACAAGACACAGCCAACACCAAATTTAGGGCTGCTGTGTTTACAAGAACCTTGAGTCCAGTACAAATTAAATATCCCAGAAAGAAAAATATGGATAAAGGAGTTGTGCTACTTACGTACAATGGAATATCACTCAGCAATGAAATCAATGTCATCAGGCCTGTAGCAGCAAATTGAGTGGATTTAAGTATGATGATTCTAAGAGAAATATGTCACACAGAGAAAGGTAATTATCATAAGATATCACTAATAGAGAGAGTGTAAACTTGGCTACACATAAACTGAATTCCAAAACCGAACAGAGTCTCACATTTAGATAAAAACTTATGCTTGCTTAAGGGGAAAGTTGAGTTGCGGTGCTGTATAAAACCAGAGATTGAAATTAGCACACATACCATTCCATAAGCCAAATATGTAATAGACAAGACCTACTCTTTGCTCAACGAAATAGACTCATCCATGGTGTATCACCTCACACCTGTTAGAATGGGCATCATCAGAAAATCTACAAACAACAAATGCTGGAAAGGGTGTGGAGATAAGGAACCCTCTTCCGCTATTGTTGGGAATGAAATTGATACAGTCACTGTGGAGAAAGTTATGGAGTTTCTTATAAAACTAAGAATAGAATTACCATATGATACAGCAGTCCCACTACTGGGCATATACCCAGACAAAACCATAAATCAAAAAGAGACATTCACCGCAATGTTCATTGCATCACTATTTACAATATCCAGGTAATGGAAGCAACCTAAATGCCCACAGACAGACGAATGCATAAAGACGTGGTACATATATAAAATGGAATATTACTAAGCCATAAAAAGGAATGAAATTGGGTCATTTGTAGAGACGTTGATGGATCTAGAGACTGTCATACAGAGTGAAGTAAGTCAGAAAGAGAAAAAGAAATCTTGTCTATTAATGGCTATATGTGGAACCTAGACAAATTGTACAGATGAACCGTTTTGCAAGGCAGAAATAGAGCAACAGATGTAGACAACAAACGTATGGACACCAAGGGGGGAAAGCTGTTGGGGGGTGGTGGTGGGAGGAGTTGAGAGATTGGGATTGGCATGTATACATTTATATGTATAAAATAGATAACCAAAAAGAACCTGCTGTATAAAAAAATAAAATAAAATTCAAATTACAAAAAGTAAAACAGAAAAAATATTCTTCCCTTCACATACATGTATTTATATGAATAAATTATTTCCATGCTTATATCTGTAAATACAAAAAAGAGGAATAAAATCTACCTTGAACCAAAAAAGAAAAAAAAACAGAACCCACCAGCTACACAGAGGAAAACCGTATCAGGGCACTTGCTCCAGTTGTAAACAATTCTGAAGTTGGTCGGTGGTGGGGAATCATCTCCCATTCAGCCAGCAGGCCCCACGCAACAAGCGTCCTCATTGCAAAGCTGGGGGACCGTGCCGAGGCATCTGTGAGTAAACGTGGGCTGAGCCCCAGGCCAGCTGCTGCTGAAATGTTCCCACCCTTCCCAGGTAAAACACCTGAATATGTACAAGGACTTGAAAGCCTAGAGGAAGGGCCATGGAGCCACATGAGCGACAGCATGCCAGCCGACTTGGTGCCTGCAGGCCAGCCAGGATGGTCCTGGTCCTGGGTGCTCTTCTGGAAGCTTTCCATTTCCCTGCCTGAGATACCCCTGCTGTCCCGGCCCCCACTGCTTTCTTCCTCACTCACCTCTGCCCAGGGAGAAATTCCAGCGGCAGGTATGGGTGACACATCCTCTTCTTTAGCAGGTGGCATCTTGGCAACTGCTGCAGAAAGTCCAGCAGAGCCCCACTCACACTGGGCCACCCACAAAGCCGTGGCCTCTCACTCCCTCCCACCAGTCCAGCCCCAAGACTGCTGACAGGGCAGAGAAAATGGCGTCAGGCACAGCTGCAGGGGCTCTTGCTGCCTGGAGCAGTGTTTATATTGATCTGAACCCAGGCACACCTGGGGAGGGCTGGCCGGCACGGTCAGGCTTCCCAGGCCAGCCAATAATCACCCCTCAGGGGCTCACAGTTGCAGAAACTGGAACTTGCTGAATCGGCCAGGTCCAAGGAACAGGTGTGGGCTCCTGAGAGTCAGGATAGACAAGGGGCTG
This sequence comes from Delphinapterus leucas, assembly GCF_059928025.1. Taxonomy (NCBI): domain Eukaryota; kingdom Metazoa; phylum Chordata; class Mammalia; order Artiodactyla; family Monodontidae; genus Delphinapterus; species Delphinapterus leucas. The sequence continues at coordinate 3,550,820 of NW_028322237.1, forward strand.
CAGCTCTGGCTTGTTTTCTAATTATATTATCTGGCCCATGAGTGGGAGACAACTTCAAGAAAACCCTCTCCTAATGAGAGGAACCCAGGAGTCAGGGAGAGGAGGGGTGGCTGGTGGGTGGAGACAGAGGCCTGGTGCCCCAGGTGCAGTGGAAGTCTCTGGAACACCAGGTGGAGGGAGGCCACACAGAGTGATGCCCAGGGTCACAGACCTGTCGGAGCTGCTGTTTGTTAGTTCAAGTCCTGCTCTGAGGTGCTCTGTGTCAGATCTGAGTGACAGGTGAGCTGGGAGTGCTCTGCAATTAGGGCGATATGCACGGTTCCTGTGTTCCCAGCCCTGCCATGGTACCTGCAAGGGTAGCTCTGTATCCTGGGAGGGGCCTGACCACGAGAGCCCCGTGGGCTGGGGTGGGGTACCTGCCCAGGTGAGCTCCATATCCTGGGATTGGCCTGACCTCGAGAGCCCCATGGGCTGCTGGAGTCCTGGTAAAGGATGTCAGGACAGTCAGTGAAGCCACCGAGGATATACCTCCAGTAGTTCCTAAATCCTACACCCTGCTGGTCATTCTACCAACCACCAGGACATGGTATTCTGTATTAGTCTTCAATGATGCCTTCTTTTGTATTCTATTAGTCCCAGAGTCACAAGAAATTTTGGCTTGTGAGTGGCAGGACTCAACATACAACTAAAACAATACTTCCGGGCCGTGTTGCCCCAAGGGTTCAAAAATTCCCACACCATCTTTGGGGAAAGCTCAGCTAAAGACCTAAAAGTTCTACCTCTGGAAAAGGAAACACTCCTTCAATATGCAGACGACATTCTGATCGCCAGCCCTACTAAGGAGACCTCTGAACTACGAAGCCAATAAAGGATACAAGTTGTCCAAGAAAAAGCTCAAATATCACAGACTACGGTGACCTGCCTGGGCTTCATTCTCACAGAAGGTCGGAGAAGCCCATCCCAGGAAAGGGAAGAAACAATTTACAGCCTTACCCATTTCTAAAACTAGAAGACAGCTTAGGGGTTCCTGGGGAGGCCAGGGTTTGCTGCTTCTGGATCCCTAACTACAGTCTACTAGCTGGGCCTCTATATGAAACACTGAAAGGAAAAGATGATGATCCTTTTGAATAGAATGCAGAAGTGGCCTTTCAAGAATGGAAAGAGCAGTCAATTCAGACCCTTGCCCTGGAACTCCCTAATTTAGCTAAACCCTTTGACCTTTACATTCCTGGTGAACGGTGAATCGCCACTGGAGTATTAGTGCAAAACCTGGGACCACTTGAAATGGAACAATGCAAGAATGCGATCCAGGTAGGATAAACTACGGTCACCAAGGGGCTTGGCCCACCGCCACATCTGGCCAAGATACTGGCAGTATCTGATAACCTGGAAATCAGCAGCCCAAAAGGCCACCTCCCTCCTAAGGGAAAAGGAACCCTCGTGGTGATCCTAACCCCCAACCATGCCCTGAAGTTGCAGGGTTGGCTCCGTGGGCACACTGATCTTGAGGGAGGAGGCCCTCCAACTCCAACCTCCATAGAGATAACCGGGGCAAAGGGGCACCATGACGACTCATGTGAAGGTGTCTGCACATGCAAATTTAACGCTCATTTCCCACAAGGAAGAGGAATTAACCAAAGGCTCAGCATGCCATGCCAGAACTATATTAGGGCCTGAAGCAATCCTTTGGGTTTGTGGCCAGCTCACAAGAAAGCGAGTTGAAGAAAGGAGCTCAGGGGCACTGTAATTCACAAACCTGCAGAGTAATGAATGACAGCTATCGTCCAAAAATGTTTTGAAGTAAGTCTTCGAAGAGGACTTGAAATCGGGGCAGAATTTCAGGAAAACGATTTCAGGGGGTAGAATGGAATTGCACTTAAAGAATAAGATTAGAGGCAGAATGTCGACAATGATGCACTTGGCCAAAAAGGGCGTATGCGTTTTTTCCTGAATATATTCAGGAAAAAACGCATACGCACTTTTTGGCCAACCAAGCAAGCGTGTAAAGGAAATCTGCACTACAATGAAGTCTCACTGCCCCCCGGTCAAAAGGGCCATCTGAAAAAAGTGTAAAATCCAGAAAGGCAGGACAGGTCTTGGAGAACAGGGAGCCTTGTTATGCTGATGGGCGGGATGTAAATTGCCAACAGCCACTCTGGAGAAATGTATGGTGTATCCTGAAACACGTAGGAAACAAAGCAACACAGCCTATGTCACTTCCAATATGGTCCTATAGCTTAGGGTAATTAAAATCACAAACACACAGCCACCCCAAAGTTTGGGATGGCTCTGTTTACAAGAACCTTGTCAACGGTACAAGTTAAATATCCAAGAAAGGAAAAAATGGATAAAGAAGTTCTGGTACGCACGTACAATGGAATATCACTCAGCAAAGAAATCTACGTCTTCAGGCCCATAGCGGCATAATGAGTGGATTCAGGTACGATGATTCTACGAGAAATACGTCACCCAGAAAAAGAAACATCATAATATATAAGTAATACACGGAATGTAAACTTGGCTACACATAAACTGAATTACAAAACAGAACAGGGTCTCAAATTTAGAAAACCAACTTATGCTTGCTAATGGGGAAAGGTGAGTTGGGGTGCTGCATAAAACCAGAGATTGAAATTAGCACAGATACCGTTCCATAAGCCAAATATATAATAGACAAGACCTACTCCTTGCTCAACGAAATGGACTCAACACCCCATATTCAACGCCTTGCAAGATACCTGACAAGTAAGAATCTTAAAACCCATGGATTTATATGTCTCCATAAGGAAATCAAGCGTGTGTACAACGGCCTAAATGCAGCAGTGAAAATCCGATAAATCCCATTATCAAAATAAATTTCAAAAACAAAACACAATGACAGTGAAATAGAGAGCAATTCTTAAATAATTCACTCAGGGCTTGTGATGCAACCTGGATTTACCACATCTACACCCAGAGCTGGGTGAGACATAAGGCTGGACACTTCGGGCTGATAGCATTGGTGAGGTTCGGTGAGCAAACGCAGACCCTTTGAAGTCATACTGCATGGTAACCATTCCATGGGTCCCAACTCTCCAGGTTTAAGGGATTCTTCCTTCAGCTAAAACATGCATGGGAAACCCACAGTACAGTGCACTGTGTGACCGGGAAACGTTTTCAAATGCATCTCAGTTTTCGTCCCCTGGTACTCGGGTTCACCATTCCAGACGCTTTACTAACACTCTCCCCACTTGGAGAGTCAGTGCCATTAACCTCCTGTTTGGCACAGTTTGCAATTTCTGCGCAAGATGTACAGGAATAGGGAGAACCAATGAGAGACTAGCTGTAGGTGCCTGCACGGGCAAAAGGAACGCTCATTTCCGACCAGGAAGAGGAATTAAACAAAGGCTCAGCAAGCCCTGCCGGAAAGAGATTACGGCCTGAAGCAATCCTGCGGTTTTGCGGCCAGCTCACAAGAAAACGAGTTGAAGACATGAGCTCAGGGGCACTGTAATTCACAAACCTGCAGAGTTATGAATGACAGCTATCGTCCAAAAATGTATTGAAGTAAGTCTTCGAAGAGGACTTGAATGCGGGGCAGAATTTCAGGAAAACGATTTCAGGGGGTAGACTGGAATTGTACTAAAAGCATAGGAAAAGAGGCAGAATGTCGACAACGATGCACTTGGCCAAAAAGGGCGTATGCGTTTTTTCCTGAATATATTCAGGAAAAAACGCATACGCCCTTTTTGGCCAACCAAGCAAGCCTGTAAAGGAAATCTGCACTACAATGAAGTCTCACTGCCCCCCCGGTCAAAAGGGCCATCTGAAAAAAGTGTAAAATCCAGAAAGGCAGGACAGGTCATGGAGAACAGGGAGCCTTGTCATGCTGATGGGCGGGATGTAAATTGCCAACAACCACTCTGGAGAAGTGTATGGTGTTTCAAGAAACACGTAGGAAACAAAGCAACACAGCCTATGTCACTTCCACTTATGGTCCTATAGCTTAGGGAAATTAAAATCAAAAACACACAGCCACCCCAGAGTTTGGGACGGCTCTGTTTACAAGAACCTCGTCTACGGTACAAGTAAAATATCCCAGAAAGCAAAAAATGGATAAAGAAGTTGTGGTACGCACGTACAATGGAATATCACTCAGCAATGAAATCTACTTCATCAGGCCCGTAGCGGCATAATGAGTGGATTCAGGTATGATGATTCTACGAGAAATAAGTCACACAGAAAAAGAAACATCATAAGATATGACTAATACACGGAATGTAAACTTGGCTACCCATGAACTGAATTACAAAACAGAACAGGGTCTCAAATTTAGAAAACCAACTTATGCTTGCTTATGGGGAAAGGTGAGTTGGGGTGCTGCATAAAACCAGAGATTGAAATTAGCACAGATACCGTTCCATAAGCCAAATATATAATAGACAAGCCCTACTCCTTGCTCAACGAAACGGACTCAAAGCCTGGGAATATACCTGACAAGTAAGAATCTTAAAACCCATGGATTTATATGTCTCCATAAGGAAATCAAGCGTGTGTACAGCGGCCTAAACGCAGCAGTGAAAATCCGATCAATCCCATTATCAAAATAAATTTCAAAACCAAAACACATTGACAGTGAAATAGAGAGCAATTCTTAAATAATTCATTCAGGGCTTGTGATGCAACCTGGATTTACCACATCTACACCCAGAGCTGGGTGAGATATACGGCTGGACACTTCGGGCTGATAGCATTTGTGAGGTTCGGTGAGCAAACGCAGACCCTTTGTAGTCATACTGCATGGTACCCATTCCATGGTTCCCAGCTCTCCAGGTTTAAGGGATTCTTCCTTCAGCTAAGACATGCATGGGAAACCCAGAGTATTGTCCACCGTGTGATTGGGAAACGTTTTCAAATATATCTCAGTTTTCGAACCCTGGTACTCGGGTTCACCATTCCAGACACTTTACTAACATTCTCCCCACTTGGAGAGTCAGTGCCTTTAACCTCCTGTTTGGCACAGTTTGCAATTTCTACGCAAGATTAACAGGAATAGGGAGAAACAATGAGAGACTAGCTGTAGGTGTCTGCACGGGCAAATGGAACGCTCATTTCCCACCAGGAAGAGGAATTCACCAAAGGCTCAGTGTGCCCTGACGGAAACAGATTAGGGCCTGCAGCAATCCTGCGGTTTTGCGGCCAGCTCACAAGAAAGCGAGTTGAGGAAACGAGCTCAGGGACACTGTAATTCACAAACCTGCAGAGTTATGAATGACAGCTATCGTCCAAAAATGTATTGAAGTAAGTCTTCGAATAGGACTTGAAAGCGGGGCAGAATTTCAGGAAAACGATTTCAGGGGGTAGACTGGAATTGCACTTAAAGCATAGGAATAGAGGCAGAATGTCGACAATGATGCACTGGCCAAAAAGTGCGTATGCGTTTTTTCCTGAATATATTCAGGAAAAAACGCATACGCCATTTTTGGCCAAGCAAGCAAGCAGGTAAATGAAATCTGCACTACAATGAAGTCTCACTGCCCCCCGGTCAAAAGGGGCATCTGAAAAAGTGTAAAATTCAGAAAGGCAGGACAGGTCATGGAGAACAGGGAGATTTGTTATGCTGATGGGGGGGATGTAAATTGCAAACAGCCACTCTGGAGAAGTGTATGGGGTTTCCTGAAACACGTAGGAAACAAAGCAACGGAGCCTATGTCACTTCCACTTATGGTCCTATAGCTTAGGGAAATTAAAATCAAAAACACACAGCCACCCCAAAGTTTGGGACAGCTCTGTTTACAAGAACGTCGTCTACGGTACAAGTTAAATATCCCAGAATGTGAAAAATGGTTAAAGAAGTTGTGGTACGCACGTACAATGGAATATCACTCACCAATGAAATCTATGTCATCAGGCCCGTCGCGGCATATTGAGTGGATCCAGGTACGATGATTCTAAGTGAAATAAGTCACACAGAAAATGAAACATCATAAGATATCACTAATACACGGAATGTAAACTTGGTTACACATGAACTGAATTACAAAACAGAACAGGGTCTCAAATTTAGAACACCAACTTATGCTTGCTTATGGGGAAAGGTGAGGTGGGGTGCTGCATAAAACCAGAGATAGAAATTAGCACACATACCTTTCCATAAGCCAAATATGTAATAGTCAAGACTTACACCTTGCTCAACGAAATGGACTAAACACACCATATTCAACTCCTAGGATTACACATGACTAGTAAGAATCTTCAAATCCATGGATTTATATGTCTCCGTAAGAGAATCAAGTGTGTGTACAGCTGCATGAAGGCAGCAGAGAAAATCCGATAAATCCCATTATCAAAATAAACTACAAAAACAAACACAATGACAGTGAAATAGAGAGCAATTCTTAAATAATTCATTCAGGGCTTGTGATGCAACCTGGATTTACCACATCTACACCTAGAGCTGAGTGAGACATAAGGTTCGACACTTTGGGCTGATAGCATTGGTGAGGTTCGGTGAGAAAATGCAGGCCATTTGAAGTCATACTGCATGGTACCCATTGCATGGGTCCCACCTCTCCAGGTTTAAGGGATTCTTCCTTCAGGTAAAACACGCATGGGAAACCCAGAATATGGTCCACCGTGTGACCGGGAAACCTTTTTAAATGCATCTCAGTTTTCTTCCCCTCATACTCGGTTTTACCATTCCAGACGCTTTACTAACTCTTTCCCCAATTGGAGAGTCAGTGCCTTTAACCTCCTGTTTGGCACAGTTTGGAATTTCTGAGCAAGATGAACAGGAATAGGGAGAACCAATGAGAGATTAGCTGTAGGTGTCTGCACGAGCAAATTTAATGCTCATTTCCCATCAGGAAGAGGAATTAGCCAAAGGCTCAACATGCCGTGCCGGAACCAGATTAGGGCCTGAAGCAATCCTGCGGTTTTGCGGCCAGCTCACAAGAAAGCGAGTTGAAGAATGGAGCTCAGGGGCACTGTAATTCACAAACCTGCAGAGTTATAAATGACAGCTATCGTCCAAAAATATATTGAAGTAAGGCTGCAAAGAGGACTTGAACGCGGGGCAGAATTCCAGGAATACGATTTCAGGAGGTAGATGGGAAGTCCTCTGAAAGTATAGGAGAAGAGGCAGAACTTCGACAATGATGCACTTGGTCAAAAAGGGCATATGCGTTTCTTCCAGGGCCCTCATTAAAGAGGGTAGGAGGCTCCCAGCATGCTTCAGTGGCCAACAGAGGGCCTACGTCGCCAAGGCGACGTGAGCCATCCAGGCAGGAGTGACCTCACATCAGAGCGCCCACCTCACAGAAGGGTAAGGAACCCAGTCATGATCAGACTCTCACCAGAGTGCCCACATAAGCAAGGGGCTGGGAATCAGGCACGAGTGTCCTCACACCCGTGGGGCCACATCATCGAAAGTTGAGGTACCCAGCACATGTGGCCTCAAACCAGAAGACCCACATCACCATGGGTCTCAGAGCGAGGCAGGCAGGATTAACCTCAAAACACATGGCCCATTGTATAAAAAGGTGAGGAATCCAGCAGTTGGAACATCCCAGCAGGCGGCCCAGAGCACCGAGGCTATGGGATCCAGGCAGTGATGAACTCACAACAGAGGGCCCTCATCGTGATACTGTAAGCAACCCAGCCGTTGTGACCTCAGAGCACAAGGCCCACATCCCCATGGGGAAGGGAACCAAGCAGGAGTGTCATCGCACCAGTGGGCACACAACAGAAAATGTGGGGAGCCCAGCAGTTAGGGCCGGACGCCAGAGGGCCCTCATCACTGAGGAGAGGAGGCTCCCAGCAAGCTCCAACTTCTACCAGAGGGCCGACGTCGCCAATGCGTGGTGTGCCAGCCAGGCAGGAGTGACCTCAGAGCAGAGGGCCAACCACACAAAAGTGTGAGGAACCCAAAGAGGATCAGACTCTCACCAGAGGGCCCACATCACCAAGGGAATGGAAACCAGGCAGGAGTGTCCTCACACCAGTGGGGCCACATCACCGAAATGTGACGGACCCAGCACACGTGGCCTCAAACTACAGGACACACATCACCAAGGGGCTGGGAGTGAGGCAGGCAGGAGGAGCCTCAAAACAGAGGGCCCATTGCGTAAAAAAGGTGAGGAATCCCGCAGTTGGAACCTCCCAGCAGGCGGCCAGGAGCAGCGAGGCTATGGGATCCAGGCCTGACTGAACTCAAAACAGAGGGCCCACATTCTGACACTGTGAGCAACCCAGCCGTTGGGACCACAGAGCAGAAAGCCCACATCCCCTAGGGAAGGGACCCTGGCTGGAGTGTACTCACACGACAGGGCGCACATCAGAAAATTTTGGGAGCCCATGAGTTAGGGCCTGACGCCAGAGGGCCCTCATTACCGAGGGGAGGAGACTCCCAGCAGGCACCAACTCCCAACTGAGGGCCCACATCGCCAACGTGACGTGTGCCAGCCAGGCAGGAGTGACCTCACAGCAGAGGGCCCACCTCCCAGAAGTGTGAGGAATCCAGACAGGATCAGACTCTCACAAGAGGGCCCCAATCACCAAGGGGATGGGAACCAGGCAGGAGTGTCCTCACACCAGTGGGGCCACATCAATAAAGGTGAGGAAACCGGTACATGTGGCCTTCAACCAGAGGACCTACATCACAAAGGGGCTGGGAGTGAGTCAGGAAGTAGGAGCATAAAAACACAGGACCCAAAGAATAAAAAAGGTAAGGAATCCAGCAGTAGGAACCTCCCAGCAGTCGGCTCAGAGCACAGAGTCTATGGGATCTAGGCCTGAGTGAACTAACACCAGAGAGACAACATCATGAAACGGTGAACAACACAGGTGTTGGGACCTTAGAGCAGAAGGCCCACATGCCCATGGGGATGGGAACCTCGCAGGAGTGTCCTCGCACCACTTAGCACGTATCAGAAAATGTGGGTACCCAGCAGTTAGGGCCTGACGCTAGAGGGCCCCCATCACCGAGGGGAGGAGGCTCCCAGCAGGCTCCAAGTGCCACAAGAGGGCCGATGTTGCCCAGGTGGGGTGTGCCAGCCAGGCAGGAGTGACCTCACAGCAGAGGGCCCACCTCACAGAAGGGTGAGGAACCCAGCCAGGATCAGACTCTCACCAGAGGGCCCACATCATCAAGGGGATAGGAAGCAGGCAGGAGTGTCCTCACACCAGTGTGGCCACATCATCCAAAGGCGAGGGACCCAGCACACGTGGCCTCACACCAGAGGACACACATCACCAAGGGACTGGGAGTGAGGCAGGCAGGAGGAGTCTCAAAACAGAGGGTCCATAGAAGAAAAAAGGTGAGGAATCCCGCAGTTGGAACCTCCCAGCAGGTGGCCAGGAGCAGCGAGGCTATGGGATCCAGGCCGGAGAGAACTCACAGCAGAGGGCCCTCATCATGAAACTGAGCAACCCACGGTTGGGACCTCAGAGCAGAAGGCCCACATTCCCATGGGGTTGGGAACCTGGCACGAGTGTACTCGAACCACAGGGCGCATATCAGAAAATATTGGGAGCCCAGGAATTAGGGCCTGACGCCAGAGGGCCCTCATTACCGAGGGCAGGAGACCCCCAGCAGGCACCAAATCCCACCAGAGGGCCGACTTCGCCAAGGCGGGGTGTGCCAGCCAGGCAGGAGTGACGTCAGAGAAGAGGGCCCACCTCACAGAAGTGTGAGGAACCCAACCAGGATCAGACTCTCACCGGATGGCCCACATCACCAAGGGGATGGGAACCAGGCAGGAGTGTCCTCACACCAGTGGGGCCACATCAGCCAAAGGTGAGGAACCCAGCACATGTGGCCTCAAACCACAGGACACACATCACCAAGGGGCTGGGAGTGAGGCAGGTGTCCGGAGGGGCACATTTAACTCTAATTTCCCACCAGGAAGAGGAATTAACCAAAGGCTCAGAGTGCCGTGCCAGACCCTGATTATGGCCTAAAGCAAACCTGCGGTTCTGTGGCCAGCTTTCAAGGAAACGAGTTAAGAAAGGAAATCACAGGCACTGTAATTCACAAACCTGCAGAGTTATAAATGACAGCTATTGGCAAAAATATACTGAAGTAAGTCTGCAAAGAGGACTTCAAAACGAGGCAGAATTGCAGGAATCATATTTCAGGAGGTAGATTGGAATTGCGTTTAAAGCATGTGAAAAGCGGCAGATCTTTGACAGTGATGCACTTGGACAAAAGTGCGTAAACATTTTTTCCTGAATATATTCAGGAAAAAACACATATGCCCTTTTTGGCCAACCAAGCACTCGAGCAATGGAAATCCGCACTACAATGAAGTCTCATTTCCCATTCGTCAAAAGGGCCATCTGAAAAATGTGTAAAAACCAGAAACACAGGACAGGCCATGGAGAACAGGGAGCCTTGTTATGCTGATGGGCGGGATGTAAATTGCCAACAGACACTCTGGAGATGTTTATGGTGTATCCTGAAATATCTGAAAAACAAAGCTACAGACCCTAGGGCACTTCCACTTTTGGCCCTATAGCTTAGGAAAATTAAAATCAACAAGACACAGCCAACACCAAATTTAGGGCTGCTGTGTTTACAAGAACCTTGAGTCCAGTACAAATTAAATATCCCAGAAAGAAAAATATGGATAAAGGAGTTGTGCTACTTACGTACAATGGAATATCACTCAGCAATGAAATCAATGTCATCAGGCCTGTAGCAGCAAATTGAGTGGATTTAAGTATGATGATTCTAAGAGAAATATGTCACACAGAGAAAGGTAATTATCATAAGATATCACTAATAGAGAGAGTGTAAACTTGGCTACACATAAACTGAATTCCAAAACCGAACAGAGTCTCACATTTAGATAAAAACTTATGCTTGCTTAAGGGGAAAGTTGAGTTGCGGTGCTGTATAAAACCAGAGATTGAAATTAGCACACATACCATTCCATAAGCCAAATATGTAATAGACAAGACCTACTCTTTGCTCAACGAAATAGACTCATCCATGGTGTATCACCTCACACCTGTTAGAATGGGCATCATCAGAAAATCTACAAACAACAAATGCTGGAAAGGGTGTGGAGATAAGGAACCCTCTTCCGCTATTGTTGGGAATGAAATTGATACAGTCACTGTGGAGAAAGTTATGGAGTTTCTTATAAAACTAAGAATAGAATTACCATATGATACAGCAGTCCCACTACTGGGCATATACCCAGACAAAACCATAAATCAAAAAGAGACATTCACCGCAATGTTCATTGCATCACTATTTACAATATCCAGGTAATGGAAGCAACCTAAATGCCCACAGACAGACGAATTCATACAGACGTGGTACATATATAAAATGGAATATTACTAAGCCATAAAAAGGAATGAAATTGGGTCATTTGTAGAGACGTTGATGGATCTAGAGACTGTCATACAGAGTGAAGTAAGTCAGAAAGAGAAAAAGAAATCTTGTCTATTAATGGCTATATGTGGAACCTAGACAAATTGTACAGATGAACCGTTTTGCAAGGCAGAAATAGAGCAACAGATGTAGACAACAAACGTATGGACACCAAGGGGGGAAAGCTGTTGGGGGGTGGTGGTGGGAGGAGTTGAGAGATTGGGATTGGCATGTATACATTTATATGTATAAAATAGATAACCAAAAAGAACCTGCTGTATAAAAAAATAAAATAAAATTCAAATTACAAAAAGTAAAACAGAAAAAATATTCTTCCCTTCACATACATGTATTTATATGAATAAATTATTTCCATGCTTATATCTGTAAATACAAAAAAGAGGAATAAAATCTACCTTGAACCAAAAAAGAAAAAAAAACAGAACCCACCAGCTACACAGAGGAAAACCGTATCAGGGCACTTGCTCCAGTTGTAAACAATTCTGAAGTTGGTCGGTGGTGGGGAATCATCTCCCATTCAGCCAGCAGGCCCCACGCAACAAGCGTCCTCATTGCAAAGCTGGGGGACCGTGCCGAGGCATCTGTGAGTAAACGTGGGCTGAGCCCCAGGCCAGCTGCTGCTGAAATGTTCCCACCCTTCCCAGGTAAAACACCTGAATATGTACAAGGACTTGAAAGCCTAGAGGAAGGGCCATGGAGCCACATGAGCGACAGCATGCCAGCCGACTTGGTGCCTGCAGGCCAGCCAGGATGGTCCTGGTCCTGGGTGCTCTTCTGGAAGCTTTCCATTTCCCTGCCTGAGATACCCCTGCTGTCCCGGCCCCCACTGCTTTCTTCCTCACTCACCTCTGCCCAGGGAGAAATTCCAGCGGCAGGTATGGGTGACACATCCTCTTCTTTAGCAGGTGGCATCTTGGCAACTGCTGCAGAAAGTCCAGCAGAGCCCCACTCACACTGGGCCACCCACAAAGCCGTGGCCTCTCACTCCCTCCCACCAGTCCAGCCCCAAGACTGCTGACAGGGCAGAGAAAATGGCGTCAGGCACAGCTGCAGGGGCTCTTGCTGCCTGGAGCGGTGTTTATATTGATCTGAACCCAGGCACACCTGGGGAGGGCTGGCCGGCACGGTCAGGCTTCCCAGGCCAGCCAATAATCACCCCTCAGGGGCTCACAGTTGCAGAAACTGGAACTTGCTGAATCGGCCAGGTCCAAGGAACAGGTGTGGGCTCCTGAGAGTCAGGATAGACAAGGGGCTGCAGCTCTGGCTTGTTTTCTAATTATATTATCTGGCCCATGAGTGGGAGACAACTTCAAGAAAACCCTCTCCTAATGAGAGGAACCCAGGAGTCAGGGAGAGGAGGGGTGGCTGGTGGGTGGAGACAGAGGCCTGGTGCCCCGGGTGCAGTGGAAGTCTCTGGAACACCAGGTGGAGGGAGGCCACACAGAGTGATGCCCAGGGTCACAGACCTGTCGGAGCTGCTGTTTGTTAGTTCAAGTCCTGCTCTGAGGTGCTCTGTGTCAGATCTGAGTGACAGGTGAGCTGGGAGTGCTCTGCAATGAGGGCGATATGCACGGTTCCTGTGTTCCCAGCCCTGCCATGGTACCTGCAAGGGCAGCTCTGTATCCTGGGAGGGGCCTGACCACGAGAGCCCCGTGGGCTGGGGTGGGGTACCTGCCCAGGTGAGCTCCATATCCTGGGATTGGCCTGACCTCGAGAGCCCCATGGGCTGCTGGAGTCCTGGTAAAGGATGTCAGGACAGTCAGTGAAGCCACCGAGGATATACCTCCAGTAGTTCCTAAATCCTACACCCTGCTGGTCATTCTACCAACCACCAGGACATGGTATTCTGTATTAGTCTTCAATGATGCCTTCTTTTGTATTCTATTAGTCCCAGAGTCACAAGAAATTTTGGCTTGTGAGTGGCAGGACTCAACATACAACTAAAACAATACTTCCGGGCCGTGTTGCCCCAAGGGTTCAAGAATTCCCACACCATCTTTGGGGAAAGCTCAGCTAAAGACCTAAAAGTTCTACCTCTGGAAAAGGAAACACTCCTTCAATATGCAGACGACATTCTGATCGCCAGCCCTACTAAGGAGACCTCTGAACTACCAAGCCAATAAAGGATACAAGTTGTCCAAGAAAAAGCTCAAATATCACAGACTACGGTGACCTGCCTGGGCTTCATTCTCACAGAAGGTCGGAGAAGCCCATCCCAGGAAAGGGAAGAAACAATTTACAGCCTTACCCATTTCTAAAACTAGAAGACAGCTTAGGGGTTCCTGGGGAGGCCAGGGTTTGCTGCTTCTGGATCCCTAACTACAGTCTACTAGCTCGGCCTCTATATGAAACACTGAAAGGAAAAGGTGATGATCCTTTTGAATAGAATGCAGAAGTGGCCTTTCAAGAATGGAAAGAGCAGTCAATTCAGACCCTTGCCCTGGAACTCCCTAATTTAGCTAAACCCTTTGACCTTTACATTCCTGGTGAACGGTGAATCGCCACTGGAGTATTAGTGCAAAACCTGGGACCACTTGAAATGGAACAATGCAAGAATGCGATCCAGGTAGGATAAACTACAGTCACCAAGTGGCTTGGCCCACCGCCACATCTGGCCAAGATACTGGCAGTATCTGATAACCTGGAAATCAGCAGCCCAAAAGACCACCTCCCTCCTAAGGGAAAAGGAACCCTCGTGGTGATCCTAACCCCCAACCATGCCCTGAAGTTGCAGGGTTGGCTCCGTGGGCACACTGATCTTGAGGGAGGAGGCCCTCCAACTCCAACCTCCATAGAGATAACCGGGGCAAAGGGGCACCATGACGACTCATGTGAAGGTGTCTGCACATGCAAATTTAACGCTCATTTCCCACAAGGAAGAGGAATTAACCAAAGGCTCAGCATGCCATGCCGGAACTATATTAGGGCCTGAAGCAATCCTTCGGGTTTGTGGCCAGCTCACAAGAAAGCGAGTTGAAGAAAGGAGCTCAGGGGCACTGTAATTCACAAACCTGCAGAGTAATGAATGACAGCTATCGTCCAAAAATGTTTTGAAGTAAGTCTTCGAAGAGGACTTGAAATCGGGGCAGAATTTCAGGAAAACGATTTCAGGGGGTAGAATGGAATTGCACTTAAAGAATAAGATTAGAGGCAGAATGTCGACAATGATGCACTTGGCCAAAAAGGGCGTATGCGTTTTTTCCTGAATATATTCAGGAAAAAACGCATACGCCCTTTTTGGCCAACCAAGCAAGCGTGTAAAGGAAATCTGCACTACAATGAAGTCTCACTGCCCCCCGGTCAAAAGGGCCATCTGAAAAAAGTGTAAAATCCAGAAAGGCAGGACAGGTCTTGGAGAACAGGGAGCCTTGTTATGCTGATGGGCGGGATGTAAATTGCCAACAGCCACTCTGGAGAAATGTATGGTGTATCCTGAAACACGTAGGAAACAAAGCAACACAGCCTATGTCACTTCCAATATGGTCCTATAGCTTAGCGTAATTAAAATCACAAACACACAGCCACCCCAAAGTTTGGGATGGCTCTGTTTACAAGAACCTTGTCTACGGTACAAGTTAAATATCCAAGAAAGGAAAAAATGGATAAAGAAGTTCTGGTACGCACGTACAATGGAATATCACTCAGCAAAGAAATCTACGTCTTCAGGCCCATAGCGGCATAATGAGTGGATTCAGGTACGATGATTCTACGAGAAATACGTCACCCAGAAAAAGAAACATCATAATATATAAGTAATACACGGAATGTAAACTTGGCTACACATAAACTGAATTACAAAACAGAACAGGGTCTCAAATTTAGAAAACCAACTTATGCTTGCTAATGGGGAAAGGTGAGTTGGGGTGCTGCATAAAACCAGAGATTGAAATTAGCACAGATACCGTTCCATAAGCCAAATATATAATAGACAAGACCTACTCCTTGCTCAACGAAATGGACTCAACACCCCATATTCAACGCCTTGCAAGATACCTGACAAGTAAGAATCTTAAAACCCATGGATTTATATGTCTCCATAAGGAAATCAAGCGTGTGTACAAAGGCCTAAATGCAGCAGTGAAAATCCGATAAATCCCATTATCAAAATAAATTTCAAAAACAAAACACAATGACAGTGAAATAGAGAGCAATTCTTAAATAATTCATTCAGGGCTTGTGATGCAACCTGGATTTACCACATCTACACCCAGAGCTGGGTGAGACATAAGGCTGGACACTTCGGGCTGATAGCATTGGTGAGGTTCGGTGAGCAAACGCAGACCCTTTGAAGTCAAACTGCATGGTACCCATTCCATGGGTCCCAACTCTCCAGGTTTAAGGGATTCTTCCTTCAGCTAAGACATGCATGGGAAACCCAGAGTATTGTCCACCGTGTGATTGGGAAACGTTTTCAAATATATCTCAGTTTTCGAACCCTGGTACTCGGGTTCACCATTCCAGACACTTTACTAACATTCTCCCCACTTGGAGAGTCAGTGCCTTTAACCTCCTGTTTGGCACAGTTTGCAATTTCTACGCAAGATTAACAGGAATAGGGAGAAACAATGAGAGACTAGCTGTAGGTGTCTGCACGGGCAAATGGAACGCTCATTTCCCACCAGGAAGAGGAATTCACCAAAGGCTCAGTGTGCCCTGACGGAAACAGATTAGGGCCTGCAGCAATCCTGCGGTTTTGCGGCCAGCTCACAAGAAAGCGAGTTGAGGAAACGAGCTCAGGGGCACTGTAATTCACAAACCTGCAGAGTTATGAATGACAGCTATCGTCCAAAAATGTATTGAAGTAAGTCTTCGAATAGGACTTGAAAGCGGGGCAGAATTTCAGGAAAACGATTTCAGGGGGTAGACTGGAATTGCACTTAAAGCATAGGAATAGAGGCAGAATGTCGACAATGATGCACTGGCCAAAAAGTGCGTATGCGTTTTTTCCTGAATATATTCAGGAAAAAACGCATACGCCATTTTTGGCCAAGCAAGCAAGCAGGTAAATGAAATCTGCACTACAATGAAGTCTCACTGCCCCCCGGTCAAAAGGGGCATCTGAAAAAGTGTAAAATTCAGAAAGGCAGGACAGGTCATGGAGAACAGGGAGACTTGTTATGCTGATGGGGGGGATGTAAATTGCAAACAGCCACTCTGGAGAAGTGTATGGGGTTTCCTGAAACACGTAGGAAACAAAGCAACGGAGCCTATGTCACTTCCACTTATGGTCCTATAGCTTAGGGAAATTTAAATCAAAAACACACAGCCACCCCAAAGTTTGGGACAGCTCTGTTTACAAGAACGTCGTCTACGGTACAAGTTAAATATCCCAGAATGTGAAAAATGGTTAAAGAAGTTGTGGTACGCACGTACAATGGAATATCACTCACCAATGAAATCTACGTCATCAGGCCCGTCGCGGCATATTGAGTGGATCCAGGTACGATGATTCTAAGTGAAATAAGTCACACAGAAAATGAAACATCATAAGATATCACTAATACACGGAATGTAAACTTGGCTACACATGAACTGAATTACAAAACAGAACAGGGTCTCAAATTTAGAACACCAACTTATGCTTGCTTATGGGGAAAGGTGAGGTGGGGTGCTGCATAAAACCAGAGATAGAAATTAGCACACATACCTTTCCATAAGCCAAATATGTAATAGTCAAGACTTACACCTTGCTCAACGAAATGGACTAAACACACCATATTCAACTCCTAGGATTACACATGACTAGTAAGAATCTTCAAATCCATGGATTTATATGTCTCCGTAAGAGAATCAAGTGTGTGTACAGCTGAATGAAGGCAGCAGAGAAAATCCGATAAATCCCATTATCAAAATAAACTACAAAAACAAACACAATGACAGTGAAATAGAGAGCAATTCTTAAATAATTCATTCAGGGCTTGTGATGCAACCTGGATTTACCACATCTACACCTAGAGCTGAGTGAGACATAAGGTTCGACACTTTGGGCTGATAGCATTGGTGAGGTTCGGTGAGAAAATGCAGGCCATTTGAAGTCATACTGCATGGTACCCATTGCATGGGTCCCACCTCTCCAGGTTTAAGGGATTCTTCCTTCAGGTAAAACACGCATGGGAAACCCAGAATATGGTCCACCATGTGACCGGGAAACCTTTTTAAATGCATCTCAGTTTTCTTCCCCTCATACTCGGTTTTACCATTCCAGACGCTTTACTAACTCTTTCCCCAATTGGAGAGTCAGTGCCTTTAACCTCCTGTTTGGCACAGTTTGGAATTTCTGAGCAAGATGAACAGGAATAGGGAGAACCAATGAGAGATTAGCTGTAGGTGTCTGCACGAGCAAATTTAATGCTCATTTCCCATCAGGAAGAGGAATTAGCCAAAGGCTCAACATGCCGTGCCGGAACCAGATTAGGGCCTGAAGCAATCCTGCGGTTTTGCGGCCAGCTCACAAGAAAGCGAGTTGAAGAATGGAGCTCAGGGGCACTGTAATTCACAAACCTGCAGAGTTATAAATGACAGCTATCGTCCAAAAATATATTGAAGTAAGGCTGCAAAGAGGACTTGAACGTGGGGCAGAATTCCAGGAATACGATTTCAGGAGGTAGATGGGAAGTCCTCTGAAAGTATAGGAGAAGAGGCAGAACTTCGACAATGATGCACTTGGTCAAAAAGGGCATATGCGTTTCTTCCAGGGCCCTCATTAAAGAGGGTAGGAGGCTCCCAGCATGCTTCAGTGGCCAACAGAGGGCCTACGTCGCCAAGGCGACGTGAGCCATCCAGGCAGGAGTGACCTCACATCAGAGCGCCCACCTCACAGAAGGGTAAGGAACCCAGTCATGATCAGACTCTCACCAGAGTGCCCACATAAGCAAGGGGCTGGGAATCAGGCACGAGTGTCCTCACACCCGTGGGGCCACATCATCGAAAGTTGAGGTACCCAGCACATGTGGCCTCAAACCAGAAGACCCACATCACCATGGGTCTCAGAGCGAGGCAGGCAGGATTAACCTCAAAACACATGGCCCATTGTATAAAAAGGTGAGGAATCCAGCAGTTGGAACATCCCAGCAGGCGGCCCAGAGCACCGAGGCTATGGGATCCAGGCAGTGATGAACTCACAACAGAGGGCCCTCATCGTGATACTGTAAGCAACCCAGCCGTTGTGACCTCAGAGCACAAGGCCCACATCCCCATGGGGAAGGGAACCAAGCAGGAGTGTCATCGCACCAGTGGGCACACAACAGAAAATGTGGGGAGCCCAGCAGTTAGGGCCGGACGCCAGAGGGCCCTCATCACTGAGGAGAGGAGGCTCCCAGCAAGCTCCAACTTCTACCAGAGGGCCGACGTCGCCAATGCGGGGTGTGCCAGCCAGGCAGGAGTGACCTCAGAGCAGAGGGCCAACCACACAAAAGTGTGAGGAACCCAAAGAGGATCAGACTCTCACCAGAGGGCCCACATCACCAAGGGAATGGAAACCAGGCAGGAGTGTCCTCACACCAGTGGGGCCACATCACCGAAATGTGACGGACCCAGCACACGTGGCCTCAAACTACAGGACACACATCACCAAGGGGCTGGGAGTGAGGCAGGCAGGAGGAGCCTCAAAACAGAGGGCCCATTGCGTAAAAAAGGTGAGGAATCCCGCAGTTGGAACCTCCCAGCAGGCGGCCAGGAGCAGCGAGGCTATGGGATCCAGGCCTGACTGAACTCAAAACAGAGGGCCCACATTCTGACACTGTGAGCAACCCAGCCGTTGGGACCACAGAGCAGAAAGCCCACATCCCCTAGGGAAGGGACCCTGGCTGGAGTGTACTCACACGACAGGGCGCACATCAGAAAATTTTGGGAGCCCATGAGTTAGGGCCTGACGCCAGAGGGCCCTCATTACCGAGGGGAGGAGACTCCCAGCAGGCACCAACTCCCAACTGAGGGCCCACATCGCCAACGTGACGTGTGCCAGCCAGGCAGGAGTGACCTCACAGCAGAGGGCCCACCTCCCAGAAGTGTGAGGAATCCAGACAGGATCAGACTCTCACAAGAGGGCCCCAATCACCAAGGGGATGGGAACCAGGCAGGAGTGTCCTCACACCAGTGGGGCCACATCAATAAAGGTGAGGAAACCGGTACATGTGGCCTTAAACCAGAGGACCTACATCACAAAGGGGCTGGGAGTGAGTCAGGAAGTAGGAGCATAAAAACACAGGACCCAAAGAATAAAAAAGGTAAGGAATCCAGCAGTAGGAACCTCCCAGCAGTCGGCTCAGAGCACAGAGTCTATGGGATCTAGGCCTGAGTGAACTAACACCAGAGAGACAACATCATGAAACGGTGAACAACACAGGTGTTGGGACCTTTGAGCAGAAGGCCCACATGCCCATGGGGATGGGAACCTCGCAGGAGTGTCCTCGCACCACTTAGCACGTATCAGAAAATGTGGGTACCCAGCAGTTAGGGCCTGACGCTAGAGGGCCCCCATCACCGAGGGGAGGAGGCTCCCAGCAGGCTCCAAGTGCCACAAGAGGGCCGATGTTGCCCAGGTGGGGTGTGCCAGCCAGGCAGGAGTGACCTCACAGCAGAGGGCCCACCTCACAGAAGGGTGAGGAACCCAGCCAGGATCAGACTCTCACCAGAGGGCCCACATCATCAAGGGGATAGGAAGCAGGCAGGAGTGTCCTCACACCAGTGTGGCCACATCATCCAAAGGCGAGGGACCCAGCACACGTGGCCTCACACCAGAGGACACACATCACCAAGGGACTGGGAGTGAGGCAGGCAGGAGGAGTCTCAAAACAGAGGGTCCATAGAAGAAAAAAGGTGAGGAATCCCGCAGTTGGAACCTCCCAGCAGGTGGCCAGGAGCAGCGAGGCTATGGGATCCAGGCCGGAGAGAACTCACAGCAGAGGGCCCTCATCATGAAACTGAGCAACCCACGGTTGGGACCTCAGAGCAGAAGGCCCACATTCCCATGGGGTTGGGAACCTGGCACGAGTGTACTCGAACCACAGGGCGCATATCAGAAAATATTGGGAGCCCAGGAATTAGGGCCTGACGCCAGAGGGCCCTCATTACCGAGGGCAGGAGACCCCCAGCAGGCACCAAATCCCACCAGAGGGCCGACTTCGCCAAGGCGGGGTGTGCCAGCCAGGCAGGAGTGACGTCAGAGAAGAGGGCCCACCTCACAGAAGTGTGAGGAACCCAACCAGGATCAGACTCTCACCGGATGGCCCACATCACCAAGGGGATGGGAACCAGGCAGGAGTGTCCTCACACCAGTGGGGCCACATCAGCCAAAGGTGAGGAACCCAGCACATGTGGCCTCAAACCACAGGACACACATCACCAAGGGGCTGGGAGTGAGGCAGGTGTCCGGAGGGGCACATTTAACTCTAATTTCCCACCAGGAAGAGGAATTAACCAAAGGCTCAGAGTGCCGTGCCAGACCCTGATTATGGCCTAAAGCAAACCTGCGGTTCTGTGGCCAGCTTTCAAGGAAACGAGTTAAGAAAGGAAATCACAGGCACTGTAATTCACAAACCTGCAGAGTTATAAATGACAGCTATTGGCAAAAATATACTGAAGTAAGTCTGCAAAGAGGACTTCAAAACGAGGCAGAATTGCAGGAATCATATTTCAGGAGGTAGATTGGAATTGCGTTTAAAGCATGTGAAAAGCGGCAGATCTTTGACAGTGATGCACTTGGACAAAAGTGCGTAAACATTTTTTCCTGAATATATTCAGGAAAAAACACATATGCCCTTTTTGGCCAACCAAGCACTCGAGCAATGGAAATCCGCACTACAATGAAGTCTCATTTCCCATTCGTCAAAAGGGCCATCTGAAAAATGTGTAAAAACCAGAAACACAGGACAGGCCATGGAGAACAGGGAGCCTTGTTATGCTGATGGGCGGGATGTAAATTGCCAACAGACACTCTGGAGATGTTTATGGTGTATCCTGAAACATCTGAAAAACAAAGCTACAGACCCTAGGGCACTTCCACTTTTGGCCCTATAGCTTAGGAAAATTAAAATCAACAAGACACAGCCAACACCAAATTTAGGGCTGCTGTGTTTACAAGAACCTTGAGTCCAGTACAAATTAAATATCCCAGAAAGAAAAATATGGATAAAGGAGTTGTGCTACTTACGTACAATGGAATATCACTCAGCAATGAAATCAATGTCATCAGGCCTGTAGCAGCAAATTGAGTGGATTTAAGTATGATGATTCTAAGAGAAATATGTCACACAGAGAAAGGTAATTATCATATCACTAATAGAGAGAGTGTAAACTTGGCTACACATAAACTGAATTCCAAAACCGAACAGAGTCTCACATTTAGATAAAAACTTATGCTTGCTTAAGGGGAAAGTTGAGTTGCGGTGCTGTATAAAACCAGAGATTGAAATTAGCACACATACCATTCCATAAGCCAAATATGTAATAGACAAGACCTACTCTTTGCTCAACGAAATAGACTCATCCATGGTGTATCACCTCACACCTGTTAGAATGGGCATCATCAGAAAATCTACAAACAACAAATGCTGGAAAGGGTGTGGAGATAAGGAACCCTCTTCCGCTATTGTTGGGAATGAAATTGATACAGTCACTGTGGAGAAAGTTATGGAGTTTCTTATAAAACTAAGAATAGAATTACCATATGATACAGCAGTCCCACTACTGGGCATATACCCAGACAAAACCATAAATCAAAAAGAGACATTCACCGCAATGTTCATTGCATCACTATTTACAATATCCAGGTAATGGAAGCAACCTAAATGCCCACAGACAGACGAATTCATACAGACGTGGTACATATATAAAATGGAATATTACTAAGCCATAAAAAGGAATGAAATTGGGTCATTTGTAGAGACGTTGATGGATCTAGAGACTGTCATACAGAGTGAAGTAAGTCAGAAAGAGAAAAAGAAATCTTGTCTATTAATGGCTATATGTGGAACCTAGACAAATTGTACAGATGAACCGTTTTGCCAGGCAGAAATAGAGCAACAGATGTAGACAACAAACGTATGGACACCAAGGGGGGAAAGCTGTTGGGGGGTGGTGGTGGGAGGAGTTGAGAGATTGGGATTGGCATGTATACATTTATATGTATAAAATAGATAACCAAAAAGAACCTGCTGTATAAAAAAATAAAATAAAATTCAAATTACAAAAAGTAAAACAGAAAAAATATTCTTCCCTTCACATACATGTATTTATATGAATAAATTATTTCCATGCTTATATCTGTAAATACAAAAAAGAGGAATAAAATCTACCTTGAACCAAAAACGAAAAAAAGAAAAAAAAACAGAACCCACCAGTTACACAGAGGAAAACCGTATCAGGGCACTTGCTCCAGTTGTAAACAATTCTGAAGTTGGTCAGTGGTGGGGAATCATCTCCCATTCAGCCAGCAGGCCCCACGCAACAAGCGTCCTCATTGCAAAGCTGGGGGACCGTGCCGAGGCATCTGTGAGTAAACGTGGGCTGAGCCCCAGGCCAGCTGCTGCTGAAATGTTCCCACCCTTCCCAGGTAAAACACCTGAATATGTACAAGGACTTGAAAGCCTAGAGGAAGGGCCATGGAGCCACATGAGTGACAGCATGCCAGCCGACTTGGTGCCTGCAGGCCAGCCAGGATGGTCCTGGCCCTGGGTGCTCTTCTGGAAGCTTTCCATTTCCCTGCCTGAGATACCCCTGCTGTCCCGGCCCCCACTGCTTTCTTCCTCACTCACCTCTGCCCAGGGAGAAATTCCAGCGGCAGGTATGGGTGACACATCCTCTTCTTTAGCAGGTGGCATCTTGGCAACTGCTGCAGAAAGTCCAGCAGAGCCCCACTCACACTGGGCCACCCACAAAGCCGTGGCCTCTCACTCCCTCCCACCAGTCCAGCCCCAAGACTGCTGACAGGGCAGAGAAAATGGCGTCAGGCACAGCTGCAGGGGCTCTTGCTGCCTGGAGCGGTGTTTATATTGATCTGAACCCAGGCACACCTGGGGAGGTCTGGCCGGCACGGTCGGGCTTCCCAGGCCAGCCAATAATCACCCCTCAGGGGCTCACAGTTGCAGAAACTGGAACTTGCTGAATCGGCCAGGTCCAAGGAACAGGTGTGGGCTCCTGAGAGTCAGGATAGACAAGGGGCTGCAGCTCAGGCTTGTTTTCTAGTTATATTATCTGGCCCATGAGTGGGAGACAACTTCAAGAAAACCCTCTCCTAATGAGAGGAACCCAGGAGTCAGGGAGAGGAGGGGTGGCTGGTGGGTGGAGACAGAGGCCTGGTGCCCCGGGTGCAGTGGAAGTCTCTGGAAGACCAGGTGGAGGGAGGCCACACAGAGTGATGCCCAGGGTCACAGACCTGTCGGAGCTGCTGTTTGTTAGTTCAAGTCCTGCTCTGAGGTGCTCTGTGTCAGATCTGAGTGACAGGTGAGCTGGGAGTGCTCTGCAATGAGGGCGATATGCAGGGTTCCTGTGTTCGCAGCCCTGCCATGGTACCTGCAAGGGTAGCTCTGTATCCTGGGAGGGGCCTGACCACGAGAGCCCCATGGGCTGCAGGGGAACCTGCCCAGGGAACCCCATATCCTGGGAGGGGCCTGAACACGAGAGCCCCATGGGCTGCGGTGGGGGTGGGGTACCTGCCCAGGTGAGCTCCATATCCTGGGATTGGCCTGACCTCGAGAGCCCCATGGGCTGCTGGAGTCCTGGTAAAGGATGTCAGGACAGTCAGTGAAGCCACCGAGGATATACCTCCAGTAGTTCCTAAATCCTACACCCTGCTGGTCATTCTACCAACCACCAGGACATGGTATTCTGTATTAGTCTTCAATGATGCCTTCTTTTGTATTCTATTAGTCCCAGAGTCACAAGAAATTTTGGCTTGTGAGTGGCAGGACTCAACATACAACTAAAACAATACTTCCGGGCCGTGTTGCCCCAAGGGTTCAAAAATTCCCACACCATCTTTGGGGAAAGCTCAGCTAAAGAACTAAAAGTTCTACCTCTGGAAAAGGAAACACTCCTTCAATATGCAGACGACATTCTGATCGCCAGCCCTACTAAGGAGACCTCTGAACTACCAAGCCAATAAAGGATACAAGTTGTCCAAGACAAAGCTCAAATATCACAGACTACGGTGACCTGCCTGGGCTTCATTCTCACAGAAGGTCGGAGAAGCCCATCCCAGGAAAGGGAAGAAACAATTTACAGCCTTACCCATTTCTGAAACTAGAAGACAGCTTAGGGGCTCCTGGGGAGGCCAGGGTTTGCTGCTTCTGGATCCCTAACTACAGTCTACTAGCTGGGCCTCTATATGAAACACTGAAAGGAAAAGATGATGATCCTTTTGAATAGAATGCAGAAGTGGCCTTTCAAGAATGGAAAGAGCAGTCAATTCAGACCCTTGCCCTGGAACTCCCTAATTTAGCTAAACCCTTTGACCTTTACATTCCTGGTGAACGGTGAATCGCCATTGGAGTATTAGTGCAAAACCTGGGACCACTTGAGATGGAACAATGCAAGAATGCGATCCAGGTAGGATAAACTGCGGTCACCAAGGGGCTTGGCCCACCGCCACATCTGACCAAGATACTGGCAGTATCTGAAAACCTGGAAATCAGCAGCCCAAAAGGCCACCTCCCTCCGAAGGGAAAAGGACCCCACGTGGTGATCCTAACACCCAACCATGCCCTGAAGTTGCAGGGTTGGCTCCATGGGCACACTGACCTTGAGCGAGGAGGCCCTCCAACTCCAACCTCCATAGAGATAACCGGGGCAAAGTGGCACCATGAAGACTCGTGTGAAGGTGTCTGCACGGGCAAATTTAACGCTCATTTCCCACCAGGAAGAGGAATTAACCAAAGGCTCAGCATGCCGTGCCGGAACCAGATTAGGGCCTGAAGCAATCCTGCGGGTTTGCGGCCAGCTCACAAGAAAGCGAGTTGAAGAAAGGAGCTCAGGGACACTGTAATTCACAAACCTGCAGAGTTATAAATGACAGCTATCACCCAAAAATATATTGAAGGAAGGCTGCGAAGAGGACTGGAAAGCGGGGCAGAACTGCAAGAAAACGATTCCAGGGGGTAGACTGGAATTGCATTTAAAGCATAGGAAAAGAGGCAGAACGTCGACAATGATGCACTTGGCCAAAAAGGGCGTATGCGTTTTTTCCTGAATATATTCAGGAAAAAACGCATACGCCCTTTTTGGCCAACCAAGCAAGCATGTTAATGAAATCTGCACTACAATGAAGTCTGACTGCCCCCCGTTCAAAAGGGCCATCTGAAAAAAGTGTAAAATCCAGAAAGGCAGCCCAGGCCATGGAGAACAGGGAGCCTTGTTATGCTGATGGGCGGGATGTAAATTGCCAACACCCACTCTGGAGATGTGTATGGTGTTTCCTCAAAAACCTAAAAAACAAAGCAACGGAGCCTACGGCATTACCACTTTTTTTCCTATAGCTTAGGGAAATTAAAATCAAAAACACACAGCCACCGCAAAGTTTCTGTTTACGGCTCTGTTTACAAGAACCTCGTCTACGGTACAAGTTAAATATCCCAGAAAGCGAAAAATGGATAAAGAAGTGTGGTACGTACGTACAAAGGAATATCACTCACCAATGAAATCTATGTCATCAGGCCCGTCGCGGCATAATGAGTGGATTCACGTACGATGATTCTAAGTGAAATAAGTCACACAGAAAATGAAACATCATAAGATATCACTAATACACGGAATGTAAACTTGGCTACACATGAACTGAATTACAAAACAGAACAGGGTCTCAAATTTAGAAAACCAACTTATGCTTGCTTAAGGGGAAAGGTGAGTTGTGGTGCTGCATAAAACCAGAGATAGAAATTAGCACAGATACCTTTCCATAAGCCAAATATGTAATAGTCAAGACCTAGCCCTTGCTCAACGAAATGGACTAAACACCCCATATTCAACGCCTAGGATTACACATGACTAGTAAGAACCTTCAAACCCATGGATTTATATGTCTCCGTAAGAGACTCAAGTGTGTGTACAGCGGCATGAATGCAGCAGAGAAAATCCGATAAAACCCATTATCAAAATGAATTACAAAAACAAACACAATGACAGTGAAATAGAGAGCAATTCTTAAATAATTCATTCAGGGCTTGTGATGCAACCTGGATTTACCACATCTACACCCAGAGCTGAGTGAGACATAAGGCTGGACACTTCGGGTTGATAGCATTGGTGAGGTTCGATGAGCAAATGCAGACCCTTTGAAGTCATACTGCATGGTACCCATTCCATGGGTCCCAACTCTCCAGGTTTAAGGGATTCTTCCTTCAGCTAAAACATGCATGGGAAACCCACAGTACAGTGCACTGTGTGACCGGGAAACGTTTTCAAATGCATCTCAGTTTTCGTCCCCTTTTACTCGGGTTCACCATTCCAGACCGTTTACTAACACTCTCCCCACTTGGAGAGTCAGTGCCTTTAACCTCCTGTTTGGCACAGTTTGCAATTTCTGCGCAAGATGAACAGGAATAGGGAGAACCAATGAGAGACTAGCTGTACGTGTCTGGACGGGCAAATGGAACGCTCATTTCCCACCAGGAAGAGGAATTAACCAAAGGCTCAGCATGCCGTGCCGGAACCAGATTAGGGCCTGAAGCATTCCTGCGGGTTTGCGGCCAGCTCACAAGAAAGCGAGTTGAAGAAAGGAGCTCAGGGGCACTGTAATTCACAAACCTGCAGAGTTATAAATGACAGCTATCGTCCAAAAATATATTGAAGGAAGGCTGCGAAGAGGACTGGAAAGCGGGGCAGAATTGCAGGAAAACGATTTCAGGGGGTAGACTGGAATTGCATTTAAAGCATAGGAAAAGAGGCAGAACGTCGACAATGATGCACTTGGCCAAAAAGGGCGTATGCGTTTTTTCCTGAATATATTCAGGAAAAAACGCATACGCCCTTTTTGGCCAACCAAGCCAGCATGTTAAAGAAATCTGCACTACAAAGAAGTCTCACTGCCCCCAGGTCAAAAGGGCCATCTGAAAAAAGTGTAAAATCCAGAAAGACAGCACAGGCCAGGGAGAACAGAGAGCCTTGTTATGCTGATGGGCGGGATGTAAATTGCCAACAGCCACTCTGGAGAAGTGTATGGTGTTTCCTGAAACACCTAAGAAACAAAGCAACGGAGACTACGGCACTTCCACTTATGGTCTTATAGATCACAGAAATTAAAATCAAAAACAGACAGCCACCCCAAAGTTTCAGACGGCTCTGTTTACAGGAATCTCGTCTACGGTACAAGTTAAATATCCCCGAATGTGAAAAATGGATAAAGAAGTGTGGTACGTACGTACAAAGGAATATCACTCACCAATGAAATCTATGTCATCAGGCCCGTCGCGGCATAATGAGTGGATTCAGGTACGATGATTCTAAGTGAAATAAGTCACACAGAAAATGAAACATCATAAGATATCACTAATACACGGAATGTAAACTTGGCTACACATGAACTGAATTACAAAACAGAACAGGGTCTCAAATTTAGAAAACCAACTTATGCTTGCTTAAGGGGAAAGGTGAGTTGTGGTGCTGCATAAAACCAGAGATAGAAATTAGCACAGATACCTTTCCATAAGCCAAATATGTAATAGTCAAGACCTAGCCCTTGCTCAACGAAATGGACTAAACACCCCATATTCAACGCCTAGGAATACACCTGACTAGTAAGTATCTTCAAACCCATGGATTTATATGTCTCCATAAGAGACTCAAGTGTGTGTACAGCGGCATGAATGCAGCAGAGAAAATCCGATAAATCCCATTATCAAAATGAATTACAAAAACAAACACAATGACAGTGAAATAGAGAGCAATTCTTAAATAATTCATTCAGGGCTTGTGATGCAACCTGGATTTACCACATCTACAACCAGAGCTGAGTGAGACATAAGGCTGTACACTTCAGCCTGATAGCATTGGTGAGGTTCGTTGAGAAAATGCAGGCCCTTTGAAGTCATACTGCATGGTACCCATTCCATGGGTCCCAACTCTCCAGGTTTAAGGGATTCTTCCTTCAGCTAAAACATGCATGGGAAACCCACAGTATGGTGCACCGTGTGACCGGGAAACCTTTTCAAATGCATCTCAGTTTTCGTCCCCTTTTACTCGGGTTCACGATTGAAGACCCTTTACTAATACTCTCCCCACTTAGAGAGTCAGTGCCTTTAACCTCCTGTTTGGCACAGTTTGCAATTTCTGCGCAAGATGAACAAGAATAGGGAGAACCAATGAGAGACTAGCTCTAGGTGTCTGCACGTTCAAATATAACACTCATTTCCCACCAGGAAGAGGAATTTACCAAAGGATCAGCATGCTGTGCCGGAACCAGATTAGGGCATGAAGCAATCCTGCGGGTTTGCGGCCAGCTCACAAGAAAGCGAGTAGAAGAAAGGAGCTCAGGCGCACTGTCATTCACAAACCTGCAGAGTTATAAATGTCAGCTATTGTCCAAAAATGTATTGAAGTAAGGCTGCGTAGAGGACTTGAAAGCGGGGCAGAATTGCAGGAAAACGAGTTCAGGGGCAGACTGGAATTGCATTTAAAGCATAAGGAAAGAGACAGAAAGTCGACAATGATGCACTTGGTCAAAAAGGGCGTATGCGTTTTTTCCTGAATATATTCAAGAAAAAACACATACGCCCTTTTTGGCCAAACAAGCAAGCCTGTAAAGAAATCTGCATTACAATGAAGTCTCACTGCCCCCCTGTCAAAAGGGACATCTGAAAAAAGGAAAAATCCAGAAAGGCAGGACAGGCCATGGAGAACAGGGAGCCTTGTTATGCTGATGGGCGGGATGTAACTTGCCAACAGCCACTCTGGAGAAGTGTATGGTGTTTCCTCAAACACCTAAAAAACTAAGCAACGGAGCCTACGGCACTTCAACTTATGGTTCTATAGCTTAGGGAAATTAAAATCAAAAAGACACAGCCACCCATAAATTTTGGACGGCTCTGCTTACAAGAACCTCATTTACGGTACAAGTGAAATATCCCAGAAAGCAAAAAATGGATAAAGAAGTTGTTGTACGTACGTACAATGGAATATCACTCAGCAATGAAATCTATGTCATGAGGCCCGTTGCGGCATAATGAGTGGATTCAGGTACGATCATTCTAAGTTAACTAAGTCACACAGAAAAAGAAACACCATAAGATATCTCAAATACACGGAATGCAAACATGGCTGCACATGAATTCAATTACAAAACAGAAAAGGGTCTCAAATTTAGAAAACCAACTTATGCTTGCTTAAGGGGAAAGGTGAGTTGTGGTGCTGCATAAAACCAGAGATTGAAATTAGCACAGATACCTTTCCATAAGCAAATATGTAATAGTCAGGACCTACTCCTTGCTCCACGAAATGGACTCAACACCCCATATTCAATGCCTAGGAATATACCTGACTAGTAAGAATCTGAAAACCCATGGATTTATATGTCTCCATAAGAGAATCAAGCATGTGTACAGCGGCATAAACGCAGCAGTGAAAATCCGATAAATCCCATTATCAAAATAAATTACAAAAACAAAACACAATGACAGTGAAATAGAGAGCAATTCTTAAATAATTCATTCAGGGCTTGTGATGCAACGTGGATTTACCACATCTACACCCCGAGCTGAGTGAGACATAAGGCTGGACACTTCGGGCTGATAGCATTGGTGACGTTCGGTGAGCAAAGGCAACCCTTTGAAGTCATACTGCGTGGTACCCATTCCATGGGTCCCAACTCTCCAGGTTGAAGGGATTCTTCCTTCAGGTAAAACATGCATGGGCAACCCAGAATATGGTCCACCATGTGACCGGGAAAACTTTTTAAATGCGTCTCAGTTTTCGTCCCCTCGTACTCGGTTTTACCATTCCAGACGCTTTACTAACACTCTCCCCACTTGGAGAGTCAGTGCCTTTAACCTCCTGTTTGGCACAGTTTGGAATTTCTGCGCAAGATGAACAGGAATAGGGAGAACCAATGAGAGATTAGCTGTAGGTGTCTGCACGAACAAATTTAACGCTCATTTCCCACCAGGAAGAGGAATTAGCCAAAGGCTCAGCATGCCGTGTCAGAACCAGATTATGGCCTGAAGTAATCCTGCGGTTTTGCGGCCAGCTCACAAGAAAGCGAGTTGAAGAAAGGAGCTCAGGGGCGCTGTATTCACAAACCTGCAGTTATAAATGACAGCTATCGTCCAAAAATATATTGAAGTAAGGCTGCAAAGAGGACTTGAACGCGGGGCAGAATTCCAGGAATACGATTTCAGGAGGTAGACGGGAAGTCCTCTGAAAGTATAGGAGAAGAGGCAGAACCTCGACAATGATGCATTTGGTCAAAAAGGGCATATGCGTTTCTTCCAGGGCCCTTATTAAAGAGGGTAGGAGGCTCCCAGCATGCTTCAGTGGCCAACAGAGGGCCTCCGTCGCCAAGGCGACATGAGCCATCCAGGCAGGAGTGACCTCACATCAGAGGGCCCACCTCACAGAAGGGTAAGGAACCCAGTCAAGATCAGACTCTCACCAGAGTGCCCACATAAGCAAGGGGCTGGGAACCAGGCAGGAGTGTCCTCACACCCGTGGGGCCACATCATCGAAAGTTGAGGTACCCAGCACATGTGGCCTCAAACCAGAGGACCCACATCACCATGGGTCTCGGAGCGAGGCAGGCAGGATTAACCTCAAAACACATGGCCCATTGTATAAAAAAGGTGAGGAATCCAGCAGTTGGAACATCCCAGCAGGCGGCCCAGAGCACCGAGGCTATGGGATCCAGGCAGTGATGAACTCACAGCAGAGGGCCCTCATCGTGATACTGTAAGCAACCCAGCCGTTGTAACCTCAGAGCACAAGGCCCACATCCCCATGGGGAAGGGAACCAAGCAGGAGTGTCATCGCACCAGTGGGCACACATCAGAAAAGGTGGGGAGCCCAGCAGTTAGGGCCGGACGCCAGAGGGCCCTCATCACTGAGGAGAGGAGGCTCCCAGCAAGCTCCAACTGCTACCAGAAGGCCGACGTCGCCAATGCAGGGTGTGCCAGCCAGGCAGGAGTGACCTCAGAGCAGAGGGCCAACCACACAAAAGTGTGAGGAACCCAAAGAGGATCAGACTCTCACCGGAGGGCCCACATCACCAAGGGAATGGAAACCAGGCAGGAGTGTCCTCACACCAGTGTGGTCACATCACCGAAATGTGACGGACCCAGCACACGTGGCCTCAAACTACAGGACACACATCACCAAGGGTCTGGGAGTGAGGCAGGCAGGAGGAGCCTCCAAACAGAGGGCCCATAGCGTAAAAAAGGTGAGGAATCCCGCAGTTGGAACCTCCCAGCAGGTGGCCAGGAGCAGCGAGGCTATGGGATCCAGGCCTGACTGAACTCAAAACAGAGGGCCCTCATTATGAAACTGTGAGCAACCCAGCCGGTGGGACCTTAGAGCAGAAGGCCCACATCCCCATGGGGTTGGGATCCTGGCAGGAGTGTACTCGCACCACAGGGCGCACATCAGAAAATTTTGGGAGCCCAGAAGTTAGGGTCTGACGCCAGAGGGCCCTCATTACCGAGGGGAGGAGACTCCCAGCAGGCACCAACTCCCAACTGAGGGCCCACGTCGCCACGTTGACGTGTGCCAGCCAGGCAGGAGTGACCTCATAGCAGAGGGCCTACCTCACAGAAGGGTGAGGAACCCAGCCAGGATTAAGACTCTCACCAGAGGGCCCACATCACCAAGGGGATCGGAACAAGGCAGGAGTGTCCTCACACCAGTGTGGCCACATTATAGAAAGGTGAGGAACCCAGCACATGTGGCCTAAACCAGAGGACCCACATTTCCAAGGTGCTCCGAGTGAGGCAGGCAGGAGTAGCCTAACAACACAGGGCCCACAGAATAAAAAATGTGAGGAATCCAGCAGTTTGAACCTCCCAGCAGGTGGCCCAGAGCATGGAGTCTATGGGATCCAGGCCACAGTGAACTCACAGCAGAGGGCCCACATCATGAAACTGTGAGCAACCCAGCCAGTGGGACCTCAGAGCAGAAGGCCCACATCCCCATGGGGATGGGAACCTCGCAGGAGTGTCCTCGCACAACTTAGCACGTATCAGAAAATGTGGGAACCCAGCAGTTATGGCCTGGCGCCAGAGGGCCCTCATCACGGAGGAGAGGAGGCTACCAGCAGGCTCCAAATGCCACCAGAGGTCCGACGTCACCAAGGCAATGGGAGCAAGCCAGGCAGGAGTTACCTCACAGCAGAGGGCCCACCTCACAGAAGTGTGAGGAATCCAGACAGGATCAGACTCTCACCAGAGGGCCCACATCACCAAGGGGATGGGAACCAGGCAGGAGTGTCCTCACACCAGTGGGGCCACATCAATAAAGGTGAGGAAACTGGTACATGTGGCCTTAAACAAGAGGACCTACATCACAAATGGGCTGGGAGTGAGTCAGGAAGTAGGAGCATGAAAACACAGGACCCAAAGAATAAAAAAGGTAAGGAATCCAGCAGTAGGAACCTCCCAGCAGGCTGCTCAGAGCACAGAGGCTATGGGATCTAGGCCTGGGTGAACTAACACCAGAGAGCCAACATCATGAAACGGTGAACAACACAGGTGTTGGGAACTTAGAGCAGAAGGCCCACATGCCCATGGGGATGGGAACCTCGCAGGAGTGTCCTCGCACCACTTAGCACGTATCAGAAAATGTGGGTACCCAGCAGTTAGGGCCTGAGGCAAGAGGGCCCCCATCACCGAGGGGAGGTTCCCAGCAGGCTCCAACTGCCACAAGAGGGCCGATGTTGCCCAGGTGGGGTGTGCCAGCCAGGCAGGAGTGACCTCACAGCAGAGGGCCCCCCTCACAGAAGGGTGAGGAACCCAGCCAGGATCAGACTCTCACCAGAGGGCCCACATCATCAAGGGGATAGGAACCAGGCAGGAGTGTCCTCACACCAGTGGGGCCACATCATCGAAAGGCGAGGGACCCAGCATACGTGGCCTCAAACCAGAGGACACACATCACCAAGGGGCTGGGAGTGAGGCAGGCCGGAGGAGTCTCAAAACAGAGGGCCCATAGAAGAAAAAAGGTGAGGAATCCCGCAGTTGGAACCTCCCAGCAGGTGGCCAGGAGCAGCGAGGCTATGGGATCCAGGCCGGAGAGAACTCACAGCAGAGGGCCCTCATCATGAAACTGAGCAACCCACGGTTGGGACCTCAGAGCAGAAGGCCCACATTCCCATGGGGTTGGGAACCTGGCAGGAGTGTACTCGAACCACAGGGCGCATATCAGAAAATATTGGGAGCCCAGGAGTTAGGGTCTGACGCCAGAGGGCCCTCATTACCGAGGGGAGGAGACACCCAGCAGGCACCAAATCCCACCAGAGGGCCGACGTCGCCAAGGCGGGGTGTGCCAGCCAGGCAGGAGTGACCTCAGAGAAGAGGGCCCACCTCACAGAAGTGTGAGGAACCCAACCAGGATCAGACTCTCACCGGAGGGCCCACATCACCAAGGGGATGGGAACCAGGCAGGAGTGTCCTCACACCAGTGGGGCCACATCAGCCAAAGGTGAGGAACCCAGCACATGTGGCCTCAAACCACAGGACACACATCACCAAGGGGCTAGGAGTGAGGCAGGTGTCTGGAGGGGCACATTTAACTCTAATTTCCCACCAGGAAGTGGAATGAACCAAAGTCTCAGAGTGCCGTGCCGGACCCTGATTACGGCCTGAAGCAAACCTGCGGTTCTGTGGCCAGTTTTCAAGGAAACGAGTTAAGAAAGGAAATCACGGGCACTGTAATTCACAAACCTGCAGTGTTATAAATGACAGCTATTGGCAAAATTATATGGAAGTAAGTCTGCAAAGAGGACTTGAAAACGAGGCAGAATTGCAGGAATCATATTTCAGGAGGTAGATTGGAATTGCATTTAAAGCATGTGAAAAGCGGCAGATCTTTGACAGTGATGCACTTGGACAAAAGTGCGTAAACATTTTTTCCTGAATATATTCAGGAAAAAACACATATGCCCTTTTTGGCCAACCAAGCACTCGAGAAATGGAAATCCGCACTACAATGAAGTCTCATTTCCCATTCGTCAAAAGGGCCATCTGAAAAAAGTGTAAAAACCAGAAACACAGGACAGGCCATGGAGAACAGGGAGCCTTGTTATGCTGATGGGCGGGATGTAAATGGCCAACAGACACTCTGGAGATGTTTATGGTGTATCCTGAAACATCTGAAAAACAAAGCTACAGACCCTAGGGCACTTCCACTTTTGGCCCTATAGCTTAGGAAAATTAAAATCAACAAGACACAGCCAACACAAAATTTAGGGCTGCTGTGTTTACAAGAACCTTGAGTCCAGTACAAATTAAATATCCCAGAAAGAAAAAAATGGATAAAGGAGTTGTGCTACTTACGTACAACGGAATATCACTCAGCAATGAAATCACTGTCATCAGGCCTGTAGCAGCAAATTGAGTGGATTTAAGTATGATGATTCTAAGAGAAATAGGTCACACAGAGAAAGATAATTATCATAAGATATCACTAATAGAGAGAGTGTAAACTTGGCTACACATAAACTGAATTCCAAAACCGAACAGAGTCTCACATTTAGATAAAAACTTATGCTTGCTTAAGGGGAAAGTTGAGTTGGGGTGCTGTATAAAACCAGAGATTGAAATTAGCACACATACCGTTCCATAAGCCAAATATGTAATAGACAAGACCTACTCTTTGCTCAACGAAATAGACTCATCCATGGTGTATCACCTCACACCTGTTAGAATGGGCATCATCAGAAAATCTACAAACAACAAATGCTGGAAAGGGTGTGGAGATAAGGAACCCTCTTCCACTATTGTTGGGAATGTAAATTGATACAGTCACTGTGGAGAACATTATGGAGTTTCTTATAAAACTAAGAATAGAATTACCATATGATACAGCAATCCCACTACTGGGCATATACCCAGACAAAACCATAAATCAAAAAGAGACATTCACCGCAATGTTCATTGCATCACTATTTACAATATCCAGGTAATGGAAGCAACCTAAATGCCCTCAGACAGACGAATGCATAATGAAGTGGTACATATATAAAATGGAATATTACTAAGCCATAAAAAGGAATGAAATTGGGTCATTTGTAGACACGTTGATGGATCTAGAGACTGTCATACAGAGTGAAGTAAGTCAGAAAGAGAAAAACAAATCTTGTCTATTAATGCATATATGTGGAACCTAGAAAAATTGTACAGATGAACCGTTTTGCCAGGCAGAAATAGAGCAACAGATGTAGACAACAAACGTATGGACACCAAGGGGGGAAAGCTGTTGGGGTGTGGTGGTGGGGGGAGTTGAGAGATTGGGATTGGCATGTATACATTTATATGTATAAAATAGATAACCAAAAAGAACCTGCTGTATAAAAAAATAAAATAAAATTCAAATTACAAAAAGTAAAACAGAAAAAATATTCTTCCCTTCACATACATGTATTTATATGAATAAATTATTTCCATGCTTATATCTGTAAATACAAAAAAGAGGAATAAAATCTACCTTGAACCAAAAACGAAAAAAAGAAAAAAAAACAGAACCCACCAGTTACACAGAGGAAAACCGTATCAGGGCACTTGCTCCAGTTGTAAACAATTCTGAAGTTGGTCAGTGGTGGGGAATCATCTCCCATTCAGCCAGCAGGCCCCACGCAACAAGCGTCCTCATTGCAAAGCTGGGGGACCGTGCCGAGGCATCTGTGAGTAAACGTGGGCTGAGCCCCAGGCCAGCTGCTGCTGAAATGTTCCCACCCTTCCCAGGTAAAACACCTGAATATGTACAAGGACTTGAAAGCCTAGAGGAAGGGCCATGGAGCCACATGAGCGACAGCATGCCAGCCGACTTGGTGCCAGCAGGCCAGCCAGGGTGGTCCTGGCCCTGGGTGCTCTTCTGGAAGCTTTCCATTTCCCTGCCTGAGATACCCCTGCTGTCCCGGCCCCCACTGCTTTCTTCCTCACTCACCTCTGCCCAGGGAGAAATTCCAGCGGCAGGTATGGGTGACACATCCTCTTCTTTAGCAGGTGGCATCTTGGCAACTGCTGCAGAAAGTCCAGCAGAGCCCCACTCACACTGGGCCACCCACAAAGCCGTGGCCTCTCACTCCCTCCCACCAGTCCAGCCCCAAGACTGCTGACAGGGCAGAGAAAATGGCGTCAGGCACAGCTGCAGGGGCTCTTGCTGCCTGGAGCGGTGTTTATATTGATCTGAACCCAGGCACACCTGGGGAGGGCTGGCCGGCACGGTCAGGCTTCCCAGGCCAGCCAATAATCACCCCTCAGGGGCTCACAGTTGCAGAAACTGGAACTTGCTGAATCGGCCAGGTCCAAGGAACAGGTGTGGGCTCCTGAGAGTCAGGATAGACAAGGGGCTGCAGCTCTGGCTTGTTTTCTAATTATATTATCTGGCCCATGAGTGGGAGACAACTTCAAGAAAACCCTCTCCTAATGAGAGGAACCCAGGAGTCAGGGAGAGGAGGGGTGGCTGGTGGGTGGAGACAGAGGCCTGGTGCCCCGGGTGCAGTGGAAGTCTCTGGAAGACCAGGTGGAGGGAGGCCACACAGAGTGATGCCCAGGGTCACAGACCTGTCGGAGCTGCTGTTTGTTAGTTCAAGTCCTGCTCTGAGGTGCTCTGTGTCAGATCTGAGTGACAGGTGAGCTGGGAGTGCTCTGCAATGAGGGCGATATGCACGGTTCCTGTGTTCCCAGCCCTGCCATAGTACCTGCAAGGGTAGCTCTGTATCCTGGGAGGGGCCTGACCACGAGAGCCCCATGGGCTGCAGGGGAACCTGCCTAGGGAACCCCATATCCTGGGAGGGGCCTGAACACGAGAGCCCCATGGGCTGGGGTGGGGGTGGGGTA
The DNA here is from genome assembly GCF_059928025.1 of Delphinapterus leucas. Taxonomy (NCBI): domain Eukaryota; kingdom Metazoa; phylum Chordata; class Mammalia; order Artiodactyla; family Monodontidae; genus Delphinapterus; species Delphinapterus leucas. The sequence continues at coordinate 3,588,170 of NW_028322237.1, forward strand.
CCTGCCCAGGTGAGCTCCATATCCTGGGATTGGCCTGACCTCGAGAGCCCCATGGGCTGCTGGAGTCCTGGTAAAGGATGTCAGGACAGTCAGTGAAGCCACCGAAGATATACCTCCAGTAGTTCCTAAATCCTACACCCTGCTGGTCATTCTACCAACCACCAGGACATGGTATTCTGTATTAGTCTTCAATGATGCCTTCTTTTGTATTCTATTAGTCCCAGAGTCACAAGAAATTTTGGCTTGTGAGTGGCAGGACTCAACATACAACTAAAACAATACTTCCGGGCCGTGTTGCCCCAAGGGTTCAAAAATTCCCACACCATCTTTGGGGAAAGCTCAGCTAAAGAACTAAAAGTTCTACCTCTGGAAAAAGAAACACTCCTTCAATATGCAGACGACATTCTGATCGCCAGCCCTACTAAGGAGACCTCTGAACTACCAAGCCAATAAAGGATACAAGTTGTCCAAGAAAAAGCTCAAATATCACAGACTACGGTGACCTGCCTGGGCTTCATTCTCACAGAAGGTCAGAGAAGCCCATCCCAGGAAAGGGAAGAAACAATTTACAGCCTTACCCATTTCTGAACCTAGAAGACAGCTTAGGGGTTCCTGGGGAGGCCAGGGTTTGCTGCTTCTGGATCCCTAACTACAGTCTACTAGCTGGGCCTCTATATGAAACACTGAAAGGAAAAGATGATGATCCTTTTGAATAGAATGCAGAAGTGGCCTTTCAAGAATGGAAAGAGCAGTCAATTCAGACCCTTGCCCTGGAACTCCCTAATTTAGCTAAACCCTTTGACCTTTACATTCCTGGTGAACGGTGAATCGCCATTGGAGTATTAGTGCAAAACCTGGGACCACTTGAAATGGAACAATGCAAGAATGCGCTCCAGGTAGGATAAACTACGGTCACCAAGGGGCTTGGCCCACCGCCACATCTGGCCAAGATACTGGCAGTATCTGAAAACCTGGAAATCAGCAGCCCAAAAGGCCACCTCCCTCCGAAGGGAAAAGGACCCCACGTGGTGATCCTAACACCCAACCATGCCCTGAAGTTGCAGGGTTGGCTCCATGGGCACACTGACCTTGAGCGAGGAGGCCCTCCAACTCCAACCTCCATAGAGATAACCGGGGCAAAGTGGCACCATGAAGACTCGTGTGAAGGTGTCTGCACGGGTAAATTTAACGTCCATTTCCCACCAGGAAGAGGAATTAACCAAAGGCTCAGCATGCCGTGCCGGAACCAGATTAGGGCCTGAAGCAATCCTGCAGGTTTGCGGCCAGCTCACAAGAAAGCGAGTTGAAGAAAGGAGCTCAGGGACACTGTAATTCACAAACCTGCAGAGTTATAAATGACAGCTATCACCCAAAAATATATTGAAGGAAGGCTGCGAAGAGGACTTGAAAGCGGGGCAGAATTGCAAGAAAACGATTTCAGGGGGTAGACTGGAATTGCATTTAAAGCATAGGAAAAGAGGCAGAACGTCGACAATGATGCACTTGGCCAAAAAGGGCGTATGCGTTTTTTCCTGAATATATTCAGGAAAAAACGCATATGCCCTTTTTGGCCAACCAAGCAAGCATGTTAAAGAAATCTGCACTACAATGAAGTCTCACTGCCCCCAGGTCAAAAGGGCCATCTGAAAAAAGTGTAAAATCCAGAAAGACAGCACAGGCCATGGAGAACAGGGAGCCTTGTTATGCTGATGGGCGGGATGTAAATTGCCAACAGCCACTCTGGAGAAGTGTATGGTGTTTCCTGAAAAACCTAAGAAACAAAGCCACGGAGACTACGGCACTTCCACTTATGGTCTTATAGATTACGGAAATTAAAATCAAAAACAGACAGCCACCCCAAAGTTTCAGACGGCTCTGTTTACAGGAATCTCGTCTACGGTACAAGTTAAATATCCCAGAATGTGAAAAATGGATAAAGAAGTTGTGGTACGCACATTCAATGGAATATCACTCAGCAATGAAATCTATGTCATCAGGCCCATCGTGGCATAATGAGTGGATTCAGGTACGATGATTCTAAGTGAAATAAGTCACACAGAAAATGAAACATCATAAGATATCACTAATACACGGAATGTAAACTTGGCTACACATGAACTGAATTACAAAACAGAACAGGGTCTCAAATTTAGAAAACCACCTTATGCTTGCTTAAGGGGAAAAGTGAGTTGGGGTGCTGCATAAAAACAGAGATAGAAATTAGCACAGATACCTTTCCATAAGCCAAATATGTAATAGTCAAGACCTAGCCCTTGCTCAACGAAATGGACTAAACACCCCATATTCAACGCCTAGGAATACACCTGACTAGTAAGTATCTTCAAACCCATGGATTTATATGTCTCCATAAGAGACTCAAGTGTGTGTACAGCGGCATGAATGCAGCAGAGAAAATCCGATAAATCCCATTATCAAAATGAATTACAAAAACAAACACAATGACAGTGAAATACAGAGCAATTCTTAAATAATTCATTCAGGGCTTGTGATGCAACCTGGATTTACCACATCTACAACCAGAGCTGAGTGAGACATAAGGCTGTTCACTTCGGCCTGATAGCATTGGTGAGGTTCGTTGAGAAAATGCAGGCCCTTTGAAGTCATACTGCATGGTACCCATTCCATGGGTCCCAACTCTCCAGGTTTAAGGGATTCTTCCTTCAGCTAAAACATGCATGGGAAACCCACAGTATGGTGCACCGTGTGACCGGGAAACCTTTTCAAATGCATCTCAGTTTTCGTCCCCTTTTACTCGGGTTCACGATTGAAGACCCTTTACTAATACTCTCCCCACTTAGAGAGTCAGTGCCTTTAACCTCCTGTTTGGCACAGTTTGCAATTTCTGCGCAAGATGAACAAGAATAGGGAGAACCAATGAGAGACTAGCTCTAGGTGTCTGCACGTTCAAATATAACACTCATTTCCCACCAGGAAGAGGAATTTACCAAAGGATCAGCATGCTGTGCCGGAACCAGATTAGGGCATGAAGCAATCCTGCGGGTATGCGGCCAGCTCACAAGAAAGCGAGTAGAAGAAAGGAGCTCAGGCGCACTGTCATTCACAAACCTGCAGAGTTATAAATGTCAGCTATTGTCCAAAAATGTATTGAAGTAAGGCTGCGTAGAGGACTTGAAAGCGGGGCAGAATTGCAGGAAAACGAGTTCAGGGGCAGACTGGAATTGCATTTAAAGCATAAGGAAAGAGACAGAAAGTCGACAATGATGCACTTGGTCAAAAAGGGCGTATGCGTTTTTTCCTGAATATATTCAAGAAAAAACACATACGCCCTTTTTGGCCAAACAAGCAAGCCTGTAAAGAAATCTGCATTACAATGAAGTCTCACTGCCCCCCTGTCAAAAGGGACATCTGAAAAAAGTGAAAAATCCAGAAAGGCAGGACAGGCCATGGAGAACAGGGAGCCTTGTTATGCTGATGGGCGGGATGTAACTTGCCAACAGCCACTCTGGAGAAGTGTATGGTGTTTCCTCAAACACCTAAAAAACTAAGCAACGGAGCCTACGGCACTTCCACTTATGGTTCTATAGCTTAGGGAAATTAAAATCAAAAAGACACAGCCACCCATAAATTTTGGACGGCTCTGCTTACAAGAACCTCATTTACGGTACAAGTGAAATATCCCAGAAAGCAAAAAATGGATAAAGAAGTTGTTGTACGTACGTACAATGGAATATCACTCAGCAATGAAATCTATGTCATGAGGCCCGTCGCGGCATAATGAGTGGATTCAGGTACGATCATTCTAAGTTAACTAAGTCACACAGAAAAAGAAACACCATAAGATATCTCAAATACACGGAATGCAAACATGGCTGCACATGAACTCAATTACAAAACAGAAAAGGGTCTCATATTTAGAAAACCAACTTATGCTTGCTTAAGGGGAAAGGTGAGTTGTGGTCCTGCATAAAACCAGAGATTGAAATTAGCACAGATACCTTTCCATAAGCAAATATGTAATAGTCAGGACCTACTCCTTGCTCCACGAAATGGACTCAACACCCCATATTCAATGCTTAGGAATATACGTGACTAGTAAGAATCTGAAAACCCATGGATTTATATGTCTCCATAAGAGAATCAAGCATGTGTACAGCGGCATAAACGCAGCAGTGAAAATCCGATAAATCCCATTATCAAAATAAATTACAAAAACAAAACACAATGACAGTGAAATAGAGAGCAATTCTTAAATAATTCACTCAGGGCTTGTGATGCAACCTGGATTTACCACATCTACACGCACAGCTGTGTGAGACATAAGGCTGGACACTTCTGGCTGATAGCATTGGTGAGGTTCGGTGAGGAAACGCAGGCCCTTTGAAGTCATACTGCATGGTACCCATTCCAAGGGTCTTAAATCTCCAGGTTTAAGGGATTCTTCCTTCAGCTAAAACATGCATGGGAAACCCAGAGTATGGTCCACCGTGTGATTGGGAAACGTTTTCAAATGCATCTCAGTTTTCGAACCCTGGTACTGGGGTTCACCATTCCAGACGCTTTACTAACACTCTCCCCACTTGGAGAGTCAGTGCCTTTAACCTCCTGTTTGGCACAGTTTGCAATTTCTTCGCAAGATGAACAGGAATAGGGAGAACAAATGAGAGCCTAGCTGTAGGTGTCTGCACGGGCAAATGGAACGCTCATTTCTCACCAGGAAGATGAATTAAACAAAGGCTCAGCGTGCCCTGCCGGAAACAGATTAGGGCCTTAAGCAATCCTGCGGTTTTGCGGCCAGCTCACAAGAAAGTGAGTTGAAGAAAGGAGCTCAGGACCACTGTATTTCACAAACCTGCAGAGTTATGAATGACAGCTCTCGTCCAAAAATGTATTGAAGTAAGTCTTTGAAGAGGACTTGAAAGCGGGGCAGAATTTCTGGAAAACGATTTCAGGGCGTAGACTGGAATTGCACTTAAAGCATAGGAAATGAGGCAGAATGTCGACAATGATGCACTTGGCCAAAAAGTGCGTATGTGTTTTTTCCTGAATATATTCAGGAGAAAACGCATACGCCCTTTTTGGCCAACCAAGCAAGCGTGTAAAGGAAATCTGCACTACAATGAAGTCTCACTGCCCCCCGGTCAAAAGGGCCATCTAAAAAAGTGTAAAATCCAGAAAGGCAGGACAGGTCATGGAGAACAGGGAGCCTTGTTATGCTGATGGACGGGATGTAAATTGCCAACAGCCACTCTGGAGAAGTGTATGGTGTTTCCTGAAACACGTAGGAAACAAAGCAACACAGCCTATGGCACTTCCACTTATGGTCCTATAGCTTAGGGAAATTAAAATCAAAAACACACAGCCACCCCAAAGTTTGGGACGGCTCTGTTTACAAGAACCTCGTCTACGGTACAAGTTAAATATCCGAGAAAGCAAAAAATGGATAAAGAAGTTGGGGTACGCACATACAATGGAATATCACTCAGCAATGAAATCTACGTCATCAGGCCCATAGCGGCATAATGAGTGGATCCAAGTATGATGATTCTACGAGAAATAAGTCACACAGAAAAAGAAACATCATAAGATATCACTAATACACGGAATGTAAACTTGGCTACACATGAATTGAATTACAAAACAGAACAGTGTCTCAAATTTAGAAAACCAACTTATGCTTGCTTATGGGGAAAGGTGAGTTGGGGTGCTGCAGAAAACCAGAGATTGAAATTAGCACAGATACCGTTCCATAACCCAATATATAATAGACAAGACCTACTCCTTGCTCAACGAAATGGACTCAACACCCCATATTCAACGCCTGGGAAGATACGTGACAAGTAAGAATCTTAAAACCCATGGATTTATATGTCTCCATAAGGAAATCAAGCGTGTGTACAGCGGCCTAAACGCAGCAGTGAAAATCCGATAAATCCCATTATCAAAATAAATTTCAAAAACAAAACACAATGACAGTGAAATAGAGAGCAATTCTCAAATAAATCATTCAGGGTTTGTGATGCAACCTGGATTTACCACATCTACAACCAGAGCTGAGTGAGACATAAGGCTGTACACTTCGACCTGATAGCATTGGTGAGGTTCGTTGAGAAAATGCAGGCCCTTTGAAGTCATACTGCATGGTACCCATTCCATGGGTCCCAACTCTCCAGGTTTAAGGGATTCTTCCTTCAGCTAAAACATGCATGGGAAACCCACAGTATGGTGCACCGTGTGACCGGGAAACCTTTTCAAATGCATCTCAGTTTTCGTCCCCTTTTACTCGGGTTCACGATTGAAGACCCTTTACTAATACTCTCCCCACTTAGAGAGTCAGTGCCTTTAACCTCCTGTTTGGCACAGTTTGCAATTTCTGCGCAAGATGAACAAGAATAGGGAGAACCAATGAGAGACTAGCTCTAGGTGTCTGCACGTTCAAATATAACACTCATTTCCCACCAGGAAGAGGAATTTACCAAAGGATCAGCATGCTGTGCCGGAACCAGATTAGGGCATGAAGCAATCCTGCGGGTATGCGGCCAGCTCACAAGAAAGCGAGTAGAAGAAAGGAGCTCAGGCGCACTGTCATTCACAAACCTGCAGAGTTATAAATGTCAGCTATTGTCCAAAAATGTATTGAAGTAAGGCTGCGTAGAGGACTTGAAAGCGGGGCAGAATTGCAGGAAAACGAGTTCAGGGGCAGACTGGAATTGCATTTAAAGCATAAGGAAAGAGACAGAAAGTCGACAATGATGCACTTGGTCAAAAAGGGCGTATGCGTTTTTTCCTGAATATATTCAAGAAAAAACACATACGCCCTTTTTGGCCAAACAAGCAAGCCTGTAAAGAAATATGCATTACAATGAAGTCTCACTGCCCCCCTGTCAAAAGGGACATCTGAAAAAAGTGAAAAATCCAGAAAGGCAGGACAGGCCATGGAGAACAGGGAGCCTTGTTATGCTGATGGGTGGGATGTAAATTGCCAACAGCCACTCTAGAGAAGTGTATGGTGTTTCCTCAAACACCTAAAAAACTAAGCAACGGAGCCTACGGCACTTCCACTTATGGTTCTATAGCTTAGGGAAATTAAAATCAAAAAGACACAGCCACCCATAAATTTTGGACGGCTCTGCTTACAAGAACCTCATTTACGGTACAAGTGAAATATCCCAGAAAGCAAAAAATGGATAAAGAAGTTGTTGTACGTACGTACAATGGAATATCACTCAGCAATGAAATCTATGTCATGAGGCCCGTCGCGGCATAATGAGTGGATTCAGGTACGATCATTCTAAGTTAACTAAGTCACACAGAAAAAGAAACACCATAAGATATCTCAAATACACGGAATGCAAACATGGCTGCACATGAACTCAATTACAAAACAGAAAAGGGTCTCATATTTAGAAAACCAACTTATGCTTGCTTAAGGGGAAAGGTGAGTTGTGGTCCTGCATAAAACCAGAGATTGAAATTAGCACAGATACCTTTCCATAAGCAAATATGTAATAGTCAGGACCTACTCCTTGCTCCACGAAATGGACTCAACACCCCATATTCAATGCTTAGGAATATACGTGACTAGTAAGAATCTGAAAACCCATGGATTTATATGTCTCCATAAGAGAATCAAGCATGTGTACAGCGGCATAAACGCAGCAGTGAAAATCCGATAAATCCCATTATCAAAATAAATTACAAAAACAAAACACAATGACAGTGAAATAGAGAGCAATTCTTAAATAATTCACTCAGGGCTTGTGATGCAACCTGGATTTACCACATCTACACGCACAGCTGTGTGAGACATAAGGCTGGACACTTCTGGCTGATAGCATTGGTGAGGTTCGGTGAGGAAACGCAGGCCCTTTGAAGTCATACTGCATGGTACCCATTCCAAGGGTCTTAAATCTCCAGGTTTAAGGGATTCTTCCTTCAGCTAAAACATGCATGGGAAACCCAGAGTATGGTCCACCGTGTGATTGGGAAACGTTTTCAAATGCATCTCAGTTTTCGAACCCTGGTACTGGGGTTCACCATTCCAGACGCTTTACTAACACTCTCCCCACTTGGAGAGTCAGTGCCTTTAACCTCCTGTTTGGCACAGTTTGCAATTTCTTCGCAAGATGAACAGGAATAGGGAGAACAAATGAGAGCCTAGCTGTAGGTGTCTGCACGGGCAAATGGAACGCTCATTTCTCACCAGGAAGATGAATTAAACAAAGGCTCAGCGTGCCCTGCCGGAAACAGATTAGGGCCTTAAGCAATCCTGCGGTTTTGTGGCCAGCTCACAAGAAAGTGAGTTGAAGAAAGGAGCTCAGGACCACTGTATTTCACAAACCTGCAGAGTTATGAATGACAGCTCTCGTCCAAAAATGTATTGAAGTAAGTCTTTGAAGAGGACTTGAAAGCGGGGCAGAATTTCTGGAAAACGATTTCAGGGCGTAGACTGGAATTGCACTTAAAGCATAGGAAATGAGGCAGAATGTCGACAATGATGCACTTGGCCAAAAAGTGCATATGTGTTTTTTCCTGAATATATTCAGGAGAAAACGCATACGCCCTTTTTGGCCAACCAAGCAAGCGTGTAAAGGAAATCTGCACTACAATGAAGTCTCACTGCCCCCCGGTCAAAAGGGCCATCTAAAAAAGTGTAAAATCCAGAAAGGCAGGACAGGTCATGGAGAACAGGGAGCCTTGTTATGCTGATGGACGGGATGTAAATTGCCAACAGCCACTCTGGAGAAGTGTATGGTGTTTCCTGAAACACGTAGGAAACAAAGCAACACAGCCTATGGCACTTCCACTTATGGTCCTATAGCTTAGGGAAATTAAAATCAAAAACACACAGCCACCCCAAAGTTTGGGACGGCTCTGTTTACAAGAACCTCGTCTACGGTACAAGTTAAATATCCGAGAAAGCAAAAAATGGATAAAGAAGTTGGGGTACGCACATACAATGGAATATCACTCAGCAATGAAATCTACGTCATCAGGCCCATAGCGGCATAATGAGTGGATCCAAGTATGATGATTCTACGAGAAATAAGTCACACAGAAAAAGAAACATCATAAGATATCACTAATACACGGAATGTAAACTTGGCTACACATGAATTGAATTACAAAACAGAACAGTGTCTCAAATTTAGAAAACCAACTTATGCTTGCTTATGGGGAAAGGTGAGTTGGGGTGCTGCAGAAAACCAGAGATTGAAATTAGCACAGATACCGTTCCATAACCCAATATATAATAGACAAGACCTACTCCTTGCTCAACGAAATGGACTCAACACCCCATATTCAACGCCTGGGAAGATACGTGACAAGTAAGAATCTTAAAACCCATGGATTTATATGTCTCCATAAGGAAATCAAGCGTGTGTACAGCGGCCTAAACGCAGCAGTGAAAATCCGATAAATCCCATTATCAAAATAAATTTCAAAAACAAAACACAATGACAGTGAAATAGAGAGCAATTCTCAAATAAATCATTCAGGGTTTGTGATGCAACCTGGATTTACCACATCTACAACCAGAGCTGAGTGAGACATAAGGCTGTACACTTCGACCTGATAGCATTGGTGAGGTTCGTTGAGAAAATGCAGGCCCTTTGAAGTCATACTGCATGGTACCCATTCCATGGGTCCCAACTCTCCAGGTTTAAGGGATTCTTCCTTCAGCTAAAACATGCATGGGAAACCCACAGTATGGTGCACCGTGTGACCGGGAAACCTTTTCAAATGCATCTCAGTTTTCGTCCCCTTTTACTCGGGTTCACGATTGAAGACCCTTTACTAATACTCTCCCCACTTAGAGAGTCAGTGCCTTTAACCTCCTGTTTGGCACAGTTTGCAATTTCTGCGCAAGATGAACAAGAATAGGGAGAACCAATGAGAGACTAGCTCTAGGTGTCTGCACGTTCAAATATAACACTCATTTCCCACCAGGAAGAGGAATTTACCAAAGGATCAGCATGCTGTGCCGGAACCAGATTAGGGCATGAAGCAATCCTGCGGGTTTGCGGCCAGCTCACAAGAAAGCGAGTAGAAGAAAGGAGCTCAGGCGCACTGTCATTCACAAACCTGCAGAGTTATAAATGTCAGCTATTGTCCAAAAATGTATTGAAGTAAGGCTGCGTAGAGGACTTGAAAGCGGGGCAGAATTGCAGGAAAACGAGTTCAGGGGCAGACTGGAATTGCATTTAAAGCATAAGGAAAGAGACAGAAAGTCGACAATGATGCACTTGGTCAAAAAGGGCGTATGCGTTTTTTCCTGAATATATTCAAGAAAAAACACATACGCCCTTTTTGGCCAAACAAGCAAGCCTGTAAAGAAATATGCATTACAATGAAGTCTCACTGCCCCCCTGTCAAAAGGGACATCTGAAAAAAGTGAAAAATCCAGAAAGGCAGGACAGGCCATGGAGAACAGGGAGCCTTGTTATGCTGATGGGCGGGATGTAAATTGCCAACAGCCACTCTGGAGAAGTGTATGGTGTTTCCTCAAAAACCTAAAAAACAAAGCAACGGAGCCTACGGCATTACCACTTATTTTCCTATAGCTTAGGGAAATTAAAATCAAAAACACACAGCCACCGCAAAGTTTCTGTTTACGGCTCTGTTTACAAGAACCTCGTCTACGGTACAAGTTAAATATCCCAGAAAGCGAAAAATGGATAAAGAAGTGTGGTACGTACGTACAAAGGAATATCACTCACCAATGAAATCTATGTCATCAGGCCCGTCGCGGCATAATGAGTGGATTCACGTACGATGATTCTAAGTGAAATAGGTCACACAGAAAATGAAACATCATAAGATATCACTAATACACGGAATGTAAACTTGGCTACACATGAACTGAATTACAAAACAGAACAGGGTCTCAAATTTAGAAAACCAACTTATGCTTGCTTAAGGGGAAAGGTGAGTTGTGGTGCTGCATAAAACCAGAGATAGAAATTAGCACAGATACCTTTCCATAAGCCAAATATGTAATAGTCAAGACCTAGCCCTTGCTCAACGAAATGGACTAAACACCCCATATTCAACGCCTAGGATTACACATGACTAGTAAGAACCTTCAAACCCATGGATTTATATGTCTCCGTAAGAGACTCAAGTGTGTGTACAGCGGCATGAATGCAGCAGAGAAAATCCGATAAAACCCATTATCAAAATGAATTACAAAAACAAACACAATGACAGTGAAATAGAGAGCAATTCTTAAATAATTCATTCAGGGCTTGTGATGCAACCTGGATTTACCACATCTACACCCAGAGCTGAGTGAGACATAAGGCTGGACACTTCGGGCTGATAGCATTGGTGAGGTTCGATGAGCAAATGCAGACCCTTTGAAGTCATACTGCATGGTACCCATTCCATGGGTCCCAACTCTCCAGGTTTAAGGGATTCTTCCTTCAGCTAAAACATGCATGGGAAACCCACAGTACAGTGCACTGTGTGACCGGGAAACGTTTTCAAATGCATCTCAGTTTTCGTCCCCTTTTACTCGGGTTCACCATTCCAGACCGTTTACTAACACTCTCCCCACTTGAAGAGTCAGTGCCTTTAACCTCCTCTTTGGCAGAGTTTGCAATTTCTGCGCAAGATGAACAGGAATAGGGAGAACCAATGAGAGACTAGCTGTAGGTGTCTGGACGGGCAAATGGAACGCTCATTTCCCACCAGGAAGTGGAATTAACCAAAGGCTCAGCATGCCGTGCCGGAACCAGATTAGGGCCTGAAGCATTCCTGCGGGTTTGCGGCCAGCTCACAAGAAAGCGAGTTGAAGAAAGGAGCTCAGGGGCACTGTAATTCACAAACCTGCAGAGTTATAAATGACAGCTATCGTCCAAAAATATATTGAAGGAAGGCTGCGAAGAGGACTGGAAAGCGGGGCAGAATTGCAGGAAAACGATTTCAGGGGGTAGACTGGAATTGCATTTAAAGCATAGGAAAAGAGGCAGAACGTCGATAATGATGCACTTGGCCAAAAAGGGCGTATGCGTTTTTTCCTGAATATATTCAGGAAAAAACGCATACGCCCTTTTTGGCCAACCAAGCCAGCATGTTAAAGAAATCTGCACTACAAAGAAGTCTCACTGCCCCCAGGTCAAAAGGGCCATCTGAAAAAAGTGTAAAATCCAGAAAGACAGCACAGGCCATGGAGAACAGGGAGCCTTGTTATGCTGATGGGCGGGATGTAAATTGCCAACAGCCACTCTGGAGAAGTGTATGGTGTTTCCTGAAACACCTAAGAAACAAAGCAACGGAGACTACGGCACTTCCACTTATGGTCTTATAGATCACGGAAATTAAAATCAAAAACAGACAGCCACCCCAAAGTTTCAGACGGCTCTGTTTACAGGAATCTCGTCTACGGTACAAGTTAAATATCCCAGAATGTGAAAAATGGATAAAGAAGTTGTGGTACACACATTCAATGGAATATCACTCAGCAATGAAATCTATGTCATCAGGCCCATCGTGGCATAATGAGTGGATTCAGGTACGATGATTCTAAGTGAAATAAGTCACACAGAAAATGAAACATCATAAGATATCACTAATACACGGAATGTAAACTTGGCTACACATGAACTGAATTACAAAACAGAACAGGGTCTCAAATTTAGAAAACCACCTTATACTTGCTTAAGGGGAAAAGTGAGTTGGGGTGCTGCATAAAACCAGAGATAGAAATTAGCACAGATACCTTTCCATAAGCCAAATATGTAATAGTCAAGACCTAGCCCTTGCTCAACGAAATGGACTAAACACCCCATATTCAACGCCTAGGAATACACCTGACTAGTAAGTATCTTCAAACCCATGGATTTATATGTCTCCATAAGAGACTCAAGTGTGTGTACAGCGGCATGAATGCAGCAGAGAAAATCCGATAAATCCCATTATCAAAATGAATTACAAAAACAAACACAATGACAGTGAAATAGAGAGCAATTCTTAACTAATTCATTCAGGGCTTGTGATGCAACCTGGATTTACCACATCTACAACCAGAGCTGAGTGAGACATAAGGCTGTACACTTCGGCCTGATAGCATTGGTGAGGTTCGTTGAGAAAATGCAGGCCCTTTGAAGTCATACTGCATGGTACCCATTCCATGGGTCCCAACTCTCCAGGTTTAAGGGATTCTTCCTTCAGCTAAAACATGCATGGGAAACCCACAGTATGGTGCACCGTGTGACCGGGAAACCTTTTCAAATGCATCTCAGTTTTCGTCCCCTTTTACTCGGGTTCACGATTGAAGACCCTTTACTAATACTCTCCCCACTTAGAGAGTCAGTGCCTTTAACCTCCTGTTTGGCACAGTTTGCAATTTCTGCGCAAGATGAACAAGAATAGGGAGAACCAATGAGAGACTAGCTCTAGGTGTCTGCACGTTCAAATATAACACTCATTTCCCACCAGGAAGAGGAATTTACCAAAGGATCAGCATGCTGTGCCGGAACCAGATTAGGGCATGAAGCAATCCTGCGGGTTTGCGGCCAGCTCACAAGAAAGCGAGTAGAAGAAAGGAGCTCAGGCGCACTGTCATTCACAAACCTGCAGAGTTATAAATGTCAGCTATTGTCCAAAAATGTATTGAAGTAAGGCTGCGTAGAGGACTTGAAAGCGGGGCAGAATTGCAGGAAAACGAGTTCAGGGGCAGACTGGAATTGCATTTAAAGCATAAGGAAAGAGACAGAAAGTCGACAATGATGCACTTGGTCAAAAAGGGCGTATGCGTTTTTTCCTGAATATATTCAAGAAAAAACACATACGCCCTTTTTGGCCAAACAAGCAAGCCTGTAAAGAAATCTGCATTACAATGAAGTCTCACTGCCCCCCTGTCAAAAGGGACATCTGAAAAAAGTGAAAAATCCAGAAAGGCAGGACAGGCCATGGAGAACAGGGAGCCTTGTTATGCTGATGGGCGGGATGTAACTTGCCAACAGCCACTCTGGAGAAGTGTATGGTGTTTCCTCAAACACCTAAAAAACTAAGCAACAGAGCCTACGGCACTTCAACTTATGGTTCTATAGCTTAGGGAAATTAAAATCAAAAAGACACAGCCACCCATAAATTTTGGACGGCTCTGCTTACAAGAACCTCATTTACGGTACAAGTGAAATATCCCAGAAAGCAAAAAATGGATAAAGAAGTTGTTGTACGTACGTACAATGGAATATCACTCAGCAATGAAATCTATGTCATGAGGCCCGTCGCGGCATAATGAGTGGATTCAGGTACGATCATTCTAAGTTAACTAAGTCACACAGAAAAAGAAACACCATAAGATATCTCAAATACACGGAATGCAAACATGGCTGCACATGAACTCAATTACAAAACAGAAAAGGGTCTCAAATTTAGAAAACCAACTTATGCTTGCTTAAGGGGAAAGGTGAGTTGTGGTGCTGCATAAAACCAGAGATTGAAATTAGCACAGATACCTTTCCATAAGCAACTATGTAATAGTCAGGACCTACTCCTTGCTCCACGAAATGGACTCAACACCCCATATTCAATGCCTAGGAATATACCTGACTAGTAAGAATCTGAAAACCCATGGATTTATATGTCTCCATAAGAGAATCAAGCATGTGTACAGCGGCATAAACGCAGCAGTGAAAATCCGATAAATCCCATTATCAAAATAAATTACAAAAACAAAACACAATGACAGTGAAATAGAGAGCAATTCTTAAATAATTCATTCAGGGCTTGTGATGCAACGTGGATTTACCACATCTACACCCCGAGCTGAGTGAGACATAAGGCTGGACACTTCGGGCTGATAGCATTGGTGACGTTCGGTGAGCAAAGGCAACCCTTTGAAGTCATACTGCGTGGTACCCATTCCATGGGTCCCAACTCTCCAGGTTGAAGGGATTCTTCCTTCAGGTAAAACATGCATGGGCAACCCAGAATATGGTCCACCGTGTGACTGGGAAAACTTTTTAAATGCGTCTCAGTTTTCTTCCCCTCGTACTCGGTTTTACCATTCCAGACGCTTTACTAACACTCTCCCCACTTGGAGAGTCAGTGCCTTTAACCTCCTGTTTGGCACAGTTTGGAATTTCTGCGCAAGATGAACAGGAATAGGGAGAACCAATGAGAGATTAGCTGTAGGTGTCTGCACGAACAAATTTAACGCTCATTTCCCACCAGGAAGAGGAATTAGCCAAAGGCTCAGCATGCCGTGTCGGAACCAGATTAGGGCCTGAAGCAATCCTGCGGTTTTGCGGCCAGCTCACAAGAAAGCGAGTTGAAGAAAGGAGCTCAGGGGCACTGTAATTCACAAACCTGCAGAGTTATAAATGACAGCTATCGTCCAAAAATATATTGAAGTAAGGCTGCAAAGAGGACTTGAACGCGGGGCAGAATTCCAGGAATATGATTTCAGGAGGTAGACGGGAAGTCCTCTGAAAGTATAGGAGAAGAGGCAGAACCTCGACAATGATGCACTTGGTCAAAAAGGGCATATGCGTTTCTTCCAGGGCCCTTATTAATGAGGGTAGGAGGCTCCCAGCATGCTTCAGTGGCCAACAGACGGCCTACGTCGCCAAGGCGACATGAGCCATCCAGGCAGGAGTGACCTCACATCAGAGGGCCCACCTCACAGAAGGGTAAGGAACCCAGTCAAGATCAGACTCTCACCAGAGTGCCCACATAAGCAAGGGGCTGGGAACCAGGCAGGAGTGTCCTCACACCCGTGGGGCCACATCATCGAAAGTTGAGGTACCCAGCACATGTGGCCTCAAACCAGAGGACCCACATCACCATGGGTCTCGGAGCGAGGCAGGCAGGATTAACCTCAAAACACATGGCCCATTGTATAAAAAAGGTGAGGAATCCAGCAGTTGGAACATCCCAGCAGGCGGCCCAGAGCACCGAGGCTATGGGATCCAGGCAGTGATGAACTCACAACAGAGGGCCCTCATCGTGATACTGTAAGCAACCCAGCCGTTGTAACCTCAGAGCACAAGGCCCACATCCCCATGGGGAAGGGAACCAAGCAGGAGTGTCATCGCACCAGTGGGCACACATCAGAAAAGGTGGGGAGCCCAGCAGTTAGGGCCGGACGCCAGAGGGCCCTCATCACTGAGGAGAGGAGGCTCCCAGCAAGCTCCAACTGCTACCAGAAGGCCGACGTCGCCAATGCAGGGTGTGCCAGCCAGGCAGGAGTGACCTCAGAGCAGAGGGCCAACCACACAAAAGTGTGAGGAACCCAAAGAGGATCAGACTCTCACCGGAGGGCCCACATCACCAAGGGAATGGAAACCAGGCAGGAGTGTCCTCACACCAGTGGGGCCACATCACCGAAATGTGACGGACCCAGCACACGGGGCCTCAAACTACAGGACACACATCACCAAGGGGCTGGGAGTGAGGCAGGCAGGAGGAGCCTCCAAACAGAGGGCCCATAGCGTAAAAAAGGTGAGGGATCCCGCAGTTGGAACCTCCCAGCAGGTGGCCAGGAGCAGCGAGGCTATGGGATCCAGGCCTGACTGAACTCAAAACAGAGGGCCCTCATTATGAAACTGTGAGCAACCCAGCCGTTGGGACCTTAGAGCAGAAGGCCCACATTCCCATGGGGTTGGGATCCTGGCAGGAGTGTACTCGCACCACAGGGCGCACATCAGAAAATTTTGGGAGCCCAGGACTTAGGGTCTGACACCAGAGGGCCCTCATTACCGAGGGGAGGAGACTCCCAGCAGGCACCAACTCCCAACTGAGGGCCCACGTCGCCACGTTGACGTGTGCCAGCCAGGCAGGAGTGACCTCACAGCAGAGGGCCTACCTCACAGAAGGGTGAGGACCCCAGCCAGGATAAGACTCTCACCAGAGGGCCCACATCACCAAGGGGATCGGAACAAGGCAGGAGTGTCCTCACACCAGTGTGGCCACATTATAGAAAGGTGAGGAACCCAGCACATGTGGCCTAAACCAGAGGACCCACATTTCCAAGGTGCTCCGAGTGAGGCAGGCAGGAGTAGCCTAACAACACAGGGCCCACAGAATAAAAAATGTGAGGAATCCAGCAGTTTGAACCTCCCAGCAGGTGGCCCAGAGCATGGAGTCTATGGGATCCAGGCCACAGTGAACTCACAGCAGAGGGCCCACATCATGAAACTGTGAGCAACCCAGCCAGTGGGACCTCAGAGCAGAAGGCCCACATCCCCATGGGGATGGGAACCTCGCAGGAGTGTCCTCGCACCACTTAGCACGTATCAGAAAATGTGGGAACCCAGCAGTTATGGCCTGGCGCCAGAGGGCCCTCATCACGGAGGAGAGGAGGCTACCAGCAGGCTCCAAATGCCACCAGAGGGCCGACGTCACCAAGGCAATGGGAGCAAGCCAGGCAGGAGTTACCTCACAGCAGAGGGCCCACCTCACAGAAGTGTGAGGAATCCAGACAGGATCAGACTCTCACCAGAGGGCCCACATCACCAAGGGGATGGGAACCAGGCAGGAGTGTCCTCACACCAGTGGGGCCACATCAGCGAAAGGTGAGGAACACAGCACATGTGGCCTCAAACAAGGGGACACACATCACGAAAGGGCTGGGAGTGAGGCATGCAGGAGGAGACTCACAACAGAGCGCCCATAGAATAAAAAAGGTGAGGAACCCCGCAGTTGGAAGCTCCAAGCAGGTGGCCCAGAGCACCGAGGCTATGGGATCCATGCCGGAGTGAACTCACAGCAGAGGGCCCACATTCTGACACTGTGAGCAACCCAGCCGTTGGGACCTCAGGGCAGAAAGCCCACATCCCCATGGGGATGGGACCCTGGCTGGAGTGTACTCGCACGACATGGCGTACATCAGAAAATTTTGGGAGCCCATGAGTTAGGGCCTGACGCCAGAGGGCCCTCATTACCTAGGGGAGGAGACTCCCAGCAGGCACCAACTCACAACTGAGGGCCCACATCGCCAAGGTGACGTGTGCCAGCCAGGCAGGAGTGACCTCACAGCAGAGGGCCCCCCTCACAGAAGGGTGAGGAACCCAGCCATGATCAGACTCTCACCAGAGGGCCCCCATCACCAAGGGGATGGGAACCAGGCAGGAGTGTCCTCACACCAGTGGGGCCACATCAATAAAGGTGAGGAAACCGGTACATGTGGCCTTAAATCAGAGGACCTACATCACAAATGGGCTGGGAGTGAGTCAGGAAGTAGGAGCCTCAAAACACAGGACCCAAAGAATAAAAAAGTTAAGGAATCCAGCAGTAGGAACCTCCCAGCAGGCCGCTCAGAGCACAGAGGCTATGGGATCTAGGCCTGGGTGAACTAACACCAGAGAGCCAACATCATGAAACGGTGAACAACACAGGTGTTGGGACCTTAGAGCAGAAGGCCCACATGCCCATAGGGATGGGAACCTCGCAGGAGTGTCCTCGCACCACTTAGCACGTATCAGAAAATGTGGGTACCCAGCAGTTAGGGCCTGAGGCAAGAGGGCCCCCATCACCGAGGGGAGGTTCCCAGCAGGCTCCAACTGCCACAAGAGGGCCGATGTTGCCCAGGTGGACTGTGCCAGCCAGGCAGGAGTGACCTCACAGCAGAGGGTCCCCCTCACAGAAGGGTGAGGAATCCAGGCAGGATCAGTATCTCACCAGAGGGCCCACATCATCAAGGGTATAGGAACCAGGTAGGAGTGTCCTCACACCAGTGGGGCCACATCATCGAAAGGCGAGGGACCCAGCATACGTGGCCTCAAACCAGAGGACACACATCACCAAGGGGCTGGGAGTGAGGCAGGCAGGAGGAGTCTCAAAACAGAGGGCCCATAGAAGAAAAAAGGTGAGGAATCCCGCAGTTGTAACCTCCCCGCAGGTGGCCAGCAGCAGCGAGGCTATGGGATCCAGGCCGGAGTGAACTCACAGCAGAGGGCCCTCATCATGAAACTGAGCAACCCACGGTTGGGACCTCAGAGCAGAAGGCCCACATTCCCATGGGGTTGGGAACCTGGCAGGAGTGTACTCGAACCACAGGGCGCATATCAGAAAATATTGGGAGCCCAGGAGTTAGTGCCTGACGCCAGAGGGCCCTCATTACGGAGGGGAGGAGACACCCAGCAGGCACCAAATCCCACCAGAGGGCCGACGTCGCCAAGGCGGGGTGTGCCAGCCAGGCAGGAGTGACCTCAGAGAAGAGGGCCCACCTCACAGAAGTGTGAGGAACCCAACCAGGATCAGACTCTCACCGGAGGGCCCACATCACCAAGGGGATGGGAACCAGGCAGGAGTGTCCTCACACCAGTGGGGCCACATCAGCCAAAGGTGAGGAACCCAGCACATGTGGCCTCAAACCAGAGGACACACATCACCAAGGGGCTAGGAGTGAGGCAGGTGTCTGGAGGGGCACATTTAACTCTAATTTCCCACCAGGAAGTGGAATGAACCAAAGTCTCAGAGTGCCGTGCCGGACCCTGATTACGGCCTGAAGCAAACCTGCGGTTCTGTGGCCAGTTTTCAAGGAAACGAGTTAAGAAAGGAAATCACGGGCACTGTAATTCACAAACCTGCAGAGTTATAAATGACAGCTATTGGCAAAAATATATGGAAGTAAGTCTGCAAAGAGGACTTGAAAACGAGGCAGAATTGCAGGAATCATATTTCAGGAGGTAGATTGGAATTGCATTTAAAGCATGTGAAAAGCGGCAGATCTTTGACAGTGATGCACTTGGACAAAAGTGCGTAAACATTTTTTCCTGAATATATTCAGGAAAAAACACATATGCCCTTTTTGGCCAACCAAGCACTCGAGAAATGGAAATCCGCACTACAATGAAGTCTCATTTCCCATTCGTCAAAAGGGCCATCTGAAAAAAGTGTAAAAACCAGAAACACAGGACAGGCCATGGAGAACAGGGAGCCTTGTTATGCTGATGGGCGGGATGTAAATTGCCAACAGACACTCTGGAGATGTTTATGGTGTATCCTGAAACATCTGAAAAACAAAGCTACAGACCCTAGGGCACTTCCACTTTTGGCCCTATAGCTTAGGAAAATTAAAATCAACAAGACACAGCCAACACAAAATTTAGGGCTGCTGTGTTTACAAGAAACTCGAGTCCAGTTCAAATTAAATATCCCAGAAAGAAAAAAATGGATAAAGGAGTTGTGCTACTTAAGTACAACGGAATATCACTCAGCAATGAAATCAATGTCATCAGGCCTGTAGCAGCAAATTGAGTGGATTTAAGTATGATGATTCTAAGAGAAATAGGTCACACAGAGAAAGATAATTATCATAAGATATCACTAATAGAGAGAGTGTAAACTTGGCTACACATAAACTGAATTCCAAAACCGAACAGAGTCTCACATTTAGATAAAAACTTATGCTTGCTTAAGGGGAAAGTTGAGTTGGGGTGCTGTATAAAACCAGAGATTGAAATTAGCACACATACCGTTCCATAAGCCAAATATGTAATAGACAAGACCTACTCTTTGCTCAACGAAATAGACTCATCCATGGTGTATCACCTCACACCTGTTAGAATGGGCATCATCAGAAAATCTACAAACAACAAATGCTGGAAAGGGTGTGGAGATAAGGAACCCTCTTCCACTATTGTTGGGAATGTAAATTGATACAGTCACTGTGGAGAACATTATGGAGTTTCTTATAAAACTAAGAATAGAATTACCATATGATACAGCAATCCCACTACTGGGCATATACCCAGACAAAACCATAAATCAAAAAGAGACATTCACCGCAATGTTCATT
This sequence comes from Delphinapterus leucas, assembly GCF_059928025.1. Lineage (NCBI taxonomy): Eukaryota > Metazoa > Chordata > Mammalia > Artiodactyla > Monodontidae > Delphinapterus > Delphinapterus leucas. The sequence goes on from NW_028322237.1 coordinate 3,608,904, forward strand.
GCATCACTATTTACAATATCCAGGTAATGGAAGCAAACTAAATGCCCACAGACAGACGAATGCATAAAGAAGCGGTACATATATAAAATGGAATATTACTAAGCCATAAAAAGGAATGAAATTGGGTCATTTGTAGAGACGTTGATGGATCTAGAGACTGTCATACAGAGTGAAGTAAGTCAGAAAGAGAAAAACAAATCTTGTCTATTAATGCATATATGTGGAACCTAGAAAAATTGTACAGATGAACCGTTTTGCAAGGCAGAAATAGAGCAACAGATGTAGACAACAAACGTATGGACACCAAGGGGGGAAAGCTGTTGGGGGGTGGTGGTGGGAGGAGTTGAGAGATTGGGATTGGCATATATACATTTATATGTATAAAATAGATAACTAAAAAGAACCTGCTGTATAAAAAAATAAAATAAAATTCAAATTACAAAAAGTAAAACAGAAAAAATATTCTTCCCTTCACATACATGTATTTATATGAATAAATTATTTCCATGCTTATATCTGTAAATACAAAAAAGAGGAATAAAATCTACCTTGAACCAAAAACGAAAAAAAGAAAAAAAAACAGAACCCACCAGTTACACAGAGGAAAACCGTATCAGGGTACTTGCTCCAGTTGTAAACAATTCTGAAGTTGGTCAGTGGTGGGGAATCATCTCCCATTCAGCCAGCAGGCCCCACGCAACAAGCATCCTCATTGCAAAGCTGGGGGAGTGTGCCGAGGCATCTGTGAGTAAACGTGGGCTGAGCCCCAGGCCAGCTGCTGCTGAAATGTTCCCACCCTTCCCAGGTAAAACACCTGAATATGTACAAGGACTTGAAAGCCTAGAGGAAGGGCCATGGAGCCACATGAGTGACAGCATGCCAGCCGACTTGGTGCCTGCAGGCCAGCCAGGATGGTCCTGGCCCTGGGTGCTCTTCTGGAAGCTTTCCATTTCCCTGCCTGAGATACCCCTGCTGTCCCGGCCCCCACTGCTTTCTTCCTCACTCACCTCTGCCCAGGGAGAAATTCCAGCGGCAGGTATGGGTGACACATCCTCTTCTTTAGCAGGTGGCATCTGGGCAACTGCTGCAGAAAGTCCAGCAGAGCCCCACTCACACTGGGCCACCCACAAAGCCGTGGCCTCTCACTCCCTCCCACCAGTCCAGCCCCAAGACTGCTGACAGGGCAGAGAAAATGGCGTCAGGCACAGCTGCAGGGGCTCTTGCTGCCTGGAGCGGTGTTTATATTGATCTGAACCCAGGCACACCTGGGGAGGTCTGGCCGGCACGGTCGGGCTTCCCAGGCCAGCCAATAATCACCCCTCAGGGGCTCACAGTTGCAGAAACTGGAACTTGCTGAATCGGCCAGGTCCAAGGAACAGGTGTGGGCTCCTGAGAGTCAGGATAGACAAGGGGCTGCAGCTCTGGCTTGTTTTCTAATTATATTATCTGGCCCATGAGTGGGAGACAACTTCAAGAAAACCCTCTCCTAATGAGAGGAACCCAGGAGTCAGGGAGAGGAGGGGTGGCTGGTGGGTGGAGACAGAGGCCTGGTGCCCCGTGTTCAGTGGAAGTCTCTGGAAGACCAGGTGGAGGGAGGCCACACAGAGTGATGCCCAGGGTCACAGACCTGTCGGAGCTGCTGTTTGTTAGTTCAAGTCCTGCTCTGAGGTGCTCTGTGTCAGATCTGAGTGACAGGTGAGCTGGGAGTGCTCTGCAATGAGGGCGATATGCACGGTTCCTGTGTTCCCAGCCCTGCCATGGTACCTGCAAGGGTAGCTCTGTATCCTGGGAGGGGCCTGACCACGAGAGCCCCATGGGCTGCAGGGGAACCTGCCCAGGGAACCCCATATCCTGGGAGGGGCCTGAACACGAGAGCCCCATGGGCTAGGGTGGGGGTGGGGTACTTGCCCAGGTGAGCTCCATATCCTGGGATTGGCCTGACCTCGAGAGCCCCATGGGCTGCTGGAGTCCTGGTAAAGGATGTCAGGACAGTCAGTGAAGCCACCGAGGATATACCTCCAGTAGTTCCTAAATCCTACACCCTGCTGGTCATTCTACCAACCACCAGGACATGGTATTCTGTATTAGTCTTCAATGATGCCTTCTTTTGTATTCTATTAGTCCCAGAGTCACAAGAAATTTTGGCTTGTGAGTGGCAGGACTCAACATACAACTAAAACAATACTTCCGGGCCGTGTTGCCCCAAGGGTTCAAAAATTCCCACACCATCTTTGGGGAAAGCTCAGCTAAAGACCTAAAATTTCTACCTCTGGAAAAGGAAACACTCCTTCAATATGCAGACGACATTCTGATCGCCAGCCCTACTAAGGAGACCTCTGAACTACCAAGCCAATAAAGGATACAAGTTGTCCAAGAAAAAGCTCAAATATCACAGACTACGGTGACCTGCCTGGGCTTCATTCTCACAGAAGTTCGGAGAAGCCCATCCCAGGAAAGGGAAGAAACAATTTACAGCCTTACCCATTTCTGAAACTAGAAAACAGCTTAGGGGTTCCTGGGGAGGCCAGGGTTTGCTGCTTCTGGATCCCTAACTACAGTCTACTAGCTGGGCCTCTATATGAAACACTGAAAGGAAAAGATGATGATCCTTTTGAATAGAATGCAGAAGTGGCCTTTCAAGAATGGAAAGAGCAGTCAATTCAGACCCTTGCCCTGGAACTCCCTAATTTAGCTAAACCCTTTGACCTTTACATTCCTGGTGAACGGTGAATCGCCATTGGAGTATTAGTGCAAAACCTGGGACCACTTGAAATGGAACAATGCAAGAATGCGATCCAGGTAGGATAAACTACAGTCACCAAGTGGCTTGGCCCACCGCCACATCTGGCCAAGATACTGGCAGTATCTGAAAACCTGGAAATCAGCAGCCCAAAAGGCCACCTCCCTCCTAAGGGAAATGGACCCCACGTGGTGATCCTAACACCCAACCATGCCCTGAAGTTGCAGGGTTGGCTCCATGGGCACACTGACCTTGAGCGAGGAGGCCCTCCAACTCCAACCTCCATAGAGATAACCGGGGCAAAGTGGCACCATGAAGACTCGTGTGAAGGTGTCTGCACGGGCAAATTTAACGCCCCTTTCCCACCAGGAAGAGGAATTAACCAAAAGCTCAGCATGCCGTGCCGGAACCAGATTAGGGCCTGAAGCAATCCTGCAGGTTTGCGGCCAGCTCACAAGAAAGCGAGTTGAAGAAAGGAGCTCAGGGACACTGTAATTCACAAACCTGCAGAGTTATAAATGACAGCTATCACCCAAAAATATATTGAAGGAAGGCTGCGAAGAGGACTTGAAAGCGGGGCAGAATTGCAAGAAAACGATTTCAGGGGGTAGACTGGAATCGCATTTAAAGCATAGGAAAAGAGGCAGAACGTCGACAATGATGCACTTGGCCAAAAAGGGCGTATGCGTTTTTTCCTGAATATATTCAGGAAAAAACGCATATGCCCTTTTTGGCCAACCAAGCAAGCATGTTAAAGAAATCTGCACTACAATGAAGTCTCACTGCCCCCAGGTCAAAAGGGCCATCTGAAAAAAGTGTAAAATCCAGAAAGACAGCACAGGCCATGGAGAACAGGGAGCCTTGTTATGCTGATGGGCGGGATGTAAATTGCCAACAGCCACTCTGGAGAAGTGTATGGTGTTTCCTGAAACACCTAAGAAACAAAGCAACGGAGACTACGGCACTTCCACTTATGGTCTTATAGATCACGGAAATTAAAATCAAAAACAGACAGCCACCCCAAAGTTTCAGACGGCTCTGTTTACAGGAATCTCGTCTACGGTACAAGTTAAATATCCCAGAATGTGAAAAATGGATAAAGAAGTTGTGGTACGCACATTCAATGGAATATCACTCAGCAATGAAATCTATGTCATCAGGCCCATCGTGGCATAATGAGTGGATTCAGGTACGATGATTCTAAGTGAAATAAGTCACACAGAAAATGAAACATCATAAGATATCACTAATACACGGAATGTAAACTTGGCTACACATGAACTGAATTACAAAACAGAACAGGGTCTCAAATTTAGAAAACCACCTTATGCTTGCTTAAGGGGAAAAGTGAGTTGGGGTGCTGCATAAAACCAGAGATAGAAATTAGCACAGATACCTTTCCATAAGCCAAATATGTAATAGTCAAGACCTAGCCCTTGCTCAACGAAATGGACTAAACACCCCATATTCAACGCCTAGGAATACACCTGACTAGTAAGTATCTTCAAACCCATGGATTTATATGTCTCCATAAGAGACTCAAGTGTGTGTACAGCGGCATGAATGCAGCAGAGAAAATCCGATAAATCCCATTATCAAAATGAATTACAAAAACAAACACAATGACAGTGAAATACAGAGCAATTCTTAAATAATTCATTCAGGGCTTGTGATGCAACCTGGATTTACCACATCTACAACCAGAGCTGAGTGAGACATAAGGCTGTTCACTTCGGCCTGATAGCATTGGTGAGGTTCGTTGAGAAAATGCAGGCCCTTTGAAGTCATACTGCATGGTACCCATTCCATGGGTCCCAACTCTCCAGGTTTAAGGGATTCTTCCTTCAGCTAAAACATGCATGGGAAACCCACAGTATGGTGCACTGTGTGACCGGGAAACCTTTTCAAATGCATCTCAGTTTTCGTCCCCTTTTACTCGGGTTCACGATTGAAGACCCTTTACTAATACTCTCCCCACTTAGAGAGTCAGTGCCTTTAACCTCCTGTTTGGCACAGTTTGCAATTTCTGCGCAAGATGAACAAGAATAGGGAGAACCAATGAGAGACTAGCTCTAGGTGTCTGCACGTTCAAATATAACACTCATTTCCCACCAGGAAGAGGAATTTACCAAAGGATCAGCATGCTGTGCCGGAACCAGATTAGGGCATGAAGCAATCCTGCGGGTATGCGGCCAGCTCACAAGAAAGCGAGTAGAAGAAAGGAGCTCAGGCGCACTGTCATTCACAAACCTGCAGAGTTATAAATGTCAGCTATTGTCCAAAAATGTATTGAAGTAAGGCTGCGTAGAGGACTTGAAAGCGGGGCAGAATTGCAGGAAAACGAGTTCAGGGGCAGACTGGAATTGCATTTAAAGCATAAGGAAAGAGACAGAAAGTCGACAATGATGCACTTGGTCAAAAAGGGCGTATGCGTTTTTTCCTGAATATATTCAAGAAAAAACACATACGCCCTTTTTGGCCAAACAAGCAAGCCTGTAAAGAAATCTGCATTACAATGAAGTCTCACTGCCCCCCTGTCAAAAGGGACATCTGAAAAAAGTGAAAAATCCAGAAAGGCAGGACAGGCCATGGAGAACAGGGAGCCTTGTTATGCTGATGGGCGGGATGTAACTTGCCAACAGCCACTCTGGAGAAGTGTATGGTGTTTCCTCAAACACCTAAAAAACTAAGCAACGGAGCCTACGGCACTTCCACTTATGGTTCTATAGCTTAGGGAAATTAAAATCAAAAAGACACAGCCACCCATAAATTTTGGACGGCTCTGCTTACAAGAACCTCATTTACGGTACAAGTGAAATATCCCAGAAAGCAAAAAATGGATAAAGAAGTTGTTGTACGTACGTACAATGGAATATCACTCAGCAATGAAATCTATGTCATGAGGCCCGTCGCGGCATAATGAGTGGATTCAGGTACGATCATTCTAAGTTAACTAAGTCACACAGAAAAAGAAACACCATAAGATATCTCAAATACACGGAATGCAAACATGGCTGCACATGAACTCAATTACAAAACAGAAAAGGGTCTCATATTTAGAAAACCAACTTATGCTTGCTTAAGGGGAAAGGTGAGTTGTGGTCCTGCATAAAACCAGAGATTGAAATTAGCACAGATACCTTTCCATAAGCAAATATGTAATAGTCAGGACCTACTCCTTGCTCCACGAAATGGACTCAACACCCCATATTCAATGCTTAGGAATATACGTGACTAGTAAGAATCTGAAAACCCATGGATTTATATGTCTCCATAAGAGAATCAAGCATGTGTACAGCGGCATAAACGCAGCAGTGAAAATCCGATAAATCCCATTATCAAAATAAATTACAAAAACAAAACACAATGACAGTGAAATAGAGAGCAATTCTTAAATAATTCACTCAGGGCTTGTGATGCAACCTGGATTTACCACATCTACACGCACAGCTGTGTGAGACATAAGGCTGGACACTTCTGGCTGATAGCATTGGTGAGGTTCGGTGAGGAAACGCAGGCCCTTTGAAGTCATACTGCATGGTACCCATTCCAAGGGTCTTAAATCTCCAGGTTTAAGGGATTCTTCCTTCAGCTAAAACATGCATGGGAAACCCAGAGTATGGTCCACCGTGTGATTGGGAAACGTTTTCAAATGCATCTCAGTTTTCGAACCCTGGTACTGGGGTTCACCATTCCAGACGCTTTACTAACACTCTCCCCACTTGGAGAGTCAGTGCCTTTAACCTCCTGTTTGGCACAGTTTGCAATTTCTTCGCAAGATGAACAGGAATAGGGAGAACAAATGAGAACCTAGCTGTAGGTGTCTGCACGGGCAAATGGAACGCTCATTTCTCACCAGGAAGATGAATTAAACAAAGGCTCAGCGTGCCCTGCCGGAAACAGATTAGGGCCTTAAGCAATCCTGCGGTTTTGCGGCCAGCTCACAAGAAAGTGAGTTGAAGAAAGGAGCTCAGGACCACTGTATTTCACAAACCTGCAGAGTTATGAATGACAGCTCTCGTCCAAAAATGTATTGAAGTAAGTCTTTGAAGAGGACTTGAAAGCGGGGCAGAATTTCTGGAAAACGATTTCAGGGCGTAGACTGGAATTGCACTTAAAGCATAGGAAATGAGGCAGAATGTCGACAATGATGCACTTGGCCAAAAAGTGCGTATGTGTTTTTTCCTGAATATATTCAGGAGAAAACGCATACGCCCTTTTTGGCCAACCAAGCAAGCGTGTAAAGGAAATCTGCACTACAATGAAGTCTCACTGCCCCCCGGTCAAAAGGGCCATCTAAAAAAGTGTAAAATCCAGAAAGGCAGGACAGGTCATGGAGAACAGGGAGCCTTGTTATGCTGATGGACGGGATGTAAATTGCCAACAGCCACTCTGGAGAAGTGTATGGTGTTTCCTGAAACACGTAGGAAACAAAGCAACACAGCCTATGGCACTTCCACTTATGGTCCTATAGCTTAGGGAAATTAAAATCAAAAACACACAGCCACCCCAAAGTTTGGGACGGCTCTGTTTACAAGAACCTCGTCTACGGTACAAGTTAAATATCCGAGAAAGCAAAAAATGGATAAAGAAGTTGGGGTACGCACATACAATGGAATATCACTCAGCAATGAAATCTACGTCATCAGGCCCATAGCGGCATAATGAGTGGATCCAAGTATGATGATTCTACGAGAAATAAGTCACACAGAAAAAGAAACATCATAAGATATCACTAATACACGGAATGTAAACTTGGCTACACATGAATTGAATTACAAAACAGAACAGTGTCTCAAATTTAGAAAACCAACTTATGCTTGCTTATGGGGAAAGGTGAGTTGGGGTGCTGCAGAAAACCAGAGATTGAAATTAGCACAGATACCGTTCCATAACCCAATATATAATAGACAAGACCTACTCCTTGCTCAACGAAATGGACTCAACACCCCATATTCAACGCCTGGGAAGATACGTGACAAGTAAGAATCTTAAAACCCATGGATTTATATGTCTCCATAAGGAAATCAAGCGTGTGTACAGCGGCCTAAACGCAGCAGTGAAAATCCGATAAATCCCATTATCAAAATAAATTTCAAAAACAAAACACAATGACAGTGAAATAGAGAGCAATTCTCAAATAAATCATTCAGGGTTTGTGATGCAACCTGGATTTACCACATCTACAACCAGAGCTGAGTGAGACATAAGGCTGTACACTTCGACCTGATAGCATTGGTGAGGTTCGTTGAGAAAATGCAGGCCCTTTGAAGTCATACTGCATGGTACCCATTCCATGCGTCCCAACTCTCCAGGTTTAAGGGATTCTTCCTTCAGCTAAAACATGCATGGGAAACCCACAGTATGGTGCACCGTGTGACCGGGAAACCTTTTCAAATGCATCTCAGTTTTCGTCCCCTTTTACTCGGGTTCACGATTGAAGACCCTTTACTAATACTCTCCCCACTTAGAGAGTCAGTGCCTTTAACCTCCTGTTTGGCACAGTTTGCAATTTCTGCGCAAGATGAACAAGAATAGGGAGAACCAATGAGAGACTAGCTCTAGGTGTCTGCACGTTCAAATATAACACTCATTTCCCACCAGGAAGAGGAATTTACCAAAGGATCAGCATGCTGTGCCGGAACCAGATTAGGGCATGAAGCAATCCTGCGGGTATGCGGCCAGCTCACAAGAAAGCGAGTAGAAGAAAGGAGCTCAGGCGCACTGTCATTCACAAACCTGCAGAGTTATAAATGTCAGCTATTGTCCAAAAATGTATTGAAGTAAGGCTGCGTAGAGGACTTGAAAGCGGGGCAGAATTGCAGGAAAACGAGTTCAGGGGCAGACTGGAATTGCATTTAAAGCATAAGGAAAGAGACAGAAAGTCGACAATGATGCACTTGGTCAAAAAGGGCGTATGCGTTTTTTCCTGAATATATTCAAGAAAAAACACATACGCCCTTTTTGGCCAAACAAGCAAGCCTGTAAAGAAATATGCATTACAATGAAGTCTCACTGCCCCCCTGTCAAAAGGGACATCTGAAAAAAGTGAAAAACCCAGAAAGGCAGGACAGGCCATGGAGAACAGGGAGCCTTGTTATGCTGATGGGTGGGATGTAAATTGCCAACAGCCACTCTGGAGAAGTGTATGGTGTTTCCTCAAACACCTAAAAAACTAAGCAACGGAGCCTACGGCACTTCCACTTATGGTTCTATAGCTTAGGGAAATTAAAATCAAAAAGACACAGCCACCCATAAATTTTGGACGGCTCTGCTTACAAGAACCTCATTTACGGTACAAGTGAAATATCCCAGAAAGCAAAAAATGGATAAAGAAGTTGTTGTACGTACGTACAATGGAATATCACTCAGCAATGAAATCTATGTCATGAGGCCCGTCGCGGCATAATGAGTGGATTCAGGTACGATCATTCTAAGTTAACTAAGTCACACAGAAAAAGAAACACCATAAGATATCTCAAATACACGGAATGCAAACATGGCTGCACATGAACTCAATTACAAAACAGAAAAGGGTCTCATATTTAGAAAACCAACTTATGCTTGCTTAAGGGGAAAGGTGAGTTGTGGTCCTGCATAAAACCAGAGATTGAAATTAGCACAGATACCTTTCCATAAGCAAATATGTAATAGTCAGGACCTACTCCTTGCTCCACGAAATGGACTCAACACCCCATATTCAATGCTTAGGAATATACGTGACTAGTAAGAATCTGAAAACCCATGGATTTATATGTCTCCATAAGAGAATCAAGCATGTGTACAGCGGCATAAACGCAGCAGTGAAAATCCGATAAATCCCATTATCAAAATAAATTACAAAAACAAAACACAATGACAGTGAAATAGAGAGCAATTCTTAAATAATTCACTCAGGGCTTGTGATGCAACCTGGATTTACCACATCTACACGCACAGCTGTGTGAGACATAAGGCTGGACACTTCTGGCTGATAGCATTGGTGAGGTTCGGTGAGGAAACGCAGGCCCTTTGAAGTCATACTGCATGGTACCCATTCCAAGGGTCTTAAATCTCCAGGTTTAAGGGATTCTTCCTTCAGCTAAAACATGCATGGGAAACCCAGAGTATGGTCCACCGTGTGATTGGGAAACGTTTTCAAATGCATCTCAGTTTTCGAACCCTGGTACTGGGGTTCACCATTCCAGACGCTTTACTAACACTCTCCCCACTTGGAGAGTCAGTGCCTTTAACCTCCTGTTTGGCACAGTTTGCAATTTCTTCGCAAGATGAACAGGAATAGGGAGAACAAATGAGAGCCTAGCTGTAGGTGTCTGCACGGGCAAATGGAACGCTCATTTCTCACCAGGAAGATGAATTAAACAAAGGCTCAGCGTGCCCTGCCGGAAACAGATTAGGGCCTTAAGCAATCCTGCGGTTTTGCGGCCAGCTCACAAGAAAGTGAGTTGAAGAAAGGAGCTCAGGACCACTGTATTTCACAAACCTGCAGAGTTATGAATGACAGCTCTCGTCCAAAAATGTATTGAAGTAAGTCTTTGAAGAGGACTTGAAAGCGGGGCAGAATTTCTGGAAAACGATTTCAGGGCGTAGACTGGAATTGCACTTAAAGCATAGGAAATGAGGCAGAATGTCGACAATGATGCACTTGGCCAAAAAGTGCATATGTGTTTTTTCCTGAATATATTCAGGAGAAAACGCATACGCCCTTTTTGGCCAACCAAGCAAGCGTGTAAAGGAAATCTGCACTACAATGAAGTCTCACTGCCCCCCGGTCAAAAGGGCCATCTAAAAAAGTGTAAAATCCAGAAAGGCAGGACAGGTCATGGAGAACAGGGAGCCTTGTTATGCTGATGGACGGGATGTAAATTGCCAACAGCCACTCTGGAGAAGTGTATGGTGTTTCCTGAAACACGTAGGAAACAAAGCAACACAGCCTATGGCACTTCCACTTATGGTCCTATAGCTTAGGGAAATTAAAATCAAAAACACACAGCCACCCCAAAGTTTGGGACGGCTCTGTTTACAAGAACCTCGTCTACGGTACAAGTTAAATATCCGAGAAAGCAAAAAATGGATAAAGAAGTTGGGGTACGCACATACAATGGAATATCACTCAGCAATGAAATCTACGTCATCAGGCCCATAGCGGCATAATGAGTGGATCCAAGTATGATGATTCTACGAGAAATAAGTCACACAGAAAAAGAAACATCATAAGATATCACTAATACACGGAATGTAAACTTGGCTACACATGAATTGAATTACAAAACAGAACAGTGTCTCAAATTTAGGAAACCAACTTATGCTTGCTTATGGGGAAAGGTGAGTTGGGGTGCTGCAGAAAACCAGAGATTGAAATTAGCACAGATACCGTTCCATAACCCAATATATAATAGACAAGACCTACTCCTTGCTCAACGAAATGGACTCAACACCCCATATTCAACGCCTGGGAAGATACGTGACAAGTAAGAATCTTAAAACCCATGGATTTATATGTCTCCATAAGGAAATCAAGCGTGTGTACAGCGGCCTAAACGCAGCAGTGAAAATCCGATAAATCCCATTATCAAAATAAATTTCAAAAACAAAACACAATGACAGTGAAATAGAGAGCAATTCTCAAATAAATCATTCAGGGTTTGTGATGCAACCTGGATTTACCACATCTACAACCAGAGCTGAGTGAGACATAAGGCTGTACACTTCGACCTGATAGCATTGGTGAGGTTCGTTGAGAAAATGCAGGCCCTTTGAAGTCATACTGCATGGTACCCATTCCATGGGTCCCAACTCTCCAGGTTTAAGGGATTCTTCCTTCAGCTAAAACATGCATGGGAAACCCACAGTATGGTGCACCGTGTGACCGGGAAACCTTTTCAAATGCATCTCAGTTTTCGTCCCCTTTTACTCGGGTTCACGATTGAAGACCCTTTACTAATACTCTCCCCACTTAGAGAGTCAGTGCCTTTAACCTCCTGTTTGGCACAGTTTGCAATTTCTGCGCAAGATGAACAAGAATAGGGAGAACCAATGAGAGACTAGCTCTAGGTGTCTGCACGTTCAAATATAACACTCATTTCCCACCAGGAAGAGGAATTTACCAAAGGATCAGCATGCTGTGCCGGAACCAGATTAGGGCATGAAGCAATCCTGCGGGTATGCGGCCAGCTCACAAGAAAGCGAGTAGAAGAAAGGAGCTCAGGCGCACTGTCATTCACAAACCTGCAGAGTTATAAATGTCAGCTATTGTCCAAAAATGTATTGAAGTAAGGCTGCGTAGAGGACTTGAAAGCGGGGCAGAATTGCAGGAAAACGAGTTCAGGGGCAGACTGGAATTGCATTTAAAGCATAAGGAAAGAGACAGAAAGTCGACAATGATGCACTTGGTCAAAAAGGGCGTATGCGTTTTTTCCTGAATATATTCAAGAAAAAACACATACGCCCTTTTTGGCCAAACAAGCAAGCCTGTAAAGAAATCTGCATTACAATGAAGTCTCACTGCCCCCCTGTCAAAAGGGACATCTGAAAAAAGTGAAAAATCCAGAAAGGCAGGACAGGCCATGGAGAACAGGGAGCCTTGTTATGCTGATGGGCGGGATGTAAATTGCCAACAGCCACTCTGGAGAAGTGTATGGTGTTTCCTCAAACACCTAAAAAACTAAGCAACGGAGCCTACGGCACTTCAACTTATGGTTCTATAGCTTAGGGAAATTAAAATCAAAAAGACACAGCCACCCATAAATTTTGGACGGCTCTGCTTACAAGAACCTCATTTACGGTACAAGTGAAATATCCCAGAAAGCAAAAAATGGATAAAGAAGTTGTTGTACGTACGTACAATGGAATATCACTCAGCAATGAAATCTATGTCATGAGGCCGGTCGCGGCATAATGAGTGGATTCAGGTACGATCATTCTAAGTTAACTAAGTCACACAGAAAAAGAAACACCATAAGATATCTCAAATACACGGAATGCAAACATGGCTGCACATGAACTCAATTACAAAACAGAAAAGGGTCTCAAATTTAGAAAACCAACTTATGCTTGCTTAAGGGGAAAGGTGAGTTGTGGTGCTGCATAAAACCAGAGATTGAAATTAGCACAGATACCTTTCCATAAGCAAATATGTAATAGTCAGGACCTACTCCTTGCTCCACGAAATGAACTCAACACCCCATATTCAATGCCTAGGAATATACCTGACTAGTAAGAATCTGAAAACCCATGGATTTATATGTCTCCATAAGAGAATCAAGCATGTGTACAGCGGCATAAACGCAGCAGTGAAAATCCGATAAATCCCATTATCAAAATAAATTACAAAAACAAAACACAATGACAGTGAAATAGAGAGCAATTCTTAAATAATTCATTCAGGGCTTGTGATGCAACGTGGATTTACCACATCTACACCCCGAGCTGAGTGAGACATAAGGCTGGACACTTCGGGCTGATAGCATTGGTGACGTTCGGTGAGCAAAGGCAACCCTTTGAAGTCATACTGCGTGGTACCCATTCCATGGGTCCCAACTCTCCAGGTTGAAGGGATTCTTCCTTCAGGTAAAACATGCATGGGCAACCCAGAATATGGTCCACCGTGTGACCGGGAAAACTTTTTAAATGCGTCTCAGTTTTCTTCCCCTCGTACTCGGTTTTACCATTCCAGACGCTTTACTAACACTCTCCCCACTTGGAGAGTCAGTGCCTTTAACCTCCTGTTTGGCACAGTTTGGAATTTCTGCGCAAGATGAACAGGAATAGGGAGAACCAATGAGAGATTAGCTGTAGGTGTCTGCACGAACAAATTTAACGCTCTTTTCCCACCAGGAAGAGGAATTAGCCAAAGGCTCAGCATGCCGTGTCGGAACCAGATTAGGGCCTGAAGCAATCCTGCGGTTTTGCGGCCAGCTCACAAGAAAGCCAGTTGAAGAAAGGAGCTCAGGGGCACTGTAATTCACAAACCTGCAGAGTTATAAATGACAGCTATCGTCCAAAAATATATTGAAGTAAGGCTGCAAAGAGGACTTGAACGCGGGGCAGAATTCCAGGAATATGATTTCAGGAGGTAGACGGGAAGTCCTCTGAAAGTATAGGAGAAGAGGCAGAACCTCGACAATGATGCACTTGGTCAAAAAGGGCATATGCGTTTCTTCCAGGGCCCTTATTAATGAGGGTAGGAGGCTCCCAGCATGCTTCAGTGGCCAACAGACGGCCTACGTCGCCAAGGCGACATGAGCCATCCAGGCAGGAGTGACCTCACATCAGAGGGCCCACCTCACAGAAGGGTAAGGAACCCAGTCAAGATCAGACTCTCACCAGAGTGCCCACATAAGCAAGGGGCTGGGAACCAGGCAGGAGTGTCCTCACACCCGTGGGGCCACATCATCGAAAGTTGAGGTACCCAGCACATGTGGCCTCAAACCAGAGGACCCACATCACCATGGGTCTCGGAGCGAGGCAGGCAGGATTAACCTCAAAACACATGGCCCATTGTATAAAAAAGGTGAGGAATCCAGCAGTTGGAACATCCCAGCAGGCGGCCCAGAGCACCGAGGCTATGGGATCCAGGCAGTGATGAACTCACAGCAGAGGGCCCTCATCGTGATACTGTAAGCAACCCAGCCGTTGTAACCTCAGAGCACAAGGCCCACATCCCCATGGGGAAGGGAACCAAGCAGGAGTGTCATCGCACCAGTGGGCACACATCAGAAAAGGTGGGGAGCCCAGCAGTTAGGGCCGGACGCCAGAGGGCCCTCATCACTGAGGAGAGGAGGCTCCCAGCAAGCTCCAACTGCTACCAGAAGGCCGACGTCGCCAATGCAGGGTGTGCCAGCCAGGCAGGAGTGACCTCAGAGCAGAGGGCCAACCACACAAAAGTGTGAGGAACCCAAAGAGGATCAGACTCTCACCGGAGGGCCCACATCACCAAGGGAATGGAAACCAGGCAGGAGTGTCCTCACACCAGTGGGGCCACATCACCGAAATGTGACGGACCCAGCACACGGGGCCTCAAACTACAGGACACACATCACCAAGGGGCTGGGAGTGAGGCAGGCAGGAGGAGCCTCCAAACAGAGGGCCCATAGCGTAAAAAAGGTGAGGGATCCCGCAGTTGGAACCTCCCAGCAGGTGGCCAGGAGCAGCGAGGCTATGGGATCCAGGCCTGACTGAACTCAAAACAGAGGGCCCTCATTATGAAACTGTGAGCAACCCAGCCGTTGGGACCTTAGAGCAGAAGGCCCACATTCCCATGGGGTTGGGATCCTGGCAGGAGTGTACTCGCACCACAGGGCGCACATCAGAAAATTTTGGGAGCCCAGGACTTAGGGTCTGACACCAGAGGGCCCTCATTACCGAGGGGAGGAGACTCCCAGCAGGCACCAACTCCCAACTGAGGGCCCACGTCGCCACGTTGACGTGTGCCAGCCAGGCAGGAGTGACCTCACAGCAGAGGGCCTACCTCACAGAAGGGTGAGGAACCCAGCCAGGATAAGACTCTCACCAGAGGGCCCACATCACCAAGGGGATCGGAACAAGGCAGGAGTGTCCTCACACCAGTGTGGCCACATTATAGAAAGGTGAGGAACCCAGCACATGTGGCCTAAACCAGAGGACCCACATTTCCAAGGTGCTCCGAGTGAGGCAGGCAGGAGTAGCCTAACAACACAGGGCCCACAGAATAAAAAATGTGAGGAATCCAGCAGTTTGAACCTCCCAGCAGGTGGCCCAGAGCATGGAGTCTATGGGATCCAGGCCACAGTGAACTCACAGCAGAGGGCCCACATCATGAAACTGTGAGCAACCCAGCCAGTGGGACCTCAGAGCAGAAGGCCCACATCCCCATGGGGATGGGAACCTCGCAGGAGTGTCCTCGCACCACTTAGCACGTATCAGAAAATGTGGGAACCCAGCAGTTATGGCCTGGCGCCAGAGGGCCCTCATCACGGAGGAGAGGAGGCTACCAGCAGGCTCCAAATGCCACCAGAGGGCCGACGTCACCAAGGCAATGGGAGCAAGCCAGGCAGGAGTTACCTCACAGCAGAGGGCCCACCTCACAGAAGTGTGAGGAATCCAGACAGGATCAGACTCTCACCAGAGGGCCCACATCACCAAGGGGATGGGAACCAGGCAGGAGTGTCCTCACACCAGTGGGGCCACATCAGCGAAAGGTGAGGAACACAGCACATGTGGCCTCAAACAAGGGGACACACATCACGAAAGGGCTGGGAGTGAGGCATGCAGGAGGAGACTCACAACAGAGCGCCCATAGAATAAAAAAGGTGAGGAACCCCGCAGTTGGAAGCTCCAAGCAGGTGGCCCAGAGCACCGAGGCTATGGGATCCATGCCGGAGTGAACTCACAGCAGAGGGCCCACATTCTGACACTGTGAGCAACCCAGCCGTTGGGACCTCAGGGCAGAAAGCCCACATCCCCATGGGGATGGGACCCTGGCTGGAGTGTACTCGCACGACATGGCGTACATCAGAAAATTTTGGGAGCCCATGAGTTAGGGCCTGACGCCAGAGGGCCCTCATTACCTAGGGGAGGAGACTCCCAGCAGGCACCAACTCACAACTGAGGGCCCACATCGCCAAGGTGACGTGTGCCAGCCAGGCAGGAGTGACCTCACAGCAGAGGGCCCCCCTCACAGAAGGGTGAGGAACCCAGCCATGATCAGACTCTCACCAGAGGGCCCCCATCACCAAGGGGATGGGAACCAGGCAGGAGTGTCCTCACACCAGTGGGGCCACATCAATAAAGGTGAGGAAACCGGTACATGTGGCCTTAAATCAGAGGACCTACATCACAAATGGGCTGGGAGTGAGTCAGGAAGTAGGAGCCTCAAAACACAGGACCCAAAGAATAAAAAAGTTAAGGAATCCAGCAGTAGGAACCTCCCAGCAGGCCGCTCAGAGCACAGAGGCTATGGGATCTAGGCCTGGGTGAACTAACACCAGAGAGCCAACATCATGAAACGGTGAACAACACAGGTGTTGGGACCTTAGAGCAGAAGGCCCACATGCCCATAGGGATGGGAACCTCGCAGGAGTGTCCTCGCACCACTTAGCACGTATCAGAAAATGTGGGTACCCAGCAGTTAGGGCCTGAGGCAAGAGGGCCCCCATCACCGAGGGGAGGTTCCCAGCAGGCTCCAACTGCCACAAGAGGGCCGATGTTGCCCAGGTGGACTGTGCCAGCCAGGCAGGAGTGACCTCACAGCAGAGGGTCCCCCTCACAGAAGGGTGAGGAATCCAGGCAGGATCAGTCTCTCACCAGAGGGCCCACATCATCAAGGGTATAGGAACCAGGTAGGAGTGTCCTCACACCAGTGGGGCCACATCATCGAAAGGCGAGGGACCCAGCATACGTGGCCTCAAACCAGAGGACACACATCACCAAGGGGCTGGGAGTGAGGCAGGCAGGAGGAGTCTCAAAACAGAGGGCCCATAGAAGAAAAAAGGTGAGGAATCCCGCAGTTGTAACCTCCCCGCAGGTGGCCAGCAGCAGCGAGGCTATGGGATCCAGGCCGGAGTGAACTCACAGCAGAGGGCCCTCATCATGAAACTGAGCAACCCACGGTTGGGACCTCAGAGCAGAAGGCCCACATTCCCATGGGGTTGGGAACCTGGCAGGAGTGTACTCGAACCACAGGGCGCATATCAGAAAATATTGGGAGCCCAGGAGTTAGTGCCTGACGCCAGAGGGCCCTCATTACGGAGGGGAGGAGACACCCAGCAGGCACCAAATCCCACCAGAGGGCCGACGTCGCCAAGGCGGGGTGTGCCAGCCAGGCAGGAGTGACCTCAGAGAAGAGGGCCCACCTCACAGAAGTGTGAGGAACCCAACCAGGATCAGACTCTCACCGGAGGGCCCACATCACCAAGGGGATGGGAACCAGGCAGGAGTGTCCTCACACCAGTGGGGCCACATCAGCCAAAGGTGAGGAACCCAGCACATGTGGCCTCAAACCAGAGGACACACATCACCAAGGGGCTAGGAGTGAGGCAGGTGTCTGGAGGGGCACATTTAACTCTAATTTCCCACCAGGAAGTGGAATGAACCAAAGTCTCAGAGTGCCGTGCCGGACCCTGATTACGGCCTGAAGCAAACCTGCGGTTCTGTGGCCAGTTTTCAAGGAAACGAGTTAAGAAAGGAAATCACGGGCACTGTAATTCACAAACCTGCAGAGTTATAAATGACAGCTATTGGCAAAAATATATGGAAGTAAGTCTGCAAAGAGGACTTGAAAACGAGGCAGAATTGCAGGAATCATATTTCAGGAGGTAGATTGGAATTGCATTTAAAGCATGTGAAAAGCGGCAGATCTTTGACAGTGATGCACTTGGACAAAAGTGCGTAAACATTTTTTCCTGAATATATTCAGGAAAAAACACATATGCCCTTTTTGGCCAACCAAGCACTCGAGAAATGGAAATCCGCACTACAATGAAGTCTCATTTCCCATTCGTCAAAAGGGCCATCTGAAAAAAGTGTAAAAACCAGAAACACAGGACAGGCCATGGAGAACAGGGAGCCTTGTTATGCTGATGGGCGGGATGTAAATGGCCAACAGACACTCTGGAGATGTTTATGGTGTATCCTGAAACATCTGAAAAACAAAGCTACAGACCCTAGGGCACTTCCACTTTTGGCCCTATAGCTTAGGAAAATTAAAATCAACAAGACACAGCCAACACAAAATTTAGGGCTGCTGTGTTTACAAGAAACTCGAGTCCAGTTCAAATTAAATATCCCAGAAAGAAAAAAATGGATAAAGGAGTTGTGCTACTTAAGTACAACGGAATATCACTCAGCAATGAAATCAATGTCATCAGGCCTGTAGCAGCAAATTGAGTGGATTTAAGTATGATGATTCTAAGAGAAATAGGTCACACAGAGAAAGATAATTATCATAAGATATCACTAATAGAGAGAGTGTAAACTTGGCTACACATAAACTGAATTCCAAAACCGAACAGAGTCTCACATTTAGATAAAAACTTATGCTTGCTTAAGGGGAAAGTTGAGTTGGGGTGCTGTATAAAACCAGAGATTGAAATTAGCACACATACCGTTCCATAAGCCAAATATGTAATAGACAAGACCTACTCTTTGCTCAACGAAATAGACTCATCCATGGTGTATCACCTCACACCTGTTAGAATGGGCATCATCAGAAAATCTACAAACAACAAATGCTGGAAAGGGTGTGGAGATAAGGAACCCTCTTCCACTATTGTTGGGAATGTAAATTGATACAGTCACTGTGGAGAACATTATGGAGTTTCTTATAAAACTAAGAATAGAATTACCATATGATACAGCAATCCCACTACTGGGCATATACCCAGACAAAACCATAAATCAAAAAGAGACATTCACCGCAATGTTCATTGCATCACTATTTACAATATCCAGGTAATGGAAGCAAACTAAATGCCCACAGACAGACGAATGCATAAAGAAGCGGTACATATATAAAATGGAATATTACTAAGCCATAAAAAGGAATGAAATTGGGTCATTTGTAGAGACGTTGATGGATCTAGAGACTGTCATACAGAGTGAAGTAAGTCAGAAAGAGAAAAACAAATCTTGTCTATTAATGCATATATGTGGAACCTAGAAAAATTGTACAGATGAACCGTTTTGCAAGGCAGAAATAGAGCAACAGATGTAGACAACAAACGTATGGACACCAAGGGGGGAAAGCTGTTGGGGGGTGGTGGTGGGAGGAGTTGAGAGATTGGGATTGGCATATATACATTTATATGTATAAAATAGATAACTAAAAAGAACCTGCTGTATAAAAAAATAAAATAAAATTCAAATTACAAAAAGTAAAACAGAAAAAATATTCTTCCCTTCACATACATGTATTTATATGAATAAATTATTTCCATGCTTATATCTGTAAATACAAAAAAGAGGAATAAAATCTACCTTGAACCAAAAACGAAAAAAAGAAAAAAAAACAGAACCCACCAGTTACACAGAGGAAAACCGTATCAGGGTACTTGCTCCAGTTGTAAACAATTCTGAAGTTGGTCAGTGGTGGGGAATCATCTCCCATTCAGCCAGCAGGCCCCACGCAACAAGCATCCTCATTGCAAAGCTGGGGGAGTGTGCCGAGGCATCTGTGAGTAAACGTGGGCTGAGCCCCAGGCCAGCTGCTGCTGAAATGTTCCCACCCTTCCCAGGTAAAACACCTGAATATGTACAAGGACTTGAAAGCCTAGAGGAAGGGCCATGGAGCCACATGAGTGACAGCATGCCAGCCGACTTGGTGCCTGCAGGCCAGCCAGGATGGTCCTGGCCCTGGGTGCTCTTCTGGAAGCTTTCCATTTCCCTGCCTGAGATACCCCTGCTGTCCCGGCCCCCACTGCTTTCTTCCTCACTCACCTCTGCCCAGGGAGAAATTCCAGCGGCAGGTATGGGTGACACATCCTCTTCTTTAGCAGGTGGCATCTGGGCAACTGCTGCAGAAAGTCCAGCAGAGCCCCACTCACACTGGGCCACCCACAAAGCCGTGGCCTCTCACTCCCTCCCACCAGTCCAGCCCCAAGACTGCTGACAGGGCAGAGAAAATGGCGTCAGGCACAGCTGCAGGGGCTCTTGCTGCCTGGAGCGGTGTTTATATTGATCTGAACCCAGGCACACCTGGGGAGGTCTGGCCGGCACGGTCGGGCTTCCCAGGCCAGCCAATAATCACCCCTCAGGGGCTCACAGTTGCAGAAACTGGAACTTGCTGAATCGGCCAGGTCCAAGGAACAGGTGTGGGCTCCTGAGAGTCAGGATAGACAAGGGGCTGCAGCTCTGGCTTGTTTTCTAATTATATTATCTGGCCCATGAGTGGGAGACAACTTCAAGAAAACCCTCTCCTAATGAGAGGAACCCAGGAGTCAGGGAGAGGAGGGGTGGCTGGTGGGTGGAGACAGAGGCCTGGTGCCCCGTGTTCAGTGGAAGTCTCTGGAAGACCAGGTGGAGGGAGGCCACACAGAGTGATGCCCAGGGTCACAGACCTGTCGGAGCTGCTGTTTGTTAGTTCAAGTCCTGCTCTGAGGTGCTCTGTGTCAGATCTGAGTGACAGGTGAGCTGGGAGTGCTCTGCAATGAGGGCGATATGCACGGTTCCTGTGTTCCCAGCCCTGCCATGGTACCTGCAAGGGTAGCTCTGTATCCTGGGAGGGGCCTGACCACGAGAGCCCCATGGGCTGCAGGGGAACCTGCCCAGGGAACCCCATATCCTGGGAGGGGCCTGAACACGAGAGCCCCATGGGCTAGGGTGGGGGTGGGGTACTTGCCCAGGTGAGCTCCATATCCTGGGATTGGCCTGACCTCGAGAGCCCCATGGGCTGCTGGAGTCCTGGTAAAGGATGTCAGGACAGTCAGTGAAGCCACCGAGGATATACCTCCAGTAGTTCCTAAATCCTACACCCTGCTGGTCATTCTACCAACCACCAGGACATGGTATTCTGTATTAGTCTTCAATGATGCCTTCTTTTGTATTCTATTAGTCCCAGAGTCACAAGAAATTTTGGCTTGTGAGTGGCAGGACTCAACATACAACTAAAACAATACTTCCGGGCCGTGTTGCCCCAAGGGTTCAAAAATTCCCACACCATCTTTGGGGAAAGCTCAGCTAAAGACCTAAAATTTCTACCTCTGGAAAAGGAAACACTCCTTCAATATGCAGACGACATTCTGATCGCCAGCCCTACTAAGGAGACCTCTGAACTACCAAGCCAATAAAGGATACAAGTTGTCCAAGAAAAAGCTCAAATATCACAGACTACGGTGACCTGCCTGGGCTTCATTCTCACAGAAGTTCGGAGAAGCCCATCCCAGGAAAGGGAAGAAACAATTTACAGCCTTACCCATTTCTGAAACTAGAAAACAGCTTAGGGGTTCCTGGGGAGGCCAGGGTTTGCTGCTTCTGGATCCCTAACTACAGTCTACTAGCTGGGCCTCTATATGAAACACTGAAAGGAAAAGATGATGATCCTTTTGAATAGAATGCAGAAGTGGCCTTTCAAGAATGGAAAGAGCAGTCAATTCAGACCCTTGCCCTGGAACTCCCTAATTTAGCTAAACCCTTTGACCTTTACATTCCTGGTGAACGGTGAATCGCCATTGGAGTATTAGTGCAAAACCTGGGACCACTTGAAATGGAACAATGCAAGAATGCGATCCAGGTAGGATAAACTACAGTCACCAAGTGGCTTGGCCCACCGCCACATCTGGCCAAGATACTGGCAGTATCTGAAAACCTGGAAATCAGCAGCCCAAAAGGCCACCTCCCTCCTAAGGGAAATGGACCCCACGTGGTGATCCTAACACCCAACCATGCCCTGAAGTTGCAGGGTTGGCTCCATGGGCACACTGACCTTGAGCGAGGAGGCCCTCCAACTCCAACCTCCATAGAGATAACCGGGGCAAAGTGGCACCATGAAGACTCGTGTGAAGGTGTCTGCACGGGCAAATTTAACGCCCCTTTCCCACCAGGAAGAGGAATTAACCAAAAGCTCAGCATGCCGTGCCGGAACCAGATTAGGGCCTGAAGCAATCCTGCAGGTTTGCGGCCAGCTCACAAGAAAGCGAGTTGAAGAAAGGAGCTCAGGGACACTGTAATTCACAAACCTGCAGAGTTATAAATGACAGCTATCACCCAAAAATATATTGAAGGAAGGCTGCGAAGAGGACTTGAAAGCGGGGCAGAATTGCAAGAAAACGATTTCAGGGGGTAGACTGGAATCGCATTTAAAGCATAGGAAAAGAGGCAGAACGTCGACAATGATGCACTTGGCCAAAAAGGGCGTATGCGTTTTTTCCTGAATATATTCAGGAAAAAACGCATATGCCCTTTTTGGCCAACCAAGCAAGCATGTTAAAGAAATCTGCACTACAATGAAGTCTCACTGCCCCCAGGTCAAAAGGGCCATCTGAAAAAAGTGTAAAATCCAGAAAGACAGCACAGGCCATGGAGAACAGGGAGCCTTGTTATGCTGATGGGCGGGATGTAAATTGCCAACAGCCACTCTGGAGAAGTGTATGGTGTTTCCTGAAACACCTAAGAAACAAAGCAACGGAGACTACGGCACTTCCACTTATGGTCTTATAGATCACGGAAATTAAAATCAAAAACAGACAGCCACCCCAAAGTTTCAGACGGCTCTGTTTACAGGAATCTCGTCTACGGTACAAGTTAAATATCCCAGAATGTGAAAAATGGATAAAGAAGTTGTGGTACGCACATTCAATGGAATATCACTCAGCAATGAAATCTATGTCATCAGGCCCATCGTGGCATAATGAGTGGATTCAGGTACGATGATTCTAAGTGAAATAAGTCACACAGAAAATGAAACATCATAAGATATCACTAATACACGGAATGTAAACTTGGCTACACATGAACTGAATTACAAAACAGAACAGGGTCTCAAATTTAGAAAACCACCTTATGCTTGCTTAAGGGGAAAAGTGAGTTGGGGTGCTGCATAAAACCAGAGATAGAAATTAGCACAGATACCTTTCCATAAGCCAAATATGTAATAGTCAAGACCTAGCCCTTGCTCAACGAAATGGACTAAACACCCCATATTCAACGCCTAGGAATACACCTGACTAGTAAGTATCTTCAAACCCATGGATTTATATGTCTCCATAAGAGACTCAAGTGTGTGTACAGCGGCATGAATGCAGCAGAGAAAATCCGATAAATCCCATTATCAAAATGAATTACAAAAACAAACACAATGACAGTGAAATACAGAGCAATTCTTAAATAATTCATTCAGGGCTTGTGATGCAACCTGGATTTACCACATCTACAACCAGAGCTGAGTGAGACATAAGGCTGTTCACTTCGGCCTGATAGCATTGGTGAGGTTCGTTGAGAAAATGCAGGCCCTTTGAAGTCATACTGCATGGTACCCATTCCATGGGTCCCAACTCTCCAGGTTTAAGGGATTCTTCCTTCAGCTAAAACATGCATGGGAAACCCACAGTATGGTGCACCGTGTGACCGGGAAACCTTTTCAAATGCATCTCAGTTTTCGTCCCCTTTTACTCGGGTTCACGATTGAAGACCCTTTACTAATACTCTCCCCACTTAGAGAGTCAGTGCCTTTAACCTCCTGTTTGGCACAGTTTGCAATTTCTGCGCAAGATGAACAAGAATAGGGAGAACCAATGAGAGACTAGCTCTAGGTGTCTGCACGTTCAAATATAACACTCATTTCCCACCAGGAAGAGGAATTTACCAAAGGATCAGCATGCTGTGCCGGAACCAGATTAGGGCATGAAGCAATCCTGCGGGTATGCGGCCAGCTCACAAGAAAGCGAGTAGAAGAAAGGAGCTCAGGCGCACTGTCATTCACAAACCTGCAGAGTTATAAATGTCAGCTATTGTCCAAAAATGTATTGAAGTAAGGCTGCGTAGAGGACTTGAAAGCGGGGCAGAATTGCAGGAAAACGAGTTCAGGGGCAGACTGGAATTGCATTTAAAGCATAAGGAAAGAGACAGAAAGTCGACAATGATGCACTTGGTCAAAAAGGGCGTATGCGTTTTTTCCTGAATATATTCAAGAAAAAACACATACGCCCTTTTTGGCCAAACAAGCAAGCCTGTAAAGAAATCTGCATTACAATGAAGTCTCACTGCCCCCCTGTCAAAAGGGACATCTGAAAAAAGTGAAAAATCCAGAAAGGCAGGACAGGCCATGGAGAACAGGGAGCCTTGTTATGCTGATGGGCGGGATGTAACTTGCCAACAGCCACTCTGGAGAAGTGTATGGTGTTTCCTCAAACACCTAAAAAACTAAGCAACGGAGCCTACGGCACTTCCACTTATGGTTCTATAGCTTAGGGAAATTAAAATCAAAAAGACACAGCCACCCATAAATTTTGGACGGCTCTGCTTACAAGAACCTCATTTACGGTACAAGTGAAATATCCCAGAAAGCAAAAAATGGATAAAGAAGTTGTTGTACGTACGTACAATGGAATATCACTCAGCAATGAAATCTATGTCATGAGGCCCGTCGCGGCATAATGAGTGGATTCAGGTACGATCATTCTAAGTTAACTAAGTCACACAGAAAAAGAAACACCATAAGATATCTCAAATACACGGAATGCAAACATGGCTGCACATGAACTCAATTACAAAACAGAAAAGGGTCTCATATTTAGAAAACCAACTTATGCTTGCTTAAGGGGAAAGGTGAGTTGTGGTCCTGCATAAAACCAGAGATTGAAATTAGCACAGATACCTTTCCATAAGCAAATATGTAATAGTCAGGACCTACTCCTTGCTCCACGAAATGGACTCAACACCCCATATTCAATGCTTAGGAATATACGTGACTAGTAAGAATCTGAAAACCCATGGATTTATATGTCTCCATAAGAGAATCAAGCATGTGTACAGCGGCATAAACGCAGCAGTGAAAATCCGATAAATCCCATTATCAAAATAAATTACAAAAACAAAACACAATGACAGTGAAATAGAGAGCAATTCTTAAATAATTCACTCAGGGCTTGTGATGCAACCTGGATTTACCACATCTACACGCACAGCTGTGTGAGACATAAGGCTGGACACTTCTGGCTGATAGCATTGGTGAGGTTCGGTGAGGAAACGCAGGCCCTTTGAAGTCATACTGCATGGTACCCATTCCAAGGGTCTTAAATCTCCAGGTTTAAGGGATTCTTCCTTCAGCTAAAACATGCATGGGAAACCCAGAGTATGGTCCACCGTGTGATTGGGAAACGTTTTCAAATGCATCTCAGTTTTCGAACCCTGGTACTGGGGTTCACCATTCCAGACGCTTTACTAACACTCTCCCCACTTGGAGAGTCAGTGCCTTTAACCTCCTGTTTGGCACAGTTTGCAATTTCTTCGCAAGATGAACAGGAATAGGGAGAACAAATGAGAACCTAGCTGTAGGTGTCTGCACGGGCAAATGGAACGCTCATTTCTCACCAGGAAGATGAATTAAACAAAGGCTCAGCGTGCCCTGCCGGAAACAGATTAGGGCCTTAAGCAATCCTGCGGTTTTGCGGCCAGCTCACAAGAAAGTGAGTTGAAGAAAGGAGCTCAGGACCACTGTATTTCACAAACCTGCAGAGTTATGAATGACAGCTCTCGTCCAAAAATGTATTGAAGTAAGTCTTTGAAGAGGACTTGAAAGCGGGGCAGAATTTCTGGAAAACGATTTCAGGGCGTAGACTGGAATTGCACTTAAAGCATAGGAAATGAGGCAGAATGTCGACAATGATGCACTTGGCCAAAAAGTGCGTATGTGTTTTTTCCTGAATATATTCAGGAGAAAACGCATACGCCCTTTTTGGCCAACCAAGCAAGCGTGTAAAGGAAATCTGCACTACAATGAAGTCTCACTGCCCCCCGGTCAAAAGGGCCATCTAAAAAAGTGTAAAATCCAGAAAGGCAGGACAGGTCATGGAGAACAGGGAGCCTTGTTATGCTGATGGACGGGATGTAAATTGCCAACAGCCACTCTGGAGAAGTGTATGGTGTTTCCTGAAACACGTAGGAAACAAAGCAACACAGCCTATGGCACTTCCACTTATGGTCCTATAGCTTAGGGAAATTAAAATCAAAAACACACAGCCACCCCAAAGTTTGGGACGGCTCTGTTTACAAGAACCTCGTCTACGGTACAAGTTAAATATCCGAGAAAGCAAAAAATGGATAAAGAAGTTGGGGTACGCACATACAATGGAATATCACTCAGCAATGAAATCTACGTCATCAGGCCCATAGCGGCATAATGAGTGGATCCAAGTATGATGATTCTACGAGAAATAAGTCACACAGAAAAAGAAACATCATAAGATATCACTAATACACGGAATGTAAACTTGGCTACACATGAATTGAATTACAAAACAGAACAGTGTCTCAAATTTAGAAAACCAACTTATGCTTGCTTATGGGGAAAGGTGAGTTGGGGTGCTGCAGAAAACCAGAGATTGAAATTAGCACAGATACCGTTCCATAACCCAATATATAATAGACAAGACCTACTCCTTGCTCAACGAAATGGACTCAACACCCCATATTCAACGCCTGGGAAGATACGTGACAAGTAAGAATCTTAAAACCCATGGATTTATATGTCTCCATAAGGAAATCAAGCGTGTGTACAGCGGCCTAAACGCAGCAGTGAAAATCCGATAAATCCCATTATCAAAATAAATTTCAAAAACAAAACACAATGACAGTGAAATAGAGAGCAATTCTCAAATAAATCATTCAGGGTTTGTGATGCAACCTGGATTTACCACATCTACAACCAGAGCTGAGTGAGACATAAGGCTGTACACTTCGACCTGATAGCATTGGTGAGGTTCGTTGAGAAAATGCAGGCCCTTTGAAGTCATACTGCATGGTACCCATTCCATGCGTCCCAACTCTCCAGGTTTAAGGGATTCTTCCTTCAGCTAAAACATGCATGGGAAACCCACAGTATGGTGCACCGTGTGACCGGGAAACCTTTTCAAATGCATCTCAGTTTTCGTCCCCTTTTACTCGGGTTCACGATTGAAGACCCTTTACTAATACTCTCCCCACTTAGAGAGTCAGTGCCTTTAACCTCCTGTTTGGCACAGTTTGCAATTTCTGCGCAAGATGAACAAGAATAGGGAGAACCAATGAGAGACTAGCTCTAGGTGTCTGCAC